>NC_136109.1:27468600-27968600 GCF_965212315.1 Lampetra planeri | reverse complement strand
TCATCCTCCTCATCCTCCTCATCCTCCTCCTCATCCTCCTCCTCTTCATCTTCCTCCTCATCCTCCTCCTCCTCATCCTCCTCCTCATCCTCCTCCTCATCCTCCTCATCCTCCTCCTCCTCATCCTCCTCCTCATCCTCCTCCTCATCCTCCTCCTCATCCTCCTCCTCATCCTCCTCCTCATCCTCCTCATCCTCCTCATCCTCCTCCTCATCCTCCTCCTCTTCATCTTCCTCCTCATCCTCCTCCTCCTCATCCTCCTCCTCATCCTCCTCCTCATCCTCCTCTTCATCCTCCTCATCCTCCTCCTCCTCATCCTCCTCCTCATCCTCCTCCTCATCCTCATCCTCCTCCTCCTCATCCTCCTCCTCCTCCTCATCCTCATCCTCCTCATCCTCCTCCTCCTCCTCCTCCTCCTCCTCATCCTCATCCTCCTCCTCATCCTCCTCATCCTCCTCTTCATCCTCCTCATCCTCCTTCTCCTCATCCTCCTCCTCATCCTCCTCCTCATCCTCCTCCTCCTCCTCATCCTCCTCCTCATCATCCTCCTCATCCTCCTCCTCATCCTCCTCCTCATCCTCCTCCTCATCCTCCTCCTCATCCTCATCATCATCATCCTCCTCCTCCTCATCCTCCTCCTCCTCCTCCTCACCCTCCTCCTCCTCATCATCATCCTCCTCCTCCTCCTCATCATCCTCCTCCTCCTCCTCCTCATCCTCCTCATCCTCCTCCTCCTCATCCCCCTCCTCATCTCCCTCCTCATCTCCCTCCTCCTCCGCCGCCGGGGTCCATTGCAGAAGAGCGGCGCGATTGCTCACATTGAGCTCGCTGTGAAGGTTGCTTTTTGTTGTTGGTGGTGGCGTCGGTGGTGGTGGTGGCGTCGGTGGTGGTGGTGGTGGTGGTGCTAAAAAAGAAACAGAGGCAACAATCGACGACGACGACGAGGCGGCTAAGCCCCGCGCGAGCGATTAAGCGGTGTAATCCCGTGTCGCTCAAAGCCCAGTGGCTCGGCTGGCCGGAGGGGGGTGGGCGGGCAACCTACGACAGGGGCGAAGCTGCCACGGCTGCTGCGGCAGCGGCAACGCGGCGGCTTGACCATCGCAAGCAACGTCCCACGAGTTGCTGCTACGGGCGGGGTTGCCCGGGTCGCCGTGGGATCTTCGTGCAACGTGGAACGACGTCGATCAGCCGAGTCACCCGGAGTGCACCCGATCCCATGCCCCCATCAGATATTAGGATACGAAGCTGGGTTGGGAGGGGGTGCTCGGTGATTGGGTGACCACGCACGTGTAACACCACGTGGTCAGCAGAGGGCAGTGCGGCGGTATTCGCAGCTGTGCTGTACTTCTATGCTGCCACATCTGTGCCCCCTGACTTCACCGGCCATCACTCACCGTAATAAGTCAAGTGTGGTCAATTAACTCCCACAACCCGCACAATATTTACAGAATCTTTTATTTTTTGGTCCTGCTTTTCGTTTCCGGGTCTTGGGCAATAATAATACTTGAGATCAATGTGGCCAGTTCTTCGACGGGGGATGCGTCCTTAAACAGCAACGCAACTTCACGTCGAAGTTTCAGCCGTATTGGTTATCGTGTCCCTTCCAAACGGGGGACCGACGGGCAGACACAGCTGACTCTTCAAACGCTCTCCACCTCAGTCGGTGAAGAGAGGAAGACCTCACAGAGAAGGGTTCGACGACGACGTGAGAGATTGTTGCCAGAAAGACGTGGCCCACCGCTTGAGCCAAATCGGCAACAAAACGAAGATAAAAGTGGAAACAAATGTTGAAATGTCCAGTGGACACCTACGGGCTTACCTGCCCATGGATTGTGATGCCGATCGAAGATGATGACGATGACGACCTCAGTCGGCGAGCCCCGATTAAGAACGAAAAACAACGCATAACGAGGAAGGGGCCACTCGGGCGGGGCGAGCTGCGTGTTGTTGTGCAGAGAGAGAGGAACTCGCGGCTCCGTTGTGAACGTCCACACGTCCCACGTCCAGCGTGCAAATCGTCGCGGGCGAGCGCGGGGATTTGTCCATGGGTACGGACGCTCTACCGCCATCCTCGCTGTGAATTCTTCGAATGTTTTATGAGAATCGGGCGTGCAGCGAGTGGCTCCTTTTTGTTGTTGTTGCGGAGTTTAATGTGGATCCCTTATTGATTTCTGAAATCACATACATTCCAAAGGCTCGTGCGGTTTTTTTCTCATTAAGGATATAGTGAATCATCCACTATATATATATACTCGGGCTGAAATAGAACGCCCCAAATATGCATTTGACAAGTCCTCCTTGATGTGCTTTGAGGTTTTACCCCTTGGGTATCCAGTGGCGTCACACTGACGCCAACAATCGTCACGCGGCTTTATTCAGAACAAACATCCCGGCCTTCGGAACAGCCGCATATTATTAGAGTGTCATTAAAATTAAGAACTTGCGGCTTCCCCCTCCCCCTCCCCACCCCTATCTTCTCCCGTCAATCCACTGCTGGATGAAGGCCGCTCAAAGCGGCGTTGTCATTCGAGGTGTTCGTTTGAGCATCCTTGAGCCGCGTTGGTCGGGGAAGGCAGGAGCTGGGAGATGGGTCGAAAGCAGAGAACTGACTCAGATATCGCTCGCCACCGACGTCATCCGCATCCGGGGATTGAACCCGGGTGGCCTGGATTCAAAGTCACAGGGCGACGCGCGCTAACCGCGGCGCCACCGCTCCGCTCGCAGCGCGTACGACGCGCGCAGCCACAATTAGAGCGCCACGCCGATTTGGATCTGAAGTGTAGCGCCACTTGTGAACGCGTGACATCCGCAAAGAAAACTAAACCATTTTAATCACCGCAGCCCCCCCCCCCCAACTCCCACCCAAGGAAAACCAAATTCTAGCCACCGCCATCCCGTCGTCATTCGCTCAAGTTATGTCCTATCGGCCAATACATCCCGTGGGAGCGGTGAAAGGCGCGGTGCTGCAATTGCTCGCTCAGGCCACTGCTGGCGGAAGCAACGCCGCTGGAAGGAGCTCAAAAGAGCTCTTCTTAAGGGTACACACTTGCCAGACATCATGGGAGAGGTGGGCATACCCACACTTTACCCCACCACACACGACCAAGCCGATCAACTGCGGTGTACAGCACTCGACACTGCCCGGTGGAGAGAGCTGGGGGGGCGAGAGGAGCGAGGGGGCTGGGGACGGAGGCAATTAACGAAACCTGCGCCGTTGTGTCATCTGCCACGACGGGAGATCAGAGTGGTGGCCGCTGGTTTTCAGGTCTGAGGTGCTCATCATTATACCGCGGCAGCAGCCCATAAATCACATGACCTTTCCTAAAATAAATGTTTTGGTAAAAGTCGAGCGTTGACTACCCCAGTACCGAGAGGTTAATGCCATCAAGGGACGTGAAAAGTGATTTTTTTTTTAGAGATATGCTTTAAGCTGAGCACATTGTCGTAGATATAATCAGCGATACTGCGCCGGGGACGACTGATGAATTAGCATGGGTGATGATGATCTAGCAGCGGATAGGAATGGGCTGATGCTGGTGATTATAACACCGGAATAACTGGCAAAGTCTCGATGTGCTGTGACGATAGCACGGGACCAGAAAAATGTTTTCATCAACAACAGATATAACTTTGCTGCCAGTAATATTCGAGACAAACAGTGGGCTGTGCCTTTCATTACCCCACATAAACAAACTTAACCATGCATTTCGAGCAGTTTACTCAAACGCGAAAGCGTCAAATCAGCTGCTTGTAGCTTTCACCGCGGGCAAATGTATTCTTCATTCGAATCCAGAATCTCTGCGACGCCAGCTCAGTGGTCTACCCGCAGAGCCGTCCAGTCACCACCTTTATCATCACCATCATCAATAAGCCATTGTCTATCCGCGGCTCGATGAAAGCTCCCACCACCGTGCCGTTACCAAACGCTCACGGTCCATTGCTGCTGCTGCTGCCAGAGGTGTGGACTCGAGTCATGTGACTTGGACTCGAGTCAGACTCGAGTCATGAATTTGATGACTTGCGACTCGACTTGGACTTGCATAACAATGACTTTGTCCCACCTATGAGATGTGGACTCGAGTCATGTGACTTGGACTCGAGTCAGACTCGAGTCATGAATTTGATGACTTGCGACTCGACTTGGACTTGCATAACAATGACTTTGTCCCACCTCTGGCTGCTGCCACCCATCTGACCCCAGTAACCCCCGAACTGATTCCCAATCGCTCCATCTCCGCGGCGGCTGTAAAAACTTTGGGACGAGGGTCCCGCACACGACACCTCGTCACGTGGTTTTTCTTTCGTAGCTGCACGAGGTCTGAACGCAAAGAACCGCTCCTCGTGTCGAGGTCAAAACGTCGAAGTGATGTCCTGCTCAGATGAGCGCCCGGGCATTTGGTGCTCAACATCTCCCGTTTACAGCCCCCGGGCTGGTGGTGGCAATTCCACATTCCTATGACGGGGGCGAGTTTAACCCGAGGATAAATCACTCTTGATTTTCCTTCAAAGTGGTAGCTATTTTATCCGCCCCCGGTGGGTTGATGAACGGAGTCAACACCCCCCGCCCCCAACCGGGATGTAAACTGAAAACCTTCCGCTCCGCGGGCCGCTCGCAACAATTCACCGCTCCACCTTCGACGGTTCTCGAGCAGTGACCACCGCAGGCGCGCACGGCAAGGAGCCGGAGTCACCCGCCGGCCCCCTGGGTCTAATTGACGAGGCCTGCGTGCGGTGTGTACACTCCGTTATCATTGCATTGTTGTTGTTGTTGTTTTCTGGTGGACACAGCCGCACTGATGGCGTGGTGGGGCGCCGAGACATCTCGAGCGAGAGCGGCGCGAGGAGACCGGCAGCGTCCTGAGCGCCGCTTTCACTTCCTACTTTGTCCGTTGCGCGAGACTCCTCTGTCCCTCTCTCTGTCTCTCTCTGTCTCTCCCTCTGTCTCCCTCTGTCTCTGTCTCTCTGTCTCTGTCTCACTCTGTCTCCCTCTGGCTCCCTCTGTCTCACTCTGTCTCTCTGTCCCACTCTGTCTCTCCCTCTCTGTCTCACCCTGTCTCCCTCTGTCTCCCTGTCTACGTCCCTCTGTCTCTCTCTCTCTCTCACTCTGTCTCTCTCTGTCTCACTCTGTCTCTCTCTCTGTCTCTCTCTCTCTGTCTCTCCCTATGTCTCCCTTTGTCTCTCTCTGTCTCCCTCTCCCTCCCTCTGTCTCACTCTGTCTCACTCTGTCTCTCTCTGTCTCTCTCTGTCTCACTCTGTCTCTCTCTGTCTCACTCTCTCTCCCTCTGTTTCTCTCTGTCTCTCTCTGTCTCCCTCTGTCTCTCTCTGTCTCTCCCTATGTCTCCCTCTGTCTCTCTCTGTCTCCCTCTCCCTCCCTCTGTCCCCCTCTGTCTCTCTCTGTCTCACTCTGTCTCTCTCTGTCTCCCTCTGTCTCTCTCTGTCTCACTCTCTGTCTCTCTCTGTCTCACTCTGTCTCTCTCTGTCTCCCTCTGTCTCTCTCTGTCTCCCTCTGTCTCTCTCTGTCTCACTCTGTTTCTCTCTGTCTCTCTCTGTCTCACTCTCTCTCCCTCTGTCTTTCTCTCTGTCTCTCTCTGTCTCCCTCTGTCTCTCTCTGTCTCTCTCTGTCTCCCTCTGTCTCTCTCTGTCTCACTCTCTGTCTCACTCTGTTTCTCTCTGTCTCTCTCTGTCTCACTCTGTCTCACTCTCTCTCCCTCTGTCTTTCTCTCTGTCTCTCTCTGTCTCCCTCTGTCTCTCTCTGTCTCACTCTCTGTCTCACTCTGTCTCACTCTGTCTCTCTCTGTTTCTCTCTGTCTCAATCTGTTTCTCTCTCTGTCTCTCTCTCTCTGTCTCCCTCGCTCGTGGGTTGCTCCAGAGATCGGATCAGAATCAGTATAAATACTGCAGGAGGCATCCTATGCGCTGTAAAGCTCTTTTTTCACAGATGTTCAGTCCGGGGCACGGAGTTAGAACATTACAACAACAAACAAACAACAACAACAACAAACAACAACACGATAGCAGTGCAAAGTATAGGAAAAGTAAACAAATATATATAAATAAAATAAAAACAAATTATATTATCAATTTAAGCTCACTGAGTTATTCGCTTTTACTGTCAGAAGCGACCGGACCGGGGCTCGATCTCTCGCGCTCTCTCCCTCCTCTGTTGCTAAATAAGTGAAATCGTTTAATAATTGCGACGCTGTGTGCATATTAATAATGACATAAGCTTTCAGACGTGAAGTTTATGAAACATTAAGAAACAATGCTGCCGGGATTTTCGCTGAGCGCCTACGAGAGGCGAAGAAAAGAGATCCACGTGGATGAGGGGGGCGCGCGCGGTGAGGCGGACACTTCGTGTTGGTGGCCGCTGTTCATAAATTATTGAACAAAGTCAGCGGGCGGCTGGGACAAGACGCACGCAACGTTGAACTTCGTTCGCACCGTACGTAGCCAACCGTGCTTATCGGAGCGTGTGATAGGGTGGGGGGGGAGGACAAAGACAAAAACCCCCCGCATACCCAAGGAGGTTGGTGGACAGCACCACGCCCGGTTGCCTTTGTCTCCCCAGTGGTGATGTTTATACATCGCACGATGAACTAATTTGAGGCTGAGTCGACCTTGGGGAGGCCCTAGACCGGTTCAGATAATCGACACCGGTGTTAGCCGTGAGTGGGAATCGAACTCGGGTCGCCGGGTTCGCAGCGCAACGCAGCACTAACCGCTACACCACCAGGAGAACAACAACAACACTGAACAGTTTCATCTTCTTGGTTCTTTCGGTAAAGTCACGTAGAAGGGAAGTAATACAATAATAAAAATAAAACATAATAAAATAAAATAATTCTCACGACGTTTCGGCCACAACGCAAGCAGCCGTCTTCAGGTGAAGAATGAGACACTACCAAGCTATGAGCTTTTATATAAGCTGGGTTGGAGGTGGAAGAGCGCCTTAACAAAAATAATGTGCATATGAAGAGGAATTTAGCATATTCATGGGAAATGCGTAGGAGGTGGGCGGGGGGGTTTCAAAGTCATATTATGCCCATGCATTATGCAGGATCAACAGCACCAAGGGTGGGTGCAGGGAGTAGCATTAACAAAGGAAAGGAATGTTAATGATATGTAGCTGCAGTTACTAAACAACCACGTAGAAAACTAAACTATAAACTACATAAAAAACTAAAGTATAAACTGCATAGCACCATCAGTATACTTGCTATACTCTACAATAAGCTGAGTTACTAACAGCAAGTAATACATTACAATTCTACGTCGTAAAAATTATATAATATGCTTCCATCTAAACTTTATTCTCTTACATCACACGAGCATATACCGTACTATATCCTGCCATAGATAAACCCAACATTAAATTATATACTGTATTGCTATAAACCACCTTATACATTTTAATATAACACTATGTATTATTCTACCCACCCTAATGTGTATCGAAATGGTTTATTACGTCCTTCCAATGATTGCTAAGCCAGAATCCATCTTCTCGGTTAAAATTTTTACGACGTAGAATTGGTGGTGATGGTGGTGGGTTGTTTTTTGTTCGGCGAGGTGCGAGACGCGCGGAGAGACGATGAAAGCAGCTGCCCACACTTCGTTGAGTTATCGCTCTCACGCTGTTCCATCAAGTCGCACACCCCCCCCCCACACACACACACAAATTACTCACAAGCCCCCCCCCCCAACAAGCCCCCCAACCGGAGCGAAAGGGGAGGTTGGGGGAGCCAGCTGGCTTCGGGCAGCGCGTTTCGTGGCCGAGCGCCATGAATCTCACTTCAGCCGCACCGCTGCCCCAAACGCCTCCCCCGCACGCCCGGCCCCAGCTCGTCCGTCCAGGGGGAGAAGGACGCCAGGGACGGGGGGGGGGGCGAGCTGATATGAGCTACCCGTCGGAGGCCGTCGGACTGCGAGAAGGGCTGCGTGCAGAACGAGAGAGAGCGAGAGAGTGAGCGAGGGAGTGAACGAGAGAGTGAGCGAGAAAGTGAGCGAGAAAGTGAGCGAGAGAGTGAGCGAGAGGTGGGGGTTTTACATAAAGCTAAGTTAAAAAAAAATACGAAATGATGAACGAAGCAAAGTGTCGAATACACCGAGCATCTTCTTGTTTCCACTGATCGTAAAAAAAAGTTAAAAAAGGAGAGACGTGGACGGGGAAGGTAAAGGCGCGGCCCTGCAATTGCTTGCTCACTCGCTGGCGCCCCCTTCGTCTAGCGATACTGTGAGAGTGCTACTCTTCGGTTTTTTCGGTAAAGTCACGTAGGTAAAAAATAAAAATAAATAAATGAAAACAACTAAATTAAATCATGACCTGAAGACGGAAGCTTGTGTTGCCTCCGAAACGTCATGATTTAATTTAGTTGTTTTCATTCCTTTAATTTTTATTTTTACCTACGTGACTTTACCGAAAAAAACAAAGAGTATGAATCCTTGCAGTTACGAAAGCTTCAAATCTAGAATGTGAGAGTGTGTTCGTCGTTGGCGGCTCGCTTTGCATTGCACGACGGTTGACTACGTACGGTGCGAAAGAAGTTCTACATACGCACGTGCGACGCGTCGGTTCTTTAGCAGCTCGGGGAGGAATCAGTTTAAAAAAAAAACATGTGGATCTCTGGGTCTACACAAAGACAAAGATCCCCCGTGCAGCCTTAACAGGATGTTGGGGCAAGTGCTGTTAGCGAGTAGGACCTATGAAGGCCGGCACGGCACACGAGGGATTCGGGTGGCCATCACCACGCCCGGCCGCCTTTGTCTCCCCCAGTACCGATGTTTACACACAGTAGCAAGTACTTATTTAAGGCTGAGTCGACACACACACCCACGTACCCGTAATGGTTGTGACTTTCTTCTTCACGTTGAAAACAATCCAGGAAATAATTGGACACTACCGGGAGAGCTTTCCCGGAGTATTTTTAATTCATATTGATAAAGCGGTTCCTGGGGTTCTGTTGGCCCAGGCAATTGCACCAGACCCCCCGAGCAATCAATTGCAGTGCTAATCGATGATTTACATCGCTGATTTAAAATTTAATCAATCGATTAATCATTGCGCCCCTTAATTCTCGCGTACAAATGCGTGCCCTTTACAGCTGCTAATTTGGGTGCAAAATGGACTTACTTGCAGGGTCATTGAAGCTAATGAGCTGGCGGGGGGTGGCTCAGCCAGACGCGGCAAAGTGCGTGGAGGGAGGCCGAGGTGCAAGAGCGATATCGCGATGTTGCACTCTCACCACGAACGCGCAGTCGTGGTAATGATGATGTTGATGATGATGAGTAATGATGATTATGATGCCATAGGCGTTGCTTATCAGTGTTCGCTGGAACGCAGCACTGAAACCCACAGTGTGTGCAGGGAGGCCCAGATGGAATAGCGATGTTGCGATGCTGCACTTGATGATGATGATGGAGATGATGCTGATGCTGATTATCGATGATGATGCCATCGGTGTTGCTTCTCAGTCGCCGTTGGAACAAATCACCGCAACCCACGGGCAGCAGCGCAAATCCATTGGCAGCAGCATAAATCGACACCGTCCTTCGCGACCGTGAAAGTTCAGCGCGGAACGCCCGGGGACGGGTAACTGCGGCACAAAATCCACCGACGGGCGCCGCGGAAACGACGGACGCGAGTCGATAGTTCAAGTGCGCTGGGAATTTGGACGTGCGCTTAAGTAACAACGCCTGTCCGATGAGGTCCATATCGAGTGTTTGTGTCCGAAATGCTCGCCGACGATTGGCACCGTCGATGGCGCCCCGCGCTCCGATGACAACCCCGAGGGTGAATGTCCCTTGGGCGGTCGTTGCAGTTACAATGCTTTCAAGGCACGTGCTTGTTCTTGCATGAATGTTGAGTCTCAGAAGCCCGCATACCAATTTTAAATACTTCGTATGAAACAAAATAAATACGTAAAAATATTCGCCAAATTCAGAACGTGGCCAAATTGACTCGTTTGGGAATGTAGACGCGCGGGCAATGGCTGCCCACCGCTATTTACGATGTAGCCTCGCCAGATTTGAACGTAACTTAAACGTCGTGCCGACCCTTCTCCACCACGAGCTCAGCTCCTCTCTCTCCCCCCCGCCCCCTTGCCACTGATAACAAAACCCAGAGCACAACCCTCAAGCAGACCGATGTTCGGCGCTCTTGACTAACAGTGCTTCTGACCTCTGCTCCACAAAGCGCGCAATCTTCTCTAGCTCTCAACACTGTCTGCGCATGCCATCGGCAGCTCTCCAAACCAACCGTTCAGGGCCGACACCCTTTGCTGACTCGTCGGTGTTGTTGTGTTGTTCTTACAGCGCTGGGTTCTAGACGACGGAGTTTGCTGCGAGCGAGCGGCGAGGAAACCTCGTCACGGTCTGTCCAAGGACTCCTGACCACGCGAGTCGGAGTGCTGTCCCACCAGCAGCAGCATTTCCTACCAGCGCTCCTACTACTACTACTACCAGCAGTACTACGACTACTACTACCACTACTACCACTACTACTACTACCACTACTACTACCAGCACTACTACTACTACCACTACTACTACCAGCACTACTACTACTACCACTACTACTACCAGCACTACTACTACCATTCCTACTACTACCAAAACTCCTACTACTACTACCAGCACTACTACTGCTACTACCAGCACTACTACTCCTACTACCACTACTACTACCAGTACTCCTATTGCTACTACCACTACTACCACCACTACTACTACTACCACTACTACTACCACTACTACTACTCCTACTACTACTAATACCACTCCTACTACCAGCACTACTACTACTACTACCAACACTCTTACTAACACTACCAGGACTCCTACTACTACTACCACTCCTACTACTACTACCACTCCTACTACAACTACCACTACTACTACCACTCCTACTACAACTACCACGCCTATCACTACTGCTACCGCTCCTACTACCACGTCGGAGAAGCTGCGAGCGTTGTCGTTTGTTATTTAGACGGCGGCTTAACGTGCCACGCAGCAGCAGCAGCCTGCAGCAGATCAATAACAGCACGTGTGTCGTGATGCCGATACGCAAAGCAGGAGGAGAGGTCACAGCGCCTGGTTGTAGACGAAGGGTGGGGGGGGGGGTAAGCAATTGCCACCGCGGAAGAAATTCCCAGGCGGGCGTCGATTCATTCAACTCGTGCGCAATTCTGGGAGAGGATAACCGCTTGCGGATGGCAGCCACCGCGTGTGCCACACATCACCGGGAGTGGTTGTTGTTGTTGTTGTTTTGGGGGGGAGGAGGTAGGAGGGGGGGGTCTCGGCAAAGGAGGGAGAGCGCGAGACGCCCGCTCGGTGATTGCTCTCTCAGCTCGCCACAACGCCGCCTCTGATTGCAGGTGAAGGATTTAGGGGGGATGGATTTACTGCGGCGGCTGCGGCTGCGGCAACGACCTTGGAGGAGATGCGAACGGACGCGAGGCGATGTCACGAGCAACGGGGCCGAGGGACGGCGCGCCACGTGTCTCTCGAGGCGGGCTCGGGACGAGGTGTTGTGTTTAGTTTAGTTTTCTCTCGGCTTGCCTTCGGGTGCCCGCAAATGTTTTGTTCCTCTTCCATTCTGTTTTATTTCATTTTACCAACAAACAAAAGAAAAAGCTCATGCGTTGATTGGGTTGCAGCAAAGTTTAAAGAAGTATCATATTTTGGTACTGGCAAAGGAGGTCCCATGATATCATCGGTCGTTGAGAATACAGCAGAGTTCACGGGTGTCCACGTGCATTGGGTCGGCCGTGTCCTTTCCCGATCACATTCGGGGGAGGCTAGAAGTGGCTAGAAGAGACAAGCCCTCAATGCAACGCATGCTCACAACATACTGAGTACCAATAAGTCAATGGTCAACACAATGCCTCGGATTAATGCAGCAGAACTGTTTAACGCGCCTTGTACGAAGCTCATCACTTTCCGCATGTTTTGGTCGATTAGGAAAATGGGGAAAAAAGATGCCCACGGTAACGTTCGCCGCATACGAGTGAATATTTACTGCCAAACCGCGCCGTAAACCTGCACGGCAGCTACAATTTAAAAACCGGATCGATGGAAACCATAATTGGTGTTTGATTTACCAGTCAAGGGGATCCCCCGCCCATCTGCAAGGACGAGAAACAGCGCCATCGTGGGACCGCGGCTGACGCCGAGAGACGAACGTCACCCAAGACGCCTCGGAGGGAGCCGAGTCAGAACGATCTCCCGCTTAGAGCCTCGAGCCAGCGGCGGTGGGAATCCCACGTTCCCCTGCTGGAGTCTCTCAGCGGGACAACCGCTCGTGGGTTACCCCATAGAGCGGTGCCAATTGTATCGACCCAGGAGTGATGATGGGCTGAGTCAAACTCCCAAACGAGATTTGATCTTACGATTGGGATCTGTATCGCTCTGCTGCTGAGCCACCGGGGCAGGTTATCTGAGTGGAGTGGTGCTATTGTAAAATCTTGTTCTGCCACTGGTGCTATTATAGAATGTTGTTTTTTCAGTGTAGCGGTGGTATTGTAGAATGTTGCGTCAGACCAGGACTCGTATCTTATCGTGAGGGTCCTTGCCTTAAGGAAGTTCGCCAGCATTGATTCAAGGAAGCCAGACTTGGCTGAAGAGGACACAGTATATCGAAAGCAGTCTGGGTTTTCGCATTTAAAATACGTCGCTTATGTCCCAAGAGTAAATGACTAAATTTGGAGAAAAACATGTTTTTGTTGTCGAGATTTTCTTCAGCATCACCGCATCATCTACACGCGTCTCAACTCGTGTAATGTCGGCGGTACCCTGACGTGTCACACGGCTCGGGTTCTGCAGTGGAAAAACACCAACAACCTGGCGCCCCCCTGAGCCACGCCGTCGGCTGGCTCGGCACCGGCGCGGCTCGGTTGTACAATGGAAAATGCGTAAGAGGCTAAATGTTACCCCCCCCCCCCCCCCCCCCTTTAGCTTTTAGCCGAGCCTGAGGTGGGGGGGGGCGCTCTCCGTGGTGCTGAACGAGCGTTGTGATGGCAGCCACCGGTGATGGCGACTGGAACTCTCCTCGGCCGTGCGGCAACACAGCTGGGACCCTACCCCTCGTGTCAGAAAGACATCGTGCCCACCCCCCACTCCTCCTTCACCCCTCCACCGCTGCTCACTGATAGCACACTTGGCATCGACTGAGGAGGCAGATGTGCCTTGTCAGCTTCATGTCACGACTGCAGAACCCTCGGCATAAGCGGGCTGTCCCGTGGGCCACAAAGCCACGGTCAAAGTGCACGACTTAATTGTTTAAGCCTGAGCCAGGTGGTGTACGTTGGCCAATAATGCCTCGAGATCTTCCACCTTCTGTGTGGCGTCACAGGATCTAAGCTGAGCGGGAGTGCCAGCCAGCGTTAAGTCTCTTTGAAATAAGGCACCCCGGTGGTATTGCTGAAGCTGCAATTCCAGTTGCTTGTTTGGCAATTTTATGTTGTTAATCAATGCAACGTCCTCCGCCCCCGCTGATGGGAATTCCCGTGAAATTAATGCATGATTACAAACGATAGACCAGGATAAACTGATTTGTAGTTGCTGTGGTGCTTATCCACCACAAACTAAAATAAGCCTCGATGTTAAATATATATTTAAATGCCTTACATACATACCCCCTCCCCACCCCTTACACAATTGTATTACAATTGCACTTTCACGTCATGGAATCAACTACTGATTTGGAAGAATGAACCATAGTATCACGCTGAGTTACACAATACCCCGTGCAAGAATTCAGAGCTTCTTCCGGGATCCCATCGAGTGGCTACTAATCGGCAAAAGGGGCGCTGAATTTTGCAATGTGCCCTGCTGTAGATATGTCCACCATGTGGAAATGAATAACCAACAGATGATCATTTATAATTATCATAGTTGGAGAGTTTTTTGTCGACTATATTAAGTCTAAATCCAACATTTGATTAATTTTGTTTGTGTCGAATCATTGGTGATAAAGCGGAGAACATCATCAACTCGCTACGGTTGAGCACCCAGTTCAATCCCAGGTGGCCGGTGCCAGGTTGAACCCAGGCTCTCACGAGCGCTGGTTCAGTGCTCTGACTACTGAGCTCCACATGGCCACCTTGCTACTGACAAATATTTATCCCAATTTAAGATTCATAAGTATTGCGGTTAGATTAGGCTGCTGTGCATACACAAACTTGCTCGACTTATAGCAGCATTGTAGGTTATTATTTTTTAAATACTAATTTGTGGCACTTTATAAAATTTTAACCAACCCTAACTTCAATGTTTTCCTATTTGTATAAAAGTGAGCAACGTGCTTACATTTCTAGTGACACCCGACGCGGTAATATTTAACAGAAGTCTTTATTTCTTCAGGCATGAGAGATGGTCTTCCAGAATTCCCTTTTCTCCAAGCGTCCCAAGCTCTCGCGTTTCCCCCCACTTATGTATCCCTCAAGCCCTTTTCTCGAAGGTTCCGTGACCCACTTTCCCTCCAGCCAATCACCTTCCCACTTTCCCAAACCGATCCCAACCGACCTCCCTGTCAATCATCCTCTGTTTCCCGCTCTTTCCATTTTGTATTTTGCCTCCAATCCCTTCGATTTCCCTACTCCAACCAATCCCCTTTCAATCCCTTTAAGTACAAATCAGAGGGCTTGTTTTTACTTCCTGATTATCCATGTCACGCGGTGTCCGCCACGCCAGGTGAGTATCGTCAGGAGGGAAATAACCTCAACACATTGGCTACATGAGCAGAACACAAGACTGTCACTTTCAAATTAGTACCTTGTGACCTGACTTCGGGCACACAAGCAGGCTACGGCACTCCTCACAATCTCTTCTCGGCAGACAGTGCAATTGCCACGAAACATTTCGCGGTCAGAAAGAGATGCGATATAAATTTACACAAAACGGATAATCCCACAGCAAGGAGCTTTGTGGCAATGCTGCAATCGTTTTTCTTTTTCTCTCTCTCACGAAGCACCATTCAGAATTCCTCGCTCACGACGGACTCTGTGAACTCTGACACGTCCACGTGATCTGCACGTGGCTCTGAGCATTGTCGGAGATGTAGCCCAGCAGCAGCAGCAGACGTCAGCCGGTGCTTGAAAGTGACCGGCGTTCGTTGAAGAGCATAGCCGAGATGAGGCCACGTATGGGGCGGGCCAAAGGTTGTTTTTTTTGTGTGAGCCGTCTGCATTTCATCGCGCGCCCGTTCATCCTGACAGCTGATTAGTACAACAACGTTTGTAGGAGCCGGGTCTCAATTTTTATTTGTTAAAGTGGTAATTGGTTAAAAGCAGAGTTAATGAAGGGAGAATGCCAGGTCAATTTGCATTTTGATGGGCTTCATCACATGGTCATGTCTTTTTTTTTCATTCTCAATTTTTTTATTGTGTTGAGGCGACCTACCCTGATGGAATTTTAAAAAGAGGCCCCATTTTTCAACCATCACTGGAGGAAAAGCTTTTTTTCTCATTTTCTTAACATTTCTAATTCGTCAGTGATGTAATAATAAAGTAACGTTTAAAATCTAGACGAGATAATTGTGGAGCTGTTAAACATAGCAGCAGAATAAGATAGTTTCGCGAAAAAAGCATGGAACTAACAAAAAAACTCGATCATTTTGACTTGGAGCGTTACCGAGAACCCATAGGCAGTTCCCTTCTCTCAAAGAGCCCCGAGCTTCGTGTTTGATGTCCTGATCGCGACACTGCGATTCAGACACGGCAAAGCGATCCGGCCAAGTGTTTTCTGATTGCTCGCATTAGGCGCAGAGAGCAAACAAAAACAATATTTCAATTCACGCAAACGAAAAGACGCCGACAAAACCATTCCGGTCACATCACTGACCTGAGGTGCCTTTCTGGAACCCAGCAGATCCGGTTGTTATTTTTTTCCTGATGCTACGGTTGTGGCAGAATTGCGCGCCTTAAAAGTGAACGCGTGTCGCCGTCACATTAAATTCATAAGAGAAACGTTTTCGTGGGGGACGTGCGGACCCGAACCCCCCACCCCCGCACCCCCCCCCCCCCCCCCCCATCGCCTTTTTTATTATTGTTGCCGCGATTGTGTCCGGCGCTGTAGCAGCCGTGATTCAGAGCGATTGGTTTCCAGCGCGAGAAGAAATTGCCATCCGACGTTTTTTTTTCTTTTGCGCAACGGATGGCGATGCTTGGCCAGCCAAAAAAAATAATAAAAAGAGATTCCCCCCCCCCTCACTCCCCCACCCCCCCACCGCAATTTCGTGCAACAACACAAAAAGCGGTGAGCGGCTACCAAAAAAAGCCACTTTGGAACATTTCTGGCGCCTTCAAAGAGATTTCACGTTTCAGGTCCTGCCACGTACGCCCGGGGTTTGGGGCTTTTTTGTGTTGGCGCACGGACGGCCTCTCGCAAGTGGCGTTTGCTAAGCTGTGCAAGGCCAAGCATTTTATTCTTTGCTCGACTGTCACAACAGAGAAATCTGACAACGCGCCCTGCCAGAGACTGCCGGGGACTTAAGGCAAGGTCACGGTGAGCTGGCGTAGCAGCCGCGGGGACAGCCCCGCCACTGATGGCCGCTTTTTCTTTTCATCTTCGCCACTTGCTCAAACGCGCACTTGGGACGTATTTTTAGAGAGGGGGGGTGGGGAGTGAAAAAACCTCCCCATAAACAATGCAGCGGTGGCAGCTTCACCTTGGAAAGCTGTCGCGGGCGTGCTTAGGCCCGCCTGAAATCCAGCGCTTAGGAATTGCGATTTGGCGGATTGTGTGTGTGTGTTTGTGTGTTACTTTATGTTGAGCGGTGGTGAAGCGGTGAGCGAGTCTGTGCTACGAATCCGGCGACCCGAGTTCGATTCCCGCTCACGGCCAGTAACGCCAGTGACGAATATTTGAACCGGTCCTAGGCCTTCCCTGACTCGACTCCGCTTCATATGAGCACCTGGTGCTGTGTGTAAACATCGCCACTGGGGAGACAAAGGCGGCCGGGCGTGGTGCTTGCCACCCGTCCCCTCGTGTGTCGTGCGTTTCAAGGGGCCGCGTGGGACGAGCTATTTTCCCGCGGTCGCACAGCAATAGCGCCTGCCACCAAGGCACCATGTGTTCAGAAAGTCCGTCTTTCAACGCCTTTGGCAAAAAAAACATATTTTTGGATTACTCCCCCGAGGTGAAAAACATGCAGACATCGAGACAATGCCGTAACTTGTCCACAAGCTCGTTAACCCGCCGTTCGCGTCAAGTCTCGGTACAACTGGTTAAGTCGCGGCGGCGACGATTCATCGTAGCCTTCTGGACCCGCCGAATAACACAAAGAGGGTGCCTTTAAAAAAAAATGACGAATCCTCACATCAATCACCAAATTGATCCTGTCGCTTATTTTTTTATTGCCCGCCCATTAGAATGATTAACATCATCATTAGTTATACACGCCAGAAAATACGGGAGAAATGACCCAATCGCGCACATCCGAATAATGCGATTAGCAATAAATTCATTCCACGTGGAAAATACGAGAGGGCCAAGAGCCTCGCTCGCGTGCGTGGGAGGCAAGTGAGTCCGCCCCAGCGACCACTACCATGCCCCATCAAATCCATCATCGTCACCACCACCACCATCAACATCGTCATTGTCAGTCATGGTCTATCCACTGCTCGACTACGGCCTACCCAAAGCCGTCTCCCGCTCTCGGGGTACTTGTGAAAGACCCAGCGCAAAAGATCGCTTTGTTTGATAATCCTAAACCGCATGCCCCACTGCGCAAACCGTGGCAGCAGATGCGGATACCTGATGCACATGGGCATTTGAGAACTCTCCAGTGTGCGACTGTGGTCATCCAGACCAGACCGCACAACGTCTAACGACAGAAATTTTCCGCTCCACAAGCACGAAGGAGACATCGCAGCGATCGACTCCACTGCTCCTGACGCAGAGATCGGGCACGACCACCTGAATGTGAAATGTAAAGTTGTTGCCCGACATCAGCAGCCATACGACCATTTGTATCGCTCCACCTTCGTGTTGGATGCGTCTTGTAGGGCATGTTCCCTTCATTTGGCTGCCACTCCGTTGTTAGTCTCGACCAACAGCCATCATCCTTTCTAGCGACGCGTCCTGCCCAAGCCTGGCATGCAGGAGGGCATGGGTTCGATCCCGACCCTGACGATGCCTGTGTATTTGGAGTTTGCGTGTCTCTCTTCCCGTAGTCACGTGGGTTTTTCTCTGGGTCCTCCGGTGATTACCTCCACACGTAGAATCAACATGACGAGTATATGGCTGCTACTCTAAATGGCCACGTGATAAGCCACTTCGTTGAGCTATCATTTGCGAGCGAGGTCGTGTCTGAAAAATAACGATATCACCGCTCAGTGGGCCTTACCTGGAAAAAGAACAAAAGTGTTTTATAGTTTAGGTAACATTGAGAAACGATGTCTGTAACTTTAGTACGTTACTCTGACCCACGTGTTCATTTTCCGGTCTCTCAGTGTAAATCCAAGCATGAAACTGCGCATGCAAAATGCAAGCATGAACCTGCTGCATGAACCTTCATGGCCAATGCAAAATGCAAGAATGAACCCCGATGAACCTACTCGGGCAGGTGATGCACAGCAGCAGCGCCTGCCAGGGCAGGTTCATGCTTTGCATTTTGCATTTCCGCTGTCATTGTCCACGTGTCCGATCCATGTGCCATTCTAGGGTCATACATAAGTTCGACAGATAGCTGTGAGCAGTATACATATTCTGATTCTGAGCTGGACTATACGAATGTAAAGTAATAGATTACTCCACAGGTCATCAGTTTTACGAATCGGATAACACGAAAACAGTTTGGGAGAAAATAACCAAAACTCTCACCAAAGACAAATGTCCCCGTATAGCCTGGACGGATGATTCGGGCAAGTGTTGTTAGCGAGCACCTATGAAGACCAGCACGGCACACGAGGGGGTGGGTGGCCAACACCACGCCCGGCCGCGTGTTTACACACCGCACCAGGTACTTATTTGAGGCTGAGTCGACCTCGGGGAGCCTCAGGACCGGTTCAGATAATCGTCACCGGTGTTGGCGGCTGTGAGTGGGATACGAATTCGGGTCGCCGGGTTCGCAGCGTAGCGCCAACCGCTACACCACCGCTCCCCACCGTTCTCACGTGTGCCTCTGGACGGGAGGTGATGGGCGGTGCTCGTTGACATCATCGCCAGCGTCAGACGCGTTGCACTGGCGTGGTTTTATAGGGGGCGACTGCCATGTATTTTAAAGAGGCCCCGAGTGCTTGACCGCCAAAAATATATAAACATCGCCGATTATATATTTATTCAGTCGATTGATCGACTTAATTGACGAATCGTGCCGGCTCTGGAGATCAAACATGGTCCAAATTACCGAGCCTCGTGCCGAGCCAAGCGCCTCGGTTCATAGCGGCAGATGGGTTTACGTGGCCACCGCATTCATTAGGGCACCTAATGCATGATATGTTGGAACTAACGGCATTAATTGCGCTAACCAACTGTTAAATTGGGGAAACAAACCGATTAATTGCGGTAACTACCACATTAATTGCCGCAACTAAGGGGAGTCATTTGGGAAATTCACACAATGGGGGTTCTGAAGGAGGGCCCCTGCCTCGAAACGTCTTTCTTGTTTTGTTGGACGCTCAAAAAAGGTTCAGTTGAAAAAGCAGAAAAAAATCAAACTCGATGAGAAATTGACAAAACGTCTCAAAGCACGACCCTCCTGAAGTTGAGTCTTGAGACTCAGCGAAACTCCCCTGCACCTGCGGAGGATTATTTTCGTATTATCCCGCCGTGTGTGGATCAGGGTGGGGGTCACGTGGTGAGCGCCACGGTGGCGAGATGTTAACTACCTCGCCTGGTATGCAGGAGGTTGTGTATATTTGTAGTTTGCGTGTCTCTCTCCCCCGTGGTTGCGTGGATTTGTCTCTGGCTCCCCCGGTTTTTCCCTCCACATATAAAATCGACACAGCGTCTAAAGTATTTAGTTGATATAAATGTCCACATGATAAGCCACTTCGTTGAGCTGTCATTTATGGCCAGGTCACTTCTGAAAAAGAGCTACTTAGCTCAGTAGACCTTTCCTGAATGAAATAAAATAACATTTGAAAAAAGTTAAAATGTGCAAACGCTGCAGAAAGGCAAATTGTGGCGTTGATGATTGCCTGCCCTTTGTTAATCCACTGCTGGCTGAAGCCCTCCCCACGTCACATCGACTATGGAGGTTGTGCGACCGTACTCGACCACGCTGGTCAGTGCGAGGTGGTGGAAGTGGGGCCCAGGATGGGTGCTGAAATCATTCGGCAACTCATGATTCGCTGTGGCCTGGAATTGAACTCGGGTTTGCCGGGTCCGTTGACAAGCGCAGTGCAATGGCCACCGCGCCCCCACTGCCGCTCACTCCCCGACAGGTTTGTGAATTGTAAAGTATTACTCTTTGGTTCTTTCGGTAAAGTCACGTAGAAATACATTTTATTAAATAATAATAGTATACGACGATTCGATTGCAACACAAGCAACCATCATCAGGTACAAATGAATAAGAAAACAAACATAGTCAAATTTGACATATAATGCAATACACACACAGAGAGTCGGCCAAGAAAACAGTCAACAACCCACCTGGTTGATTACGTTCTTCCAAAGATTGCTAAATTTGAGAGAGAGAAAGAAAACATAGACACGGAGACACACAGACAGACACACAAGCAGAGAGAGACTCACACAGAGACACAATGAGAGAGACACACAACATAGGCACACAGAAAGATAACGTCTCTGTATCGAGGTCTTAAATAGAGAGAGGGGGGGTAGGGCAGAGGGGCAGTTTTGTGGAATTCCTGCCCAAAGGGGGACGGACGAGCTGGTCACTGACTTCTAATCAAACAAGCACGGAGCGTTGTGTGGAATTACTTCCCACAGCGGCCGGAGGAGAGAATGGACTTTATAAACAAGCACGGTAGAAAACAAATTTAGTAAATCTTCTTGGTTCTTTCTTAGTAAAATTAGGAAGTGTAATGCAATGCAACACAGAGAGTCGGTTAGCACACAGGTAGCGCATAGCCTGGTTGTAAAGTATGTTCACAGTTTCGTCAGTCAAGTAATTTCTTCACTGTAACTACGTGCGAACCCACTGGGACCTCACATGGCTTTGTTGAATCAAGGGAGACCTGGACTACGGCGTAGTCCGAGATTCAAAGGGACTTGCACGGAAATTAAATAAGTTAAATTGGAGGTCTAAACCGCTGCTACTCAACTTTCCTCTCCAGGTTTCTGCCGACGCATCATCCACACGAAATGAATCTACACCGGGAGCAGCGTGCGGGGGCCACGACTCCATGCATCACGTGGGGGGCTTTGGGCAAAGATTGGTTTTGTTCGGTAAAGTCACGTAGGTAATACATTTAAATAGATTAAATCACGACGTTTCGGGCGCAACACAAGCGTCCTTTTTCAGGTGGGGACAACTCAGCGAAAGCGGTGTGGGGGTCACGTGGGCGCCACGGTGGCGAGATGTTAACTACCTCGCCTGGTATGCAGGAGGTTGTGTATATTTGTATGTGTGTCTGTCTGTGTGTCTCCGTGTTTATGTTTTGTCTCTCTCTCAAATTTAGCAATCTTTGGAGAACGTAATCAACCAGGTGGGGTGTTGACTATTGTGTTTACCTACGGGTCTTAACCGAAAAAAACAAAAAGTATGAATCCTTGCAGTCACGAAAACTTCAAATCTAGATTTGGTTTTGTTGTTGCCATCGTGCAACTGCATATGATGAAGAAGAAGAAGACGGGGGAAAAAACATCAATCCGGGGGCATCTCTGGCCGGCAATTAATGAAGGTACGCCGCTTGGGTGATGTATGCACAAGACACACGGTCATTTATCTTTTTGACGAATGTCTTAATTACCACGAGAGGAAGGCGAGGCCATCAGGCCTCGACCGCCACGGCACTCGACCCGATCGGGGATTTGGGCAGTCGAGGGTCGGTCTGGGCTGCGTCGATCCGGATCAATCAGATCGAGCGACAAAGTCCGTGGAGATGGCAGGACGAGGCGGGATCAGCGCGAGAGTGCAACGGGCTGATCTGACGCTCGCAAATAAAGTCCCAAGTGCAAGGACATTGAAGTGGCGATAAAAATAACCAAATAGAAGTCAACAAACAGTGAACTACACAGATCCCCTAACACGCAGGCCCCCTAATAGTGCTGTGCAAACCACCCACCCACTCCCTAGCATTAGATAAATGTCATATGTATATATCTTTTTAAAGTTGATCTCGATATGCTAATACGTGCGGTTGAGTTTATGTGCACGAAAGAGCAGATCCAAATTAAGTTTAATACCAAAAAAACACTAAGATCTCGATCGAGTTCAAACGATGGTGGCCTTTTTTGTGGATTCGGGGGGCAATTTTGACTTTCGAGCCACGAAACGTGCGCTCGTATTCAGCGCTCGCTCGTGGCAATGCCGTTAGCGTCTGCAATTCACAACTCTCAGTCGAACGTAATCGTTTACGGACGATGAGCGAATGATAATTGCACAGTTAGCAGTCGCCATTATTATCACCTCTAGATTTGAAGCTTTCGTGACTGCAAGGATTCATATTCTTAGGTTTTTTTCGGTAAAGTCACGTAGGTAACAAATTAAAATCAATAAAAGTAAAATAAAAAATAGCTGTTCATACAGCTATCGTGCTGTGACGGTTCCACCTGAAGACGGAAGCTTGTGTTGCCTCCGAAACGTCGTGATTTTTATTTTATTTTTATTTTTTATTTTACTTTTATTGATTTTAATTTTTTACCTACGTGACTTTACCGAAAAACCTAAAAATATTATTATCACCGCCAGGAAAATATATATTTTTTTGGGTCCAACCCATTCCACCAGATCCCTGCCCCCAAAGGGAAGCATTTTCTGGAGCTCAGCCTCCGCGGACAGCTCCAGGTGAAATTAGGCTGCTGTCTGAACGCGGTTGAACGAGCGGTCTCCGGCGTTATGCAAAATTACACTTGTTGGAAAGGGGTTGGAGGGGTGGCTATTGATTTCCCAGCTGACGTCCGATTTAATTTCAAAGGGGCATCGTTGCCAGTGGTATATCTTGGAGAGGAAAAAAACACGCAAATATGCATGTATAATTAAACCTAATTCAATCACACGCAGAGCATCGGAGTTGCGTTCTAAGACTCGGGCCTCCCTTTGAGGTGTTGCATGTTTAAAATATGAATCCGCAAAATGGAAGTCTATGATTAGGGATTGGCAGCAGCAGCAACAACACAAAACCTTTGCGCTCAGCGATAAGACGCACAAAGCGCAGCCTTGGGAGGCCAAGACGTGTCTTTTGCAGTGACGATGTGACTTGTGGCCACAATCGCTCCTTCCACACACAACCGACTATTCCCGACCACACGCGCAGTGGATTTGCGCGTTCATGAGGTACAGCCCTCCTAAATCTCCCAGTATCGCAGAGCGAAACGTCGGACCACGATGCCAAACAAGACACATCCGGAGAATCGGGCCACTGTGCCCCGAACACTTGCAATGCATTTTGGGTCAAGAAATATATGCAATGTACGAATGTCGAACTTATTTCGCACCGTAGCCAACCATGCTAATCGGAGGTGCGGGGAACAACACGAGTGTGAATGGTAAACGCTGAACGAGCACAGTAGTTTGGGTATTACGATGCCTCGATCCATCGATTCGTTGGGAAAGGTGATGTGGATCATTAGACCGCTACACAGCAGGCAGCGATGGGCACAATATACACAGTGGAAATATTATGTGCTATCCACTTATCCGCCAACTCTCTTATCCGCAATAGTGGATTAGAGGTTTTCTAATTGACGCCTCTCTCGCCATACTCTGAACCTTGTTTTCCTGCTAAGTTGTTTCCTTGTTTTAATAATAATATTATTTATAACAGCTTGCCACCTTCACTAATCCACCGCTGGACAAAGGCCTTCCGATGCTGTGTCGGTCATGGGGATTGCTTGGTCGTAATTCACCGTGCTGGTCATCACGCGTTGCCATGTCCGGGAGTCGGCGATCGTCGGCCAGTGGCGAAAATTCCACATTCCCATGGCCGGTGACCGGTCTTGACAAAGGTACGTGGCATCTCATCTAATGTCAGCGTTGGGCAGCGGCGGCCGCATTGCGCTCACGGCTGGCGCCTGATTGATGATGCCCGCTGTGCCCGTTGCGTGACCTTGGGTTGCGGCTCGGAGTCTCGGGGAAATGACGGCACTCAGGAATGGGAGTAATTTCATCTCAACGGAGTTGCCCTCATTCATTTAAGGGCTTCTTTTTACCCTAAAATAATGCGCGACAAAAATCACGAACTGGACGATTGCGACGACCCCCAGAATGCCTTGCGACGGGGGGAAACCCGCAGTGGTTGAAGCTCCAACGTCATTAAGACCGTTGTGTATTTTCTTTTTTTAATTGAAAACATCTGCTCACTGCCATTCCCGCAATTGCGTCCAATCCTTAAACGAACCTGCGTCTCTGTTGGTACGCAGGCCGCGTTGTCAGTAAAACATGTGACGACCATTTGTTTTAACCAACCACGATAATTTTTTCACGCGAGCTGCGTGACAAAAAAAAACAACACACGCACGAACGCCACGCGCGCAAGTAAACCCAAACGCGGAATAGAAACTAAAGCGAGCAAATTTATTTCGTCATCTGTTTGCATTTTATCTTCCGTGTTCCGAGGCAGCGCCGTGATGCTGCGCTGCTGAGACACTTCGGTGCGCATAGAGCGCACGGAGCGCGTGGAGCAAACGGAGCGCACAGAGCGGAGGGAGCACATGGAGCGGACGGAGCAGACGGAGCGCACGGAGCGCACGGCGGCGCGCGGAGGCGACCCCTGAAACCCGCCGGCACGATGAGACCAAAGCGCGCCCGTTGGGATGTTCATCATCTGCACGCCGATAATAAAGCGAGCAACGGGGAAGAACCCATCCGAGGTGTACCTCGCCGCGCACTTGGCCGGCTCTCTTTTCTCGGGGCGAGCGACGTTCGCTCAGCCGCGCTGACAACGTTTGATGGAGCAGCCGGGCACGAGGCCGCACTTGAGAATAAACGGGGTCGTTGAGCGCTCGGTATGACTCAACGTCGTCCCCGCAGTCCGCAGCTCCCCACACCCAACCCCCGCCTGGGGCTTCCTCCTCCT
This sequence comes from Lampetra planeri, assembly GCF_965212315.1. NCBI lineage: Eukaryota > Metazoa > Chordata > Hyperoartia > Petromyzontiformes > Petromyzontidae > Lampetra > Lampetra planeri. The sequence continues at coordinate 27,943,452 of NC_136109.1, read as the reverse complement.
CCCTCCTCCTCCTTCCCCTCCTCTCGATTCCTTCTCCCCAGGATTAGACTTCACCTCCACCTCGAGCCCTAGTCCCCGGGTCTGATGAGCAAGGGAAAGGTCACGGATCCTAAACGCAAAATCATTTCTCCTTTAAGGCCGAGCAATTAAGGTCCGCGGGCAGAGCGCGCGTGAGTCACGGACGTCCGCCGTTTTGGTGGCTGTAGTCGTCGCTGGTAGCGGCTGGCCAGCTGCCACCCACGATATTCAGTTTCACGGATTTCCGCCTAAATCTCCGCCTTTTAAAAAAAAACAATAATTTAAGTTCTCGCGAGAGAAAGTGGCTTCCGGGGCGTTTTCTTTGACGTCGGTTGTTTTCGAATTCGTGTTCTGATCATTATAGGGTTGTCAGGGGTTCACGTGAATGCCTCTCTCAGCTCAGTGTCAGGTCCCGAAATGCGACTCGGAATTGTTAACTTTAATCCCAAAAAAAATGAACGAGAACATTTACGTTGATTGGCTCGGAGATTCGAACTGAGTCTTGAAATAATAATTTTCACGATGGAAATTTTATAGCCAATTTGTTACTGATAATTTATTCGCGGGGGAAATGAACCAATCGAGGAGCCATCATTGTCGTTCATGACCAGGTGAGACTCCATTGATACTAAGAGTGCCTTGGAGCAAAAGAGCAAATTAAAAAATGCTATCCAGAAACTAAAACGTACCAGGACATTTAATCAACATACCACGAGAAAACCTCCACACACCAATTACCTGCTTACCACATTCTGGCCAAGTTCAGTTGCCGAAGACGTAAGTAAGTTCCTGAAGAAGCTCCCAGCAGTACATGGGGCAAAACGTCGGACATCGTGCCGAGCAACGACGCCGATGGCACAATGAGGGGTACAACAAAATTAAAATCAGACTATTTGTGTTTTGAAAGTTCTCTACCACGTAGTTTTAAGACGAACACGACTCTAAATGTCAACAAAGTCACGTGTTGCCTCCCGTTGACCCTGTGACATCACAGCTGGGCTTTCCGATCACCTCGCCGCCGACGTGATTCCATGGAGGACAGTCAGGGGGAATGACCGTGGGCTAGTGGCGTTATCTTTAATCGGGCGCCTATCCAAGAGCTAAAAAAACACACGCACACACAGAGCGTATTTGTTGTTGTGCCGAGATGTCTTTGATACGGAGCCAACCATGCACACGCGTGCTCGCGTTCGGCTATCTCGACGCTGGCCCTTGAGGGGTTAAAACAACCCCCCCCCCCCCCCCGGCTTCTATTATGTACAGGCGTTTGGGAACGCGGAGGTGGCTGGAGGTGGGCTCAGATTGTATGTTACAGTTTTTGATAATAAAATGTCAATAGCACGCTGAACAGATTGTCAGCCGTGCCGCGGCCGGTCATGTCACGGTGCCCCGCGTGTGGAAACTGCGCGGATTGTGACGCACAGAATTTAAATTCGTGGTGGTTTCTCCCTCTCTCTCTGCGGCAGTGTCAACTCCTGGTCGCCTCGTGCCGGCCAGACGTGGGTGAGTTCGGGCTGCGGGGGGTGAGGGCGAATCGCAGACGTCCCTCGTCTCGTCCCCTGCCGTTCATTCGTTCCTTACGTCGAACATCGAACAAAGGCGGTGGTCACCGCATCGCGCACTGTCGGATGCGCTTCTGCGGCCGTCTGGAACGCTCTTCCTTCCGCTATTAGCAAGCCACTGGAGCTGTGCACTTTTAAATCATCTCGATTGAAAACTCATTTCTTTCTAACTGCTTTATGTGTTCATTTTGTTGTCCTTCCCCCGCACCTCCGATTAGTACGGTGCGACAAAAAATATGTTCAACAAACATGCATCAACTCGCTGCGCTTGGTAGCTCGGTTTAACGACTGCCGGCTGCCCGGATTTCAAAACCAGGTACTCAGCTCGATGCTCTGACCTTTGGAGCCACCTACCCACCCTCCGTAGCATTCGTTTTAAAATCAGGCGACTGCAACTCAAACCTTGGCGTGGCCGCGTCTCGCTGGGCACGGCGGCGCTCTCGCAAGAGAACGCCGCTGCGTCCGTCCCGTTGTGTTCAGCCCCCCCCCCCCCCCGACTCGCGGCGCTCGGCCTCAGTGTGACAGTCTGTGTTCTCTTATGACGCCGCGTGTTTTCATGACGCCAGTTGGGGGACGCGTTTTTTATAACGCGGACGCCAATTGGACAGAACGCGATCGAGCGAACGGGACTACGTCGCAGCGCGAGTTGGAATAAGCAGTCGCACGGCTGCCTCGGCGGAGCATCGTCGCGCGAGGCATTGGGTTGCTTCTGGATGCTTCTAGACGCTACCCACGAGGTCCCCAGTCTGTTGTTCAGCCCGTATATGCGTCTCACGTGTCATCAGAACGAGTGCGTTGAAATGCTCTCTGTGATTCTATGACCGACCAGAAATCCACACCTCGCCAGTCGGATCGGGCGTCAGGTGGCCCCAGTTTGAATGCCAAATCAAGGGAAGGGCGGCATAATGGTTTACATCCCTTGCGTTAGTCCACTGCTGGATGTATGAATGTTGAACTTCTTTCGCACCGTACGTAGCCAATCGTGCCAATCGGATGAGGATCTCTCCACGCGAGTTTGAGGATTTTGTGAAAGGGCCTACATTGTTTTGAGATGATAATCATTTAATAGGAATGGACTCGCGAAAATGTGGGTGGAGCAGTGATGGCACAGGGCTCGCACACTGCAGCCTTGAAGCCGGCGACCTGAGTTCGACTCCCATCCGAGGCGAACATCGGGGGAGAGTGACGTCTGAAACGGTCCTGATCGCTTCACCAACCCGCACTGACCATCGTGGCGAAGTAGAGTCAAACGAACCCCATGACTAACAACAGCATGGGGATGCCTTCATCCAGCAGTGGATTGGCAAATGAGATGTAATTAATTCTCATTATTATTACATATTAATACGCATATGGCATAGACTGCAGTATTCATTTTTGTATTAATTGCATTTATGAAAAACACCGAAACGGCTTTGTATTATGACTGAGTGTGCTATAGGAGACCATACAATAATTACAGAACACATTCAGAAATCGGCAATGTGGAATTGTCACTCCTAAAAGAATCACCTCCCTCGCCTGGCAACCCGAGGAGGGTGTGGGTTCGATCCTGAAACCTGTCGATGCCTTTTGTCTATTTTGAGTCCTAAACTTCTCCCCCCATGATAATAGTCGCGTGAATATATCCCCGGTTTCATCCGGTTTTGCCCCCCCCCCCCTCCCTCCATATTTGTAAACGACGCGCCTTTAGGCAATGTTTTTTCACATCTTATAAATTCCCACGTGTGATTATGATGATGACGACGACGATATAAGGCATTTCGACGACTTATCATGTGTGGCCGCGTTGCCTCTGATAAAGAGCTACAGTATGAGCTCAGTGGGCTGTACATGGTAAGTAAAATAGTTACCAACCCCCCCAGCCTCACATCCTCTTCCCCTAGCGCTCACGCAGCCCCCCCCCCCCCTCTACCCCACACCCCCCCTCTATCTCCCCCCTTGCCTCCCCCTTTCTTACCTATATAACCTCTTGCCACGGCAGCTCTCTCGCCTACTTCAGCATTTTCTCGCTGTGGTTGTTCCACCCGATGAAGATTGCTTGTGATGCGATCGAAACGTCGTGATTTGTTTTATTTTATTTCTACCTACGTGACTTTACTGAAAGAACCAACGAGTAAGTAACATAGTTGTAGCTTCTAGAATCTAGATAGAGCTTTTGGATGGGTGACGACCGGCACGCACAAACAGGTTGGCATACGGCCACTTGCTGGCCAATATAATGGGCAGCAGATGCGCAGTGCAGCACATTCCATTGATGCTGCCCCATCTGTGCTTCCTGCCTGCACCAATCTGCACTGACCAGCGCGGTGAAGTATGGTCAAATGACCCCCACGTCCCATACAGTGTTGGAAAGATCTCATCCAGCAGTGGATTGACAAAAACCGGCTGCACGCGTACACTCAGAGGTGCGCATCCACGCTGCAATCGTATGTACGTTTGTACGTTGGACTTCTTTCGCACCGTACGTAGCCAACCATGCTATTCGGAGGTGCCTTCACGGTCATTGGAGCTTGCGCTGAGCTGCTGCCGCTGCTGCTGCTGCTGCCGCTGCTGCTGCTGCCAGTGTGTCGTGACGTCGCTATCGACAGCGCAGGCGGTGCAACTACACCGGGGGCCCCCGGTTTCCGGAGGGGGGGGGGTCCTCCCGGGGGGGGGGCTCCCAATGTCATCATTCCGTGCACCAGGGACCATGTCATGGCAACGCTGCGCCAATTGCGTCGAATCCTTGGGCAGAGTCCTCGTCTTTTTAAATCCTTTATATTAAGTTCACTTGCTTGCTTGCTTGCGCGCTTACGACCGTGCAAATTTTTCGGTCGTTTTTTATCCCACTTCCCGTGATCCAATCGAGCTGACATTTTGCACACAGACTCGTTGTGCGTGACAATTAATTTTCGTGAAAATTTTTTTCCAAAATGTTCCACTTTTTAGGGAAATTTTTTTTTCATATTTAATTTAAAATACTAATGTGATAAAAATGAAACTCTTACTCAAGAAAAACAGAAATAAATAATAAAATAAAACCGATGCCACGCATATAAAGGATTTATAGTGAAAAACTTTGTTTTTACGGGTTAATTTTTTAACCCCCCCCCCCCGCCCGCCTCCTCCCCACCCCGTCGGTTTTGCTGAGCTTGAACTCCGCTCCAGAGGCGTGAGTCCGGCACGGGTTTTTCAGGTTGCTTGTACCACGGATTTGGCGGATGCAAGCGGACGAGCATTGGCCGCGTGAAACGTATTCATTGTGGGAGCCTGTGTTTTGAGAGCTCCGGGCAAAAATCACCCACGCGCCTCCCACACAATGCGCATTCTCCTTTAAACGCACGTGGAATGTATCTCTATAGAAGTAACACGTAGACGCGTGCGTGTGTGTGCAATCCTATTTGTGTACATTCAGTGTATATTGACACAATATTTGTACATTCGTCGTGTCAGCCTGCTGCTGGGTGAAGGCCTCCTTACATCGTGCAGGTCATGGGGGTTATTTGTCCACGCCGGTCGGTGCGGATTTGTGAAAATAATCTCATAGCTCTGTGGGCTTTACCTGGTAAGATAGCACGTGGTTTAGTTTTATTAGATTTTTGTGTTTACGTGATTTGTTTACCTTTCCTATACGTCGCACTCCTGCTGTGGTATTGTGTTTGTTGTTGTAACCTTTTGACCCCGTGCCACAACTGGACGTCTGTGAAAACAAAGAGCTTCATAGCTCATGGGATTTCTCCTGCAGCCCAAAAATATTCTGACTCTGATAGACGTGGAAGCGTTCAAGTGCAGTAGCAACTGCGGATTTTGACTGCACTGCCCTCTGCTGCCCACAACGTAGCCCCGCAGCAGCCTACAGCACCTGTTTTGTGTTCGACCATCTGCACGCGATGCAGGCTCAAGCCCGGCTAGCTGCCGATCAGACACATTCCGTGTAACCGTGGGTTGCAAGTGTGGACCCACATTCGTCGCGGCTCAGCAGGACGCTGCTGAGAGTCCCGGCAACTCGGGCCTCATGCCCGGCCGCACACGCGGCTTAGAGATCTGACCCCGGGTCTGGCCCCCCATTGCTCGGTCAACTCGGCCTAAACTGATTTCTTGGTGCGGTCAAGAATCAAAAGCAAAGGGGGAGCGAAAGGTAGCCAGGAATGGTCGCGACCTCACCGATTCCACGCGCGCGCCCATGTTGACCTTAATAGGCGCTCGCTAACAAGCGCTTGGCCCGTGCCGTCCATGAGGACAACCAGGGGCTGTCCCTTTATGCGTGTATTCGGAGAGTGGTGGGGGGGAGGCCTTTTGAGCCGGTGGTCGTCTGGTTGAGGCTGAGAGCGTTTACACATGCGATGCACATCTCTGTGTGTTGGTAAATCTATAACTGCTGGGGAGATGGAGGCGGCAGGGATGAATGAAGCCAGCAAAGCGGAAGCTCATTCGAATAGAAGAGTCCGAGGCAGACAATTATTCTGAAGGGCACGGAAGTCACTAATCGGCTGCTGGATGAAGGCCTCTCCACAACGTGTCGGTCGGTCATGGGGGTTGTTCGACCATACTTCACCGCCCTGGTCAATGCGTATTGGTGAAGGGAGGGGCTCAGGAATGGTTCGGATATCTCTCACCACCGATGTTGCTAACCGAGGCCCGGAATTTAACTCGGGTCGCCAGATTCACAGCGGAGTGTGTTAACCCTCTGCGCCACCGCTCACCCCTTGTATGTGTGTATGTTGAACTTTGGTTGCACCGTACCGACCGTGCTAATGGGATGTGCGGGGGAAGGACAACAAACTAAACACAACAGCAAGCAGTTCTGAAGAAATTAGTTTTCGATCTAAATTTAAAAGTGCAAAGCTCCAGTGGCTTCCTAATGTCGGAAGGAAGAGCATTCCAGACGGCCGCAGAAGCGCGTACAATACGTACACGACTATAGGTTATCGCTGCGCCAACGATGTCGTAGATGAGTACGTTTTTGCACAACCATCGTGGTCTGTAGCGTGCGTACTCCTGTGGATTTCCATAGAGATTAATATTCTTTTTGAGGTTAGATCACGAAAATATTAATTGTGTCGTCAAACCCGCCACCACCAAACGTAGCCAATGAGTAAGGTTTGTCACGTAAACAACACGTGCTAATCAGTTACTAGTTCAGCACACTGGTGTGTTGGAGAGTAAACTCCTGCTTTCGTTCTTGGCTGAAATCGCCACATTTGTGCCCAGGCTGCGTTATTCGCTCGCCTGCTTGTTAATACAGTACACACATAAATGTGCATCATTGCCGAGCCAGTGGCTTCATATATTAAAAATTGGTAAATGAACCGCCTCTAATGCGTTAATCCAACCCTGCGCGCGTCACTCAGGGGCCTCTCTTAACCACGAGGCCGTGAGGTTCAGATTTTTTTTTTCCTCAATCATCCGTCCAGTCATCAACTTTATTTATTCTCCGCGTGCGCCGTCACCGAGACCCGCGCGTCCCTTGCGAGAGGCATCGGAGCTGAACGCACGCAAATTTGTCCGTGCAAATGACGCGATAATCGCTGACGGCACAAAACAAGAATGTATGTACGTATGTGGAACTTTTTTCGCACCGTACGTAGCCAACTGTGCTAATCAGAGGTGCGGTTGCAAGCACCGCAAACTAAACGCGAAAATCAGTTTTGAAGAAATTAGTTTTCAACCGAGATACATCCAGTGGAGAAATGCATGCAGTGGCTTGCTAACATCGGAAGGCAGAGCGTTCCAGACGGCCGCAGAGGCGCATCCGAGAGCGCGCGACGCTTTGCGACCCCGACGACGGGAACACTCACAGCGCAACGCGGAACGCGCTTGCTGAGTGGTGCGGTGATACGGTGGGCGGAGCGATACAGTAAGGTGGCGGCTCACCCTCGGTATTCATTAGTCCCGCCATCTCGCTGTGTGTGTGTGTGTTGCGTGTGTATTGTCGTGCAGCGTATCTCGCCAAACTTTATCGTCACGTTATTTGCGGGGAGATTGTTTTCGGTGAACGCGTTTTTTTTTTTGCTGAACGCTGCACTTTTCAGGAAGGCTACGAGGACTTGCCACGTTAATCGCACCTCCGATTAGGACGGGTGGCTACGTACGGTGCGAAAGAAGTTCAAGGTGCATACATAATGCATTACAAAATATGTACAAACAGCGTTTGATTTTTTTTGTTCAATAGCTACTGCACTTAAAAGCCCTCTGCTGATCTACTGCTGGACGAAGGCCTCCCCCATGCCGTGCGAGTCATGGAGGTTGTTTGACCATACTTCACCACGCTGGTCAGTGCCGGATGGTGGCCCGGGATCGGTGTGGATATCCCTCGCCACTGACGTCTTACTGAGACTGGCGAAAGTAATTACGGAGTAAATTACCAACGTGTCCTGAAGTCAATCCTCGTTGCATTTTCACCGCCATTTTATCCACTAATTTATTGCTTGAACATTAATTCGTGTTGCGTTCATCGCATTTTGTCACGATTATTATACAGATGTATGTTTATTTTTTTACGGGAGAGTCTCTGGACTCTCGTTCAAGAGGGCTCCTACATTTGGGATGTTTGCGGGAGGGAACCAAAGTGCCCAGTGAAAATCCCACCATGCATACACGGCCATAATACTCAACACAGACATGTGACATGAACCCACTTGCTGTACTGCCAGCTCCCGTCCACCTCAAAGGCCAGCGCGTTTGAGGGTTTTACAACAGATCTCTGCGAGATTCACCAACCCTTGCCTCCAAAGCGCCGACACACCACGCCCGGGTATATTCACTCGCGTCGATTAACCGCGCGTTCAACAACAACAAAACAACTAACCACCTGGCATTTAGAAAAGAACTCCATCATCGTTTTGCGTCGGAGAGTTGAGAGCGCACACGCGGGGGACCCTCCGCTCAGATCGGCAAAAACCTGCGGCCCCACTTGCGACCGCCCACGGTGAGATGAAATGCGACCGCAACGCGTCACGGCGCGATGTACAGCTAACCCAACGACTGACGGGGGCATGACGGCGACCCCCCCACCCCCAAGCCCCCCCCCCCCCCGTCTCCAACGCGTCCAACGTTCGCGTGGGACACCTGAAGAAATTTGAATTCATATTGCTGAGGGCTTACGCCCCGCTCTACGATGCAGATGTTCGGTGCGTGTCAATGACCGCCGCCGCAGACCGCGATCGCTACAAGACGTGTCGCCGTGCCGCGACACGTCCCTGGGGGCCTAAGGAACCCCTCGATGATAGAAGATGGCATTTAATAGAGCGTGGCATTTGAGGCGGGCTCCCTCGCCCCGTAATAAAGGCTGCTACGGCACGTGCAGGGCGGGTATATTCGCGAGACGAGGATTAATAAGGCGTCGGGAATTTCGTTTTTTTTAGGGGTATTGCTCTGCCGACCCTCTCGTGTGCCCGATGACACCGCCAGTAACAGCCCCCCCCCCCGTTCACCTCCACCCCCCCCCCCCGTCAGCTGCCCGTCAGCTGCCCACCCCGTCCACTGCTTGTCTCATCAGCTGCCCACCCCGTCAGCTGCCTACCCTATCAGCTGCCCGCCCAGTCAGCTGCCCGCCCCGTCAGCTGCCCACCCCGTCAAATGCCCACCCCATCAGCTGCCCACCCCGTCATCTGCCCACCCCATCAGCTGCCCACCCCGTCAGCTGCCCACCCCGTCACCTGCCTGTCTTATCAGCTGCCCACCCCGTCACCTGCCCACCCCATCAGCTGCCTGTCTTATCAGCTGCCCACCCCGTCAGCTGCCCACCCCGTCAGCTGCCCACCCCATCAGCTGCCCGCCCCGTCAGCTGCCCACCCCGTCACCTGCCTGTCTTATCAGCTGCCCACCCCGTCTCCTGCCCACCCCATCAGCTGCCTGTCTCATCAGCTGCCCACCCCGTCAGCTGCCCACCCCGTCAGCTGCCCACCCCATCAGCTGCCCGCCCCGTCAGCTGCCCACCCCGTCAACTGCCCACCCTATCAGCTGCCTGCCCCGTCAGCTTCCCATCCCATCAGCTGCCCACCCCGTCAACTGCCCACGCCGTCACCTGCCCACCCCATCAGCTGCCTGTCTTATCAGCTGCCCACCCTGTCAACTGCCCACCCCGTCAGCTGCCCACCCCGTCAACTGCCCACCCCGTCAGCTGCCCACCCCGTCCGACAGACGACAATTCAAGCGAGCGCGTTGCCAGACGTGCGCCGCCGATTTCACCCCGAAATAAATGACCTTTTTGCTTCCGAAGCGGTGAGCGCTAGACGAACGAACGAACGAGTGAGTGCAAAAATCATCGGGAGCAGCAGCCAGCGCCCCGTCTCCCTCTAAGCTGGACCTCGCGTCTCTCTGCGGCGCCCGGCTGTCGCCCGCCGCTTTCAGTGCCATTCCACGTTCCCTCCGTGCAAGCGCGGACTGTGACAACCCTGAAGGGGGGGGGGGTGGGTGGGGGTTAATGAGCGCTAATGCAGCGACCTCCCCCACCCCCCCCCCCCCCCCCACGAAGAAAAAATATATGGACGAGCTGCGTCAGGTTGCAAATATTTGTTGTTATTGACATTGATCGCAACGTTTGATGTTATTCTTTCCGAAGATGCGAGGGCTTGACTCCAGCGTGTGCCTCGTTGGCATATGCCTCATCTGCATAAGCGCCGGGTCCGCCCCCCCTCTCTCTTTTCCCTGGGCTGGCCTGGATTAGTAACCGGGTCGCTCCGTCTCCACGGATTTGTAATCGGGTCCCTGGCCGTCGCAATCTCTCCAACGCCACCACGGCTCCAGCACGAGCAGCTCCCGCGCAGTTTATTAAGTGGGACGGTGATGTCACCGCCCCCTGCGACTACCTGCACCGAGCGAACGTGGCATTAATGAATAAATATAGCTCTTCGTTTCCGCCAATTTTTTCCCGATTGTGATGGTGGTGTCGTGTCATGGAGATGAAAATTCCAATTGTATTTCTCGCAGAGCGACCCTTTCCGTTTAGAGAATGGCCTCGAGAAGCGGACATGACAGAGCTACAACTGAGGTGATTTCAAGAGGCCTTTGGTCCACTCTCCCACCTGCTCTGCCACTGACAGTAATGTTGGTCAGGTGACAGTCAACCGATCCTAGACCTGGGATCACAAAGCCGAGATTCCGGTTGAATCACAGTCACCTGCCTGGATTCAAAACCCAGACCATCAGAAGAGCCGGCTCAGTGCTCTGACCCTGGGGGGCAGCGCAAACCACGTGCGTCTATTTACTGTTCAACAGGCAGCTTGAACAACCAACCGGACTTCACTGGGTCTCACGACAAAGTGTGGGCTCCTGATCAAACGCCACAGAATAGTCAGCGGCATTTGGACAGGTGCCACTCTGCCACCCCAAGTAGCACGGTGCTTGCTTGCCTGGAGCTCCAACATCACCCACATCCAAGCCCGGTCACCTCCCCGTAAAGGTCAGGGTTCGTATGGTTCCCCCCTCCTTTTCTTTTCTTTCACTCAGGTCAATCACCAGGCCTCAGTGTGGCGGGGCTGGGTAATGAAAAGGCCAAGAAGGTCGGGAGTAGCCGGGCAGCTCATTGAATCAAGATGCGAATTAACCGGTGCCGGGTTCGAACGGGGCTCCGCCAATCGCGTTCTCCTCGGCCGAGCGGTCTGACCTCGCTCGGCCGAGGAGGGGGCCGGGTTCCGTTTCACGGCCAGGATGGCGAGATGTTAACTACCTCGCCTGGTGTGCAGGAGATCGTGAGTTGGATCGCGACCCCTGACGCAAATATATTTGGAGTTTGCGTGTTTCTCTTTCTCTCTCCCCGTGGTCGTGTGGATTTCTCTCCGGGTCCTCCGTTTTTTATCCCCTCCACATTGCGAATCAACGTCACGCGTTTAGATTAAATGTGATGCTCTAAATGTCCACGTGATAGGCCACTTCGTTGAGCTATCATTTGTGATGGCCAGGTCGCTTCTGAATAAAAACAGCTACGTAGCTCAGTGGGGCCTTACCTGGTAAAATAAAATAAAAAATAATTTAGAAAAGCAAAGCGATCCTGGTCGTGGGGTGAGATGTGACCTGGTCGAGCGAGTGGAATAAGGACGCGAGCGTGCGGCCGCTCATTGGTATTCCGCTGCAGGTGAGGAGGCGGGTGGTATGCGGCACGCCTGGGCTCACGCTGCCAAAAGTCAAAAGCGTCTCCCGGTCCGGGCGGAATCGGAGCGCCGCCTCTGCTGTCTGCTGTTTGTCGCCAGCGCTGAGCCGGTGGTGGAAATTCCACATTCTCTATCGGGTGGTGGTAAATTGTGTAACGGCAGTAGCCTGCTGCAATGACGACGACGATGATGATGATTTATTGCAGAACGCGAGAGTATTGTGGGCTAGAGGTGACGGAGGGAACCGGGGGACAGTGGCCACGCGAGGAAAGGCTGAAGGTGAAACGGGCTCGAGGTGACAGCTGCGATAGAGTAGCGAGAAGATTGCGGGAATCAGTGAAGTTCAGTACCGAGCTCCAGACTAAGACGGCGATTGCGTGGGTGACACTCTTCACTGGACGACCAAGGGCGGCCTCGTGAGCTGAGTCGACCACCGCCACTTGGATTTGAAATCGCAACCTTCTATAAACTATGAGAATAGGTTTTCTCGTTTTTTTTCTGGAAACAAATCAGGTGTTAAGATGTTAAAACCCCAAATTGAAACCTTTTACAAGGAATCATGTCTGCATTAACCACAATACTTGCGGTCAGAATGCAAACAAAAAAACATCCTCTGATAATATATGCATTGTCTTTGAAACTGATTGTTCCCACGCCAGAGACAACTTTGTTTTGAGCCTCGTCTCAAACGGCGTTAGACAAGAGGACGCCTAAAGAGACTAGGCTCGAAAGACAGCTGTCCCTGGTGTGGACCAATCCGTTTCAAAGACAATGCATTTACTATCAGAGGATGTTTTTTGTTGGCATTCTGACCACTAGTATATGTGGTTAATGCAGACATGATTCCTCATAAAAGGTTTCAGTTTGGTGTTTTAACATCTTAACACCTGATTTATTGCCAGAAAAAAGGGGAAACCCTATTCTCATGTCTTGGTACTGGCAAAGGAGGTCCCATAATGTATCTTCTATAAACTAGTTTCTAAACTATAAACTAGTCTTGTTTGACAAGGTAAGGCCCACTGAGCTATGTAGCTCTTTTTCAGAATCCCTGACCTGGCTATCACAAATGATTGCTCAACGAAGTGGCTTATCATCATGTGGAAATGCGTAGCAGCAGACAAATATTATAAACGCGCGATGTTGATTCTAAATGTGGAGGGAAAAGCCGGAGGACCCAGAGAAAAACGCACGCGACCACGAGGAGAGACACACGCACACCCCAAATGTACAGCAGGCCTCAGGGTTCCGAGGTCGAATCCACGACCTCCTGTATACCAGGCGAGGTAGTTAACATATTCTTAGGTTTTTCCGGTAAAGTCACGTAGGTAAAAAATTAAAATTAATAAAAGTAAAATTAAATTAAAAATTATTTACTTGATACAGCAAGCGTGCTGTGACGGTTCCACCTGAAGACGAAAGCTTGTGTTGCCTCCGAAACGTCGTGATTTTTATTTTATTTTACTCTTATTAATTTTTATTTTTTTACCTACGTGACTTTACCGAAAAAACCTAAGAATATGAATACTTGCAGTCACGAAAGCTTCAAATCTAGAGGTAGTTAACATCTCGCCACTGTGGTGCCCCTGTGAATCGTGCGTCCTGACTCAGTGCCACCTGGCCAACGAGTTACACACCAAGCCAGCTCCATGTTTTGACCACCCCCCCCCCCGCCCGCCCGCCGCAGCAGCAGGGAGTGTTCATATGGTGTCGGTGGCCGTGGTTGCGATCCGTGGCTCTCCGAGGGTGCTTACAAATACGCGGTTCAACACGAAAACACATCGGAGAGCGAGCAGGCGGTGTCGTTCCGCTAACTTCCACAATGCCCCCTCCCCCTCCCCGCCTTCGCGATCATCGCGATGCATCGGGGCATGCAGTAGGGTACTGTGACACTTGTTCTAACGGGGTTTGGACTCTGTCCCAAAGTCTGGGTCGCTGGGTGCACTAAATGTCGCACACGGCGTCGTACCCCTATAACCCAACTGGGGCGATCGCTTTTACATTTTCTCGGACCACTGCTCAGAAGTTTTCGAATGGATTGCCAATGAATGCTTAAGGTTTAAGAAGGCCGAAAGCGCCTTTGTGTAAGAGCGAATTTTTTTTTCTTCTAAGGCTCTATTATTGCACGTTAGCTCACGGCCCCGCAAGGCAATGTCCACAACTGTTAGGTCTCATGCTGCATTGTGTCTCGCTGTCACGGGCACGGTCCGTCAGGCCTCCTCTCTTCACACGGGCCGCGTGCTCGAGTGCCGTGAAAATGAAAGGCGCGGTGAAAAAAAATTAAAACGATCTCGGCCCGTCGCAGAAATGACGACTCGTTCAGTCGCGTGTGCACGTACTTTGTTTGCCGCTTTTCATCATCGTTCACCAAAGTAACAAAGACTTCTGGGAGAGAGGTTATATTTGCCGACGTAAAACGTGTTGAAGAGACCAAAAAATATCAGGCCACGTTTGACTTCTCTAAACATCGTCAGCAGTGATTGGCCAAGTAAACAAATGGCAAGGGCAAAAGCCATCCACAAACTCCAGTGGGCCATTGAGGACGTAATGATTTTGCATAAAACAATTATGGCATCTTTATGACAATGATAGTAATGGCCATTTCCGAAGCATAATTATTATGTATTAAACGATTATGACTGGTTTTACGACAATTCTGGTAATGAATGTTATCATCGCCATCACTGTGCCGCCAAGCCAGTATTCTTCTTTGCAAGGCCCTGGGGGCCACTGGCAGCCCATGATGTGCGGCCCTCGACAAAACACAAAGAGTGAAAACACCCCCCATCATCAACATCATCGTGCTGATGTCAAACCCCCAATGGTGTCAAATGTGTGGTGGCCCTCACACTGATGATGTCTGATCGGCGAAAGTGACCCCCCCCCCTCTGAAAATTAGTGAAGAACGCTGCCCTAAGCAATGCTGACAATCTCCGTAACTTTGCTGCGCGGTTTCTATCCCATTACGTCGCATCTCGAAGTGATTCTAACAAACACTCCGAATGTTGAATTCATTCCGATCGTCAAACGGCAGGGCCGGGGACACCCGTTGCATCTTTAGCGTTCCACGTTCCAGTCGAGACACATGGAGAGCACCTTCGGCCAAGGGAGGGTCCAGAATCAGCCTCCACGAAGCTACAGTCCCGTGGACCTTCCTGCAGCCGCTCGCAGCAGGGGGCAAGCTTCACACATCGAGTGACCTCACCATCAACGTTTCCACAATCGTCAGAATTGATAACCGGCGCGACAAAATTGTTTCACTCCGGGTAATTACTACCATACTTTCGGCAAACGCGGCTCAATGTTTGGATCATCTTCCTAAAATACAAAAAAACATTTTTAAAAAGTCACGCATCGTCAACTATCGCCCCAGCGTGCATGGACAAGTCAGAGTGTGCGTTACACAACGCCGCGGCCTTTGACGAGCATTTCGCCTTTCTCGAGAAAAGGTAGACGCATTTTTAAATCTGAATCGTAGGTCCTAACTGGTTGACATACCATGCCCAAGTTTACAATAACAACAAAAAGCATGTCAGGATGATATTCCGAATGTCTCCTCTGTGTGCCGAGTCCTTTCTCAAAGTGGCCCCACATTCGGCTCCGTCCATGATATCGACTCAAAAACTTTGCATCGGATACTCCCAGTTGCATCCAATTGTTCAAAATTGCTTATGCACTTCATTCGCCATCTTCTCCCGCTTCTTGAACCTAGAATTTCCGCAGTAAATAATTTTAAAAACCCATCTCTGACCATGCTAATGATTGCAATGAGAATGTTCATTTCGTTGTAAATCGACTGCTGGACGAAGGCCCTCCACACCGTGTCAATCATGGGGGTTGGTTGTCTGACTCTAACATCGAGTTCACGTTTCATTGGTGCGAGTGGACGATGTGGGGGGGGGGGGGGGGGGGAGGTCTCCGGGACTGGTCCACCGTCGTTAGCCGTGGTCGCGAATCGAACTCAGGCGGGTAAATGTCACAGCCCCAGTGCACCCACCACAGCAGCAGCAGCAGCAGCACCTCCACCACCCTGAGTCTCTGCCAATGGCCACAGAACGTCGTTAAAAAGCGTCGCGAAATGACGTCCGAAATCGTGGAGTCGTCCCCCGCAGGAGCGGCTACGAAACGGCACGCGGACGCCGCTCGACTTTGCCATTCCCCTCCTCCCGTCGTCTCTTCCCCCGTGCTCTCATTTCAAGGAACGCGTCTTAACGCTTAAGCATTACAACTTCGAGCGTGCTGCTTGTTGCTAGCCGCTTGGCATGTTTTTGGCGGGGGGGGGGGGCGGGTTCTCGGCAAATCGTGTCTCAAGTCACGCGCGACACGCGCGCGTGACTCGCCGCTTGCTGGACACTTTAGATGTTGAGCGGCCACAGTTCTGATTGAGCTCACTGCTGCCGCTGCTGCTGCTGTTGTTGCTGCTGCTGCTGCTGCTGTTGCTGCTGCTGCAGAGAAGAAAAAAGTCTGTTCCGTGACTCATCTCCCTGACGTCGCTACCTGCAGACGCAGCCCTCGCTCGCCCTGTCCAACGCCTCGCCACCGCCGCCAACGCCGCTGCCGCTAAGTATTCTGACGCACGATCGAGAGGGCTCTGCTTGCTATCGGCGCGGCGTTACATCTGCTGCCCGGCATTATCGCCTCCTCTACGAAGATCGTATCTATTTAAACTATTAACTTTTTTTTCTTTTACCAGGTAAGGCCCCACTGAGCTACGTAGCTGTTTTTATTCAGAAGCGACCTGGCCATCACAAATGATAGCTCAACGAAGTGGCCTGTCACGTGGACATTTAGAGCATCACATTTAATATAAACGCATGACGTTGATTCGCAATGTGGAGGGGAAAAAAACCGGAGGACCCGGAAAGAAATCCACACGACCACGGGGAGAGAGAAAGAGAAACACGCAAACTACACATATATTTGCGTCAGGGGTCGCGATCGGACTCACGACCTCCTGCACACCAGGCGAGGTAGTTAACATCTCGCCATTCTGGCCGTGAAACGGAACCCGGCCTCCTCCTCGGCCGAGCGAGGTCAGACCGCTCGGCCGAGGAGAACGCGATTGACGGAGCCCCGTTCGAACCCGGCACCGGTTAATTCGCATCTTGAGCTACCCGGCTACTCCCGACCTTCTTGGCCTTTTCATTACCCAGCCCCGCCACACCGAGGCCTGGTGATTGACCTGAGTGAAAGAAAAGGAGGGGGGAACCATACGAACCCTGACCTTTACGTGGAGGTGACTGGGCTTGGATGTGGGTGATGTTGGAGCTCCAGGCAAGCAAGCACCGTGCTACTTGGGGTGGCAGGGTGGCACCTGACCAAATGCCACTGACTATTCTGTGGCGTTTGATCAGGAGCCCACACTTTGCCGTGAGACCCAGTGAAGTCCGGTTGGTTGTTCAAGTTGCCTGTTGAACATTAAAATGACGCACGTGGTGTGCGTTGCCCCTCAACGAGGTGGCTTCTCGTGTGGAAATCTATCGCAGCCAAATACTCTAAATGCGTGTTGTTGATTCTAAATGTGAAGGGGAAACCCCGAAGGACCCGAAAAGTAAATCGACGCGACTACGGGGGAAGAGGACACGCAAACTCCAAATATATAACAGCGGTCATGGTCGGGATCGAACCCACGACCTCCCGTAAACCAGGCGAGGTAGTTAACATCTCGACACCGCGACGCCCCTACAAGCATCACGTGACTTCCCTCCCACGCGCCTGGGACCCAATCGCCCACCAGATGTGCGTCAGACCTCGACACATTATCTCAAGCTAAGCAGAGTGAGCCTGGTTAGGACTTGGGTATCGGAGACTGGCTGGCAGTACCAGAGGTGTTTTCGGCAAGTGCTACAAGGTGGACATATGGCAGTAGAGTGATTGGTTCTCGAATCTGTGCGTGCAGAGCTTGTGAGTGCTACCCCCTGGTGTGTGTGGTGTACTCCAGTTTCCTTCTCACGTTGAGCCAAACCTCGCGCTCGTGGCACCCTGCCCGCACATTGCCAATGCAGCGCTCTCCTTAAAACGAGTCTTGAGACTCAGCGAGGCCTTGACAGGATCAACAAATGACGTAATGATTCCACCTTTACCAAACACATGCTGTCTCGATTGCTTCTCGCCCGATGGAATTCATAATGATCTGCAGCGATGATACTAATAATTATTAATAACTCTTGTTAATATTATTCTGACGTTTGTTTACCCAGGAAAGTCTTCACGGAAACTCAAGACTCTTTTGCGAAAGGGAGCTTCTAATGATGCTGACAATAATGGTTGTGAATGACGTTACTGCTGCTGCTGATGATGACAATAATAATTTGGTAAGATGTTATAAAGTTTTGGTGAATCCGAAGACTCGGTTTTTACGAATGGCCGTGCTTTGAAATGTTTGACCAATGAACTCCCGACTGCCTATGTGCTGCGTAGATGTGCAGCAGTCACAGGAGCGAGCGCGCCACAAAAGGGAGCTGCTTCTTATCATCCGGGCGAGCCGACTTTGTCGGTGTCAATTTATAATTGATGCACTTTTTCCCCCCCCCCGTACAAAAATAGGAAGAAAATAAATAACGCTTCCTCCCCCTCCGTCTAATGGGCGGTGACACGAGTCGGAGCGTTTCAGACGGCAGCGCTGTGCCGCCGCGCGTTCCAATCGTCGCGGAGCAGAGACGCAAGCCCGAGGCTCGCCGACACCCGCGGATAAAACCCTCGACGACCGACGGACGAGTTCGACTCGCTGCCCGCGGCTGACTTTTAACGTCTCGTTTTGGTGAATTTAAATGAGTCCTGTGGGGTTAAACCGCAGCTCCCGACGCACTGAGCGATGTGGTGAAGAATGGTCAAGCAACCCCATCTATTTCGATTTAAAGCTTTCGTGACTGCAGGGATTCATCTTCTCTTCTTGGATCTTTCGGTATTATTAAAACATAATATTATGTTTTATTTTTATTATTTTATTACTTCCCTTCTACGTGACTTTACAGAAAGAACCAAGAAGATGAACCCCATCTATGACTTACACGTAGGAGGCTTTCGCGACCAATATCATCCATAATGCAGGTTTTTGTTGCGTTAGATCGCGTAAATATATAAATGTGTCGTTAAACCCGCCACCACCCGACACAGCCAACTAGTAAGGGTTGTCACGCAAACAGAACGTGCCAATTCGTCACTGGTACAGCACACCGGTGTGTTGGAGAGCTTGGCTGTACTAGTGACGATTTGGCACGTTCTGTTCACGTGACCACCCTTACTAATTGTCTGTGTCGGGTGGTGGCGGGTTTTAACGACACATTTATATATCTTACGCGATCTAACCAAACCAAAAACCTCTATTATGGATCCATCTATGGCGTGGTGGGGTGAGGGGGGGGCTGGGGTGGTGGTGGAGGGGGGTGGGCTATAATCCAGCGGTGAAACAACCAAGGACCGTTAAAAGGAATATTTATTGCGAGTCCTCAATCTAATCGCACATTCTGAACGCGATCTCACCGCACATCTCGGATGACGCGCACGTTGTCCGAGACGTGCTCGAGAACGCGTTTCGTGTCGTGCGATCTTCGCCTTGACGGCCCCGGAGGAGGTCTCTTGCCTTGCAAACGACACCCACAGCTGCAATGGATCGCTATGCCACAGCTGGTTGACAATAAAGGAGCTGTGACTGACGGGACATTCTTCTTTTTTTGCACATCGCTCACGCACGAAACTTCTGCAGAGACAAAGGTCCCCCCAACCCCCCGTATAGCCTCTGCATTGGTTGTTGGGGCAAGTGCTCTCAACTAGCACCCCAACCCTCACCCCCATCCCCCAACGAGTTTGTGGTGTGGTTGACACTGCGCCCTCAACCCGTCCACCTTTGTCTCCCGGCGATGTTGAGACACCGCAGAATGGTGAAGGCTTCAGCTGACCTACTACTGGAGGGCCCAAGATGCGGCCTCAGTTATCTGCCACTGATGGTGTCCGTGGCCGGGAATCGAACTCCGGGAAGTCGGCGGTCGTAGCGCAGTGCGCTAACCAGGACACGAACCAATCCCCACGTACTATAAACAAAGACAAAGATCCCCCGTATAGCCTGCACAGACTGTTGGGGCAAGTGCTGTTAGCGAGCACCTTTGAAGGCCGGCACGGCACACGAGGGGGTGGGTGGCCAACACCACGCCCGACCGCCTTTGTCTCCCGAGTGGCGATGTTTACGCATCGCACCAAGTACTCATTCGAGGCTGAGTCGTTCTAGGGGAGGTCCAGGACCGGTTAAAATAATCGTCAGTGGTGTTTGCCGTGAGTGGGAATCGAACTCGTGTCGCCGGGTTCGTAGCGCAGCGCGCTAACCACTACACTACCGCTCCCCACTATAAACACCCATACACGCACACACACACACGCAAATGTGTGTGTGTGTGTACGGTAGTGGCCACCCGCCCCGGCGTGTGCCGTGTCGGCCTTCATCGGTGCTACTCGCTAACAGCACTTGCCCCAACAGTCGGTTGGGGCTGCCACAGGGGAACTTTGTCTTTGACATCGTGGATGTTCGCACATCGCGTCCGTGTGGAAACTCGGAGGCGGGCGCCGTAAATTCAATTCTGTCCTGCGACTCAAGTCCAGGTAAGGGCACACACGCAACCCGAGGCCATGCCGCAGTGTAATCACTCGTGGGCAGCACAGGCAGCAGGAGGCAGCACCACAGGGATAACTACCTGCAGCCACTGCAACAATGTGTGCGAGCTTGGTCTCTACGAGGTTCTGGCGGTGAATTGCCTATCGGGATATGCGCGTGTGCATGTGCCCGTGTGTGAATGCGTGGCGTGTGTGTGCGTAGCGTGTGTGTGAATGCGTGGCATGTGTGTGTGAATGCGTGGCGTCTGTGCGTGTGCGTGAATGCGTGGCGTGTGTGTGTGTGCGTAGTGTGTGTGTGTGTGCATGTGCCCGTGTGTGAATGCGTGGCATGTGTGTGAGTGTGTGCGTGAATGCGTGGCGTGTGTGTGCGTGGGTGTGTGTGTGTGCATGTGCCCGTGTGTCAATGCGTGGCATGTGTGTGAGTGTGTGCGTGTGTGTAAATGCGTGGCGTGTGTGTGAGTGTGTGTGTATGTGAGTACGTGCTTCTGTGCATGTGTGTACCAGTTTGTGTGTGTGTGTATAATGTGGGGAGTGGTGGCGCAGCGGTTAGCGCACTGCGCAAACGAACCCGGCCAACACCAGTGACGATTATCTGATTCTGTCCTGGGCCTCCCCTAGATCGACTCAGCCTCAATTAAGAACCTGGTGCGGTGTGTAAACATCACTTCTGGGGAGACAAAGGCGGTCGGGCGTGGTGTTGGCCACCCACCCCCTCGTGTGCCGTGCCGGCCTGCATAGGTGCTCGCTAACAGCACTTGCCCCAACAGTCTGTTAAGGCTACACGGGGGATCTTTGTCTTTGTGTGTATATGCTCAGCCACCGCATGCACAAGCAGCTTCAGTGTGGCGGATAAGACGGGCTTAACCGGCGCAGCCAACGCTGACGAAGAGATGGAGCTGGTGCGGTACAGGAGGATGTGGAGCTGAGTGGATGATGACTGGTACCAGCGGTGTCAAGATCGGCCTCTGCGGAGGAGGCTACTGGGCAGTTGGAGGCAGTCGCCCGACAATAATAGCGGAGGTCAGAGTAGCGACGCTCACAATAACGAGCGGAGCGCCCGGGCGGATAAAACGCAGCGAGTTGGCACACACAGCGGGAAGCATAGGTGGTGCATCTGGCAATCATCTCAGTCAACCCACAACACCTGGGTCTGTCCCGTGACCTCGTGACAGCGAGTCTTCCACCCCTCACGTGGCCTCAAGGTGCACCTAGCCTGGCACGAGCGGCGCGGTGACGTCACCGCGACTGAGTGACGAACGGCGACTGCTGTGCGTCTATGCGTGCGCACTCTTTTGCGTTTGTACGCGTGTCGAGTGTGTGTGCACGCGTGGGTGCCTCCGTCTTCGCGTGTGTGTGTGTGCGCACGAGTAGTACACGTGACAAACGCGCCTGTGCGCGTACAAATGTATACGAGTGCGCGCGTGTACGTGTGTGTGTGCGTGTGCACACGTGTGTATGCACACACACACGTACAGCGGGTTAAAGCTACGAACCGCGGCGACTCGAGTTCAATTCGCGCTCACGGCCAGCGCCAGTGACGACTGTCTGAACCGGTCCTGGGTGAACCTCCCCCTAGGTTCCACTCAGCCGCAAATGAGAACCTGGCGCGATGGGAAATGCATCGCCACCGGGGTGACAAAGGCGGTCGGGCATCGATTCTGGCCACAATGCCCCTCCGTGTGCCGAGCCGACCTTCATAGGTGTTCGCTAACAACACTTGCCCCAACATTCTGGCAAGGCTATACAGGAGGGGGGGCGAGATCTTGATCTTTGTGTGCTAATATGTACGCGTGGAGCGTGTGCGGTCGCCTAAATCCTGGGGCTAAGTGTTCCCCGCGATAGACATGGGCACGTGATGTGTTTCTTAATTATCGCGTTTCAACCACAGAGTCCTGCCTCTAAACATTCCTGCCACCGCGGCGCGCACGCACACGCACGGACACGCACGTAAACACACGTACACACACGTACACACAAAGGCACAGACTCACACACACACACACACGTGTGTGTGGACACACGTGCA
Source organism: Lampetra planeri (assembly GCF_965212315.1). Taxonomy (NCBI): domain Eukaryota; kingdom Metazoa; phylum Chordata; class Hyperoartia; order Petromyzontiformes; family Petromyzontidae; genus Lampetra; species Lampetra planeri. Next base: position 27,921,172 of record NC_136109.1, on the reverse strand, counting down.
TACGCACGCGTACACACACATGGTCATACGCATACACGTAAGCACACGCAAGCTCGCACGTAGTTACACGCATGCATACACACGCGTGAACACATGCACGCGCATATACAATTATATTTGCACGAACACACACACCTACATGTACATTAGCATATCCGATGTACGCGCACACACACACGAACACACATGCGTATATGCACATGCATGCACCCACATAGACACACACACGTGCATGGACACGTATACACGCACACGTACAACGCACAGATGCACACGTGCATGCAAACACGTGTACACTCGCGCGTACACGTTACACCCGTGCATTGCAAATGCGAAGAAAATCCATCCTAACAATAGCGTTGCTGAGTGATTCAAGGGGAGAAGAAAAAACCACGTAGAATTCAATTACAATGTTTAAACAAATAGACGCACACACGTACACACACGTACACGCGCGTACACGCGCGGCGCTCAGGCTGTGCGCAACATTTGAAAAGGAGAGAGGCGAGGCAGGAACAAATACCGCTATGAGATAACACAAATACAAAGATCCCCCGTCTAGCCTTAACAGACTGTTGGGGCAAGTGCTGTTAGCGAGCACCTATGAAGGCCGGCAGGGCACCGGACGGGGTGGGTGGCCAACACCACGCCCGGCCGCCTTTGTCTCCCCCAGCGGCGATGTTTAGACACCGCGCGCCAGGTGCTCATTCGAGGCCGAGTCGACCTAGGCGAAGCCCACGACCGGTTCAGGGATCATCGTCGCAGGCGTTGGTGGCCGTGGGCGGGAATCGAACTCGGGTGAACCGCCGTGTTCGTAGCGCAGCGTAGCGCTAAATCGCTCCACGACCGGCTCCCACCACCCCCCTCCCTTGCTACACGCATCACACTCACCCACACTCACCCACACACGCACGCACAGGCGCGCGCGACTATAATCCGCCGGCTAATATATTCCGGGCTTGCATCGCATCAATGCCACGCGGCGTCGTGCAGACTGCGCGCCGCGCAGGTAAATGAGCGCGCTGCCTAGGGTGGGGGGGTGTGGGGTTGGGTAGGGGGTGGGTGGGTGGGATGGGTGATTTGGAGGGGAATATTTTTTATATTGTTTAATATATATCCTGCTCACCGGCGTCTCGCTGATGGCGGTTGCCATCGTGTGTCTCCGGTATTAATTAGTATGACGCGCGGGCAGGCAAACGGGGGTAGAGGGCGGGGGGGGGGCTTCGATTCCACAACCCCCCCCGGCACCCCCCCACGCAAGCCACAGACACTCGCACCAACCTCCTCTCGCTCCATCGGCTGCTCGCAGGGGCGCACGCTACAATGAAGATGAGCTCCGTGTACGGGTGGCGTTACATATGCAAGAGGCTACGCGCGACGGGTCGGACACACGCACGCACACACGCACAGACACACGCACACACACACGCACGCACAGACACACGCACACACACACGCACACACACACACGCACACACGCACAGACACACGCACACGCACGCACGCACACACGCACAGACACACGCACACGCACGCACACACGCACACAGACACACGCACAGACACACGCCCACGCACGCACACACGCACGCACGCACCCACGCATAGACACACGCACGCGCACACGCACGCGCACACACACACGCACAGACACAAGCACACACACGCACAGACACACGCACACACACGCACACACACACGCACAGACACACGCACACACACGCACACACGCACACACACACGCACACACACGCACACAGACACACGCACACACACCCGGCGCGCGCACACGCCCGTCCCGTCGCGCGCACGCACGCAGGGACACACGTGTACAGACGCGCGTGTAGGATACAGGCAGACCGGCGGCACGTACGCTCACGCGCACAGAGAGATGTGCCTGAGCACGCACATGTTCTCGCACGCGCATATGCACGCGTGTTACCGCACTGAGGCGAGAGAGACGGGCGGGCAGACACACGCGGACACACGCAGACACACGCGCGCACACCCGTGCGTGTATTTGCAGGCGAGGGTATCCGTAGAATGACACGTTCACTCACGCCGAGATACACACGGACAGACGCGTACGCTCAGATGTCCACAGGCATGCACAGACAGACGCGTGCGTTCAATCAGAGCTACCTGGATATGCACCCCACACGCACACACGTGTAAGTACACACGTGTATGTACACACACGTGTACACACACGTGTACACATCCACCACGCTTGCGGGGTAAGCGAGCGAGCAGCGACGTGGAAGCGCAAAGCGAATTAAACCGAGAGAGAGAGAGCGAGCGAGCGAGAGGAGAGAAAAAAATCCATTACCGTCACACAAAAAACCCCCACATCGGGCATCGGAGCCGGCATCGGAGACGGCCGTGCGAGAGCCGCAAAGAGATCGAAATAGCACGAGAGAGAGAGAGAGCGCGAACGCGAGCGAGCGAGAGAGATAAGGAGAGAGACAGAGGGATGGTAGCCTGACCTCTTGCATGGGTGCGTGCGGGGATGCGCAGGGCAGGAATCTTCGCTGGTGGTGGTGGTTGGGTGGCTTGCTCGCTCTCTCTCCTCTCCCGCTTGCTCTCTCGTCTCTCTCCTTCTCCCTTGGGCGCGCTCTCTCTCTCTTCTCTCTCTCTCTCTTGTGTGCGTGCTCCTAGGGTCCCTCCTCAGCCGCCCTCTCCAGCGTCCGTGCGCTCCCTCGGCAGTGCGCCTCCTCGGTTCCACCGCAAATAAAAACCCGCAGCGAGGATTAATCCACCACGGCCGGCGATCGCGAACGGTGGAGGGAGGAGGAGGAGGAGGGAGCACGGCTCGGCGCACCCAGCGTAGCGCGTGGCTACGAATGCGACGATGATGCCGCGCCGCCGATGCTGATTACGGTGGTGGTAGTGATGAGATGAGATGGTGTCGGCACTGACAACGGTGACGACGGACGACGACGATGAACGATGGAGCAGGTGTACAAAACAAACGGGTTTTTTTTGGTTGTTGAAAATATATGTTGCGAATATTAATCAATATGAGATAACGAAGGAAAGACCGTGATGGGCGACGCGTTTTCCCCCAACAATTAATGCGTTCTTGATGAGGCGCTAATGGAGACGTTTCGTGTTCGCGAGCGCGCCGCGCATTAGCAGGGATGCCAGTGCTCGCAGAGCCGGGCTCCCGGCGACCAATGAGCGGACGTCCTCTTCCAGTGACGCCAGCATGAACATCGTGGCCACCACCACCACCACAGCGAAGAGGCCTCCTCCTGCTCCTCCTGCTCTTCTTCCTCCTCCTGCTTTCTCTTCTTCCTCCCTCCCTCCCTCGCCCTCCCCACCGCTCCTGCCTTCTCCGACCGCTCTTGGTTCCGTCGGAGCGAAGCGAGACTCCGGCTGCAGCACGCGGCGGCACCACGAGCTCGCCTCGCCCGGCGCCCGCCCGGCGCAGTCTCCTCCTCCTCTCCCACCCCCCACCCCACCTCCCTGCAAATCAACCCCCTCCCCCATCGTCCTCCCCCCGCCTCCCCCCCCATCATAGTCCCCTAGCTTCCCCTTTCCTCTCCCCCTCTCCATCACCACCCCTTATCCACCACCCCCACCTCATCCACGACTCCAGACACCGAAGATCAGCCCGAGCATTTAAAAATTCATCACAGCGTGGCCGTGTCTGTTGGCTTGTAGGTGCCGTGCTCTATGTATATTTTTGGGTAAGGGGGGGTGCGTGGGGGGGGACAGGGAGGAGGGGAGGGGAGTGCTGTCCGCTCGCTTGCCCAATGCACGCTTGTGTAATTTTCTCGCGATGGGGTGTTTGGGATAGCTCCAACCCTTGCAGGCAGTCAGATGCCTGCCTGCCTGCCATAGGCGCGCTCCGCTTGGCGCGCGCGCGCGCCGCGTGAGAAATGGTGATGCCGTGCCGCGTACGTTGTTTGTGGGGAAATTAATAGACCTGTCTTTACATTATTATTGCGGCTGTCAAAATCGGCGAGATTTTTATTCAATATTCTTACCGCTTATTTTTTTTTACTCTTGCGCTAAGAGCAACCACGCTAACAGCGGCCTGCAATCCACTTTTACGCAAACGTACGACTGTACCCATCTAACCATCATCATCATCATCATTGCATCACCGTCGTGATCACCACCACCACTATCATCATCGTCACCATCTGCATCGTGGCTACTATAATCATATCAGCAACAGCAGCAGCACCTTCGCTCTGAATCGGCAGCAAGCGAACGTCGTTATTGTGGACAGCAAAGGCGAAGTTAAGAAGAACATCGCTGGATCGTCGGAGGGCCATCAACATCTCTCGTCGACCCGTTGGCTTGTGTTTTAGTTTATTTACACAGAGATACGAAATAAAATATATGCGTGCGCGTAAGAATGTATTTTAAGCAAGACGGAATGGCTAGGACGCGAGCGGACACGTGACACGACTAGGCTGTGGATTTCGTGTGAAACGGAACATCTCTTGAGTCGCCGTGGCCCCCGAGGTGACAGCACCACACCAGGTGACAGCTACGAAATACGTTTGACATCCGAGCGCAGAATATTTTCTTGGGCCATGTAACAAACGCAACACATTGGTCAATAACACTCGCCCTACGAGTACATATATATAGGCATTGTTTGGTCGGACAATGCATATTCTTCACAGCAAAGATCGTACAACAGAAGGACCATCGCCCGAAACGTCGCCTGTTAATTGTTTCCTGTGAGGGCGGCGCAATTGACACATTAGTGTCGAGGGGGTAGGAATCTTTTGTTTGTTTTGTGACGTGTGCTTGTGCACCACTGCTAACGCAGAGCCGCAGCGAAATGTTTGATTCTGGGCAATAAAGCTCCGTCGACGCTTCCACGCGATACGCCGTCACACCAGGCCTGTGCGGCAATTTGCTAAAGTATGCTGCTGCTGTTGCTGCTGTACGTCTAATTCATTATAACAATTTACAGCGTCTTGTCAATCCACTACTGGATGAAGACCTCTCCCCACGCCCTGTCGGTCACGGGGGGTTGTTGTGGTCATACTTCACCACGCTGGTCAGTCCGCGTTGGTGATGAGTAGGGGGGAGGAACGAGTTGGTGGGGGGGGGGGGTGCAAGATCAGTTCAGACATCACTCGCCACTTAGGTTAGCCGTGTTCGGGATTCGAACTCAGGTGCGCCAAATTCGCATCGCAGCGCTGCTCAGAAACCCAACAACAATAATTACAACGCGACCGCCGCTCCTCCCGCACGTGCACGCGCAGACACCCACGTAGCTCAATGTCCAATGCGTCTCGATGAGATTGACGCTGTTAAACAATGCAGCCGTAATGTCGCGCCGGGCGTTACGCGTAGCGGGCGAACGGCGGAGTTGGCACGACCACCCCCCCCCCCCCCCCGTGCAAACGACGCGACGCGCATGGGCGACAGTCGTCGTCCAGTCGCCGCAGAGAAGGGCCGCGCTCGCGTTCAGCATCTCGCACGGAAGATAAACACGCGCACCTACCAGACACTTACGCTCGCGTCGATTGGGTGAACGCGATGCCGGAGAGGGCAATGTCCAACAAAGATCGCGCCCAGGCTCTGAGCGGCCCCGGCTACGTGTGTGTGTCCGCGCGCGTCTGTGTGTGTGTGCAAAGGGCGAATACTATAGTGGGGAGCGGTAGTGTAGCGGTTGGCGTTACGCTGCGCTACGAACCTGGCGACCCGAGTTCGTATCTCGCTCACGGCCACCGAAGCCAGTCACGTTCATACATCTGAACAGATCTTAGGCCTCTGCTTGGCCGAGTCGGCTTCAATTGAGTACCTGGTGCGATGCGTAAACATCGCCACTAGGGAGACAAAGGCGGCCGGGCGTGGCCTTGGCCAATATGGCTTGTCGCTACAGTCTGTTCAGGCGATACAGGGGGGATCTTTGTCTTTTATCGGGCGACAAAATCGCTCCTTTGCGTGACAGCATTTTCCCCCCGCGCTGTGTCGGGCAGAATTTTAAACACCACTCCGCGTTGCGTGACCGCGGTCGCCAACTTCAGATGTCGGCGTCCCTTCTCCCTCCTCCGCATTCAAAAGTGCCGCTGCGTATCGCATGAAAGCGATGATGCACCGCGACTTGTGTTAAATGCCAAGTGGCGGTCACGCTCTGCAAGCTAATCAATTGCTAAAAATAAATAAAAGAAAATAATAATGACATGGTGGAGGGTGGGTGGGTGGGTGGGAGTGGAGTTTGCCATAGGAACACGGTGTGAATACTACTGCGTCTGTTGGGGGGAGGGACTGGGGGTGGAGCGGTGGCGCAGTGGTTAGCGCAGTGCGCTATGGACCCACAGCGACATGAGTTGCAGTCCCGGCCACGGCGAGTGAGATGTCAGACACGGTCCTAGCCCTGTCCCACTCTCTGCCTTCACCACCTCGCACTGACCAGTGCCTTTCCTAGCCACGCGAGATAATGTAGTAATGAGCTTGCGTGTATTATTATTAATAAAAGTGATGCTTTACAGCCGCTTGCTATTCCAGCGCTGTCTGGATGCCTCCCCACACCGTGTCGTTCGTCAGGGTTCAGATATCATCACTTCGTCACTGACGAGAAGCCGCGGTCGAGAGTCGAACTCTGGGGGTCTCGTGACGCAGTGCGCTAACCACTGCGCCACCGCTCAGTGAAAAGGAGAATTCACTTCAGACTCAACTTGCATTTCCCGCATTCGCGCAAAATCCGCGACATGGACGTGTCAGCCTGCTGCCGCTCGACCGCGTGGCGGCAAGCGATGAATGCGTACCCTGCGCCTAGGCCTTGGCAAGGTAAGGTAATTGTACCCTTTTTACCGGGTAAAGGGTAAAAGGTAAAGGGTAAAGGTGTCGACATGCCAAGGGGTAAGGGTAAAGGGTAGGGTAAAGGTATGCTCGTTGCTTTTTTCCTTTTACCTTACCTGCTAAAGGGTAAAAGGTAAGGGTAGAGTGATTGTATTGTGATAAGGTAAAAGGTAGGGTAAAGGTAGGCTCATTGTTTTTACACTTTTACCTTACCTTGCCGAAGCCTACGTGTGCCCACGCACTGAACCGGTTTGCTCGGAGTTGAGGGTTCAATCCCTGTTTCCTCTGGCGACTCAATGTGTACGCGGTGGCCTGGGCAATGCGCTGTGACTTGGATCTCGGTCACTCGTGCAAATGTGCCTTTGCCCTGGTGTCTGGAGTTCTCCCTCGTGGTTAAACAAAAATAAACGTGACCCTTGAGATGTTACCGATCGCCTGACGTTATTTCCGTGAAATATCAACGGTATGACCCGGCGCTTTGAGGGCAAGGGTTGGTAGGTCGCGTAGAGATTTGTGTAATTACAAGTCACCTCCCCTTCCCCACCCCACGGTGGCGGGATGACTGCACGTCTTTAAACGGTCTTGATTCTGGACATCTGTCAAAACAAGAGCTTTATATTTCGATTTTAAGCTTTCGTGACTGCAGGGATTCATCTTCTTGGTTATTTCGTTAAAGTCACGTAGAAGGGAAATAATAAAATAATAAAACATAAGAATAAAAATACAAAATAAGACAGCGTCTGTCTTTCCGACAGACCTGTTCTTCACCTGAGGACGGCTGCTTGCGTTGTGGCCGAAACGTCGTGAGAATTGTATTTTATGATGTTTTATTTTTATTACTTTATTATTTCCCTTCTACGTGACTTTACCGAAAGAACCAAGAAGAACAGCTTCATAGCTCATCGGATTCCTCCAGTATACATTATTTTATTATATTTGGGGATGGGGAGAGTGCACCTACTTCGGCATCACGAAGACACGAGGTGAGACCACATTGTGTCCACGTGTCCATTGCGGAAGTTTGCTTTGCAGGATGATTTGACAGAAGGAAGGAAGCGATGGCGAGGTGTGGGGGTGGCATCGACCAAATGATGGACCGTTGTGTGTGTGTGTGTGACCTTTTTTGTAAATGTCATATTGAGTGACTCCCAGCCGCCCAGAGCAGAGCTGCCTCTCAGTTGGGGGCACATTGAGAGATGGTGAGATGTTAACTACCTCGCCTGGTATGCAGGAGGTCGTGGGTTTGATCCCGACCCTCACGCCTGTTGTATATTTGGAGTTTCACCTTCTTCCCGTGGCTGCGTGGTTTTTCTTCCGCTCCTCCAGGTTTTCCCTCCATATTCATACTTGGCCGCTATAAATTTCCACATCGATAAGCCACTTCGTCGAGCTATCATTTGTGGCCAGGTCGCTACATAGCTCAGTGGGCCTTAACTGGTAAAATAAAAGTTCAGTCATTTCAATCTACTGGATGTGGCCATGTGGAGGCTGTGGGTTCGTGAAACCGTCTGCGCGTGCCTTTGAGGGCCACGTGCTTGCTGAGTTCTCAACGGGCACTCCGATTCCTTACCAGCGGAAGCGTGAACACATGTACCAAGTAAATTTGTTATGATACTCGTGAATAATAATAATAACAACGTGTAACTCTTTGTCAATCCACTTCTGCATGAAGGCCTCCCCTCCACGCCCCGTCGGTTATATGCGGGGTTGTTTGACCATACTTCCCCACGCTGGTCAGTGCGGGTTGATCAAGGTGGGTAGGTGGGTGAGTTGGTGTTACACGCAGCAGCGGTTCACACATCGCTCGCCGCTCGCGTTAACCGTGGCCTAGACTCGAACTCGGTGGGCAGACCGTGTCGGGAGCGCAGCGCGCCGCTTCGATGTCGCGGCGCTAACCGCTCCACCTTAATAACCAACTAAATCGTAAATAATGATGATGAAAAAAAATGTTGACAGAACCCGCGCGGAGATTAAGTGGCTTCGGTCATCCGCGTTCCCTTTGCAAGAGAGATCACGCTTCGTCAATGGGACCTCACCTGGTGAAACAGAGGGCGCTGATGGATTGATGGAGTGATTGATTGATTCGGACACACGCGTTTGGCGGGTGGGGGAGATTCCTCGCTCTCCGTAGCTTCATAATTTACTGCAAACTTCGTTCGGGGGCGTGCGCTGCACACGTCCCGGACAACGTCAGCGATGAGCTTGCGACTCGGAGCCCTTCCTTCCTCACCTTGGACATCGCTTCCGAGTCGCGCTGACTCCGATCGCCGCGGGTGTTGGCACGTGACTAGGAGTTAAGCCCCGGTGAGAGCGAGACACGTGCTGCTCGCGGTGTGACGGGCGCAGACGTCTTTTCTGTTGTTGTTGTTGTTGTTGACGTTGTTGTTGTCATTGTTGTTGACGTTGTTGTTGTTGTTGTCATTGTTGTTATTTACTACCGCGCCGCTGGTAGACTGGAGTAGTCGTCACTCTTACTCGTAAGGCTAGGGAAGACCGATACGGTATACTGATGTGGTGTGCCGGGTGTTGAGACATTTCCTTGTCTCGCCCCCCCCCCCCCCCCCCACGGCGCATCGCGGGTTCCATCCCCGGCCTCAGCTGTACGTCAGTGGCAGGTTGCACGGCACATTCGCGTTGCTGGCGCGGTGTGTTCGCGGCCTCAAGAAGGCGTCAGGCGAGACAAAGGCGACCGGTGGAGGCGTGGTGCTGGCCACACGAACTCCTCCGTGTCCGCCCTGACAGAGCCTAATAAGCGCTCGCAAACAGCACTTGCCGGAACAGTCGATAAGGAGATCTCCGCATGAGAATATATTAGTCTCCCCCATGGAGGAGGTGTGTGTAAACTGACACGTGCACGTGTGACATTCTGCATTGGGAACTACCCTGGAAAAGTAGGATAGATAGAGGAGGGTAAAGAGGTGATGATGATGATGGGGAGGATGATGATCTGATGTCAAGCTTGGGAAGAAACACGCTCGGTAGATCTTCTCGCAGCAGAAGCATCATCAGCAGTAGCAAAGTCAGCAGTAGCATCACCACCATCAGAAGCATCATCAGCAGTAGCAAAGTCAGCAGTAGCATCACCACCATCAGAAGCATCATCAGCAGTAGCAAAGTCAGCAGTAGCATCACCACCATCAGATGCATCATCAGCAGTAGCACAGTCAGCAGTAGCATCACCACCATCAGAAGCATCATCAGCAGTAGCACAGTCAGCAGTAGCATTACCACCATCAGAAGCATCATCAGCAGTAGCACAGTCAGCAGTAGCATCACCACCATCAGAAGCATCATCAGCAGTAGCACAGTCAGCAGTAGCATTACCACCATCAGAAGCATCATCAGCAGTAGCACAGTCAGCAGTAGCATCACCACCATCAGAAGCATCATCAGCAGTAGCACAGTCAGCAGTAGCATTACCACCATCAGAAGCATCATCAGCAGTAGCACAGTCAGCAGTAGCATCACCACCATCAGAAGCATCATCAGCAGTAGCAAAGTCAGCAGTAGCATTACTACCATCAGAAGCATCATCAGCAGTACCATCATCAGTAGCATCATCAGAAGTAGCATTAACAGCAGTAGCATCATCAGCAGTAGCATCATTATCAGTAGCATCATCAGAAGAAGCATTATCAGCAGTAGCATCATCAGCAGTAGCATTATTATCAGTAGCATCATCAGAAGTAGCATTAACATCAGTCAGCATCATCAGCAGTAGCATCATCAGCAGTAGCATCATCAGAAGAAGCATTATCAGCAGTAGCATCATCAGCAGTAGCATCATCAGAAGTAGCATTATCAGCAGTCAGCATCATCAAGCACCATCAGCAGTAGCGTCATCAACAGTAAGCGTCGGCAGTAAGCATCATCATCATCAGCAGCAGCAGCAGGAGCCAAAAGATGAAATCTCCTCTGGCTTCTTGTGGAAGATGCACCGCGCACCGCGCCAATATCGTGACATCATCTCGGTTACCATGGCGACACCATCGCGAGATGCATGCAGCGCGGAGCGAGTCAAAAAAAAACAATCCCATGACCCACGCAGCGCGCACCGAGTTCGCTATAAAAAAAAAAACCCCAGGAGGATTAAGCAAGAGGAGGAGGGAGGAATGGGATCGAACTTGGGCCACCGCTGAGCCCGTGGGAACAAAGTGTCCTCTCGCCGTCTCGGACCGGCTCGACTCGTGACGAGGAGTGGTTTCTCTCTCTCCCCCTGCTTCTGCGGGCGACCCGTGTCATCTACATCTTAATCGAGGATCGTGAAATTCCGCGCACGTAATATGCTGCTGGGGCGTCTTGTGCAAAGAAAGAAAAAAAAATATCGAGAGACGCTGCGAATTGAGAGTGAAATAAAAAAATATATTTTCGGTTGAAATTCTTAGGCCGGTTTTTTTTTTGACATTTCTATCCAAAATTGTTATCACAAATCAAGCGGGGAGGTGTTTCATTGCTTTGAGGGCACGGGGTTGGCGGATCACGAAAAGATGGGCAGGCAAGCAGCGATGTAGTTGCGCCTGCTTAAGCACTTGGATGTGGTGACCACCACCGTGGCTTGCCAGCTGCTGTAGGCGTGGGGCTGGGTAGTGTGGCCGGCAGGTGGCAGGGCGGAGTGTCTCCCCCCTCTCGTGCGTGACGGGGCTTTCTCCAGGCTTCTCCCGTCTCCTACCACGGGAAACCACACTCTCATTCGTGGCATTGGCGGTGGAGGCGGGGGGGGGGTAGAGAAGGAAACGTGCCAATGTAGCAGCACCCTCCCTCTTACAAATTCGAGTCTTGAGGCTCTCGTTTGTGAATTAATAATTGTCGCAGCAGTGCCATGACGTGACCCGCATAATGCCGTGTAAGAAAGTAGGTTTGTTTGCTTTAAGTGTTTCGGGATATATTTATCCCCTTTGGTGTGCGTGTGGGTTATGCGCCGTCTCTCTCTCTCTCTCTGTGTCTCTCTCTGTGTTTCTCTCTCTGTGTCTCTCTCTGTGTCTCTCTCCCTTTCTGTCTCTCCCTCTCTGTATCTTGCTCTCTGTCTCTCTCTCTCTCTCTGTGTGTGTCTCTCTCTCTCTCTCACTGTCTTCACCAATCCCCGCCGCCAACGGACACGCGTGGCGGAGTGTGGTCCTAAATAACCTCCTCGACCCGCACGCCGGGGAAAGGCCCTCATCCAGCAGTGGATTGGCACAAGCGCTGCGTGTCACACGCACACACACGCGCGCTAATTAAGTAATTATCGCGCCCACCGCCGCTGACCTCTATCCTCCCGGAGCCGGGGTTTGAGGCTCGGGATTTGATCGAAGCTGCTTGTCCATCCCCTGACCCCCTTAAGCTTCCAGCAGATGAATGCCTCCACTGGCGAGACAGATGATTTAATTTGTTTTGTCTTGTTGCCAATTTTATTCCAATTGCGCTATCGACGTCATGTCGTGAGACTCCAAGTCTTCATTTTGGATCTCTGGCAGGCCGGTGCATCATCACCCTCCGTGTTAGTGCAGACAACGGCCCGCGGAAGTAGATATTACGGAAGACAAGTAACGCGGTTATCTTTTGTTTCGTTGTTAGCGAGCACCTATAAAGGCCGGAACGATACACGACGGGGTGGGTGGCCAGCGCCACGCCCGGCCGCCTTTGTCTCCCTAGCGGCGATATTTACACATCACACCAGGTGCTCGTTTGAGGCTGAGTCGACCTAAGAAGGGAGGCCCAGGACCGGTTCAGATAATCGTCACTGGTGGTGTCGGCCGTGAGCGAGAATCGAACTCGGGTCGCCGGGTTCGTAGCGCAGCGTAACGCTAACCGCTGCACCACCGCTCCCACGCACTCACACCGGCCCCCCAGGGTCTCTTGACTCCCCAGGTCGCCTTCTGAAGAGGTTGCGCCGGGGGCTGGAGGGCGAGTCTCACCCCCCCCACGCCCCTCAAGCTGTCGCCTATAATTCGGGGCTAAAGGGCAGCGATAGCCGAACCGTACGCGGCGGCGCAGGGGAAACTCAATAAAGTATATCGGGATGACAAATCGGCACAATGTCGCCTAATTACTGCTCGTTCTCATCGGCGCGCGCATTCACCACGTCGGCGCGCGCGCGCTCGTGCACGAGCCCACGTCCCCTTCGCATCCCCAGTAAACATGCCAACGTTGGGCCAACGTTGAGGCGACGTTGGCTTGTGGTGGAACCAACGTTGGTCCAACGTCGCCTCAACGTTCGCCTAACGTTGAAGCTACGTTGGTTTGTGGTTGAACTAACGTTAGCCCACCGTTGGGGCGACGTTGGCTTGTGGTTGAACCAACGTTAGCCCAACGTTGGGGCGACGTTGGCTTGTGGTTGAACCAACATTGGCTTGTGGTTGAACTAACGTTAGCCCAACATTGGGGCGACGTTGGCTTGTGGTTGAACCAACGTTAGCCCAACGTTGGGCGACGTTGGCTTGTGGTTGGACCAACGTTAGCCCAACGTTGAGTCGACGTTGACCGAACGTTGGTACAACGGTTCTGGGTTTACTGGGGTGGCGCTTGCGGTGATACATCAAAGAAACAATAAATAATAATAAATACGAATGCAGTGTTTAGAATAATAATAATAACAACAGCCGCCCTTCTTAAAGTTATCCCATGTGTTTTTGGAACACTTTTACGGAGCAATATCTGAACGAGTTCCACAAGGCGGGTGGTTGCGAAACGTCGCGGACATCAAATGTGCACGTGGCTGCTCTCCGGCAACGAGGCTTCTGGAAGATAACGAAGCGGCCGCGATGTGGACATCTGCCAATGCACGCGAATCGCATGCCCCCCCCCCCCCACAACGTTTACCAACTTAAGCAACTCCTGTGCATGCTCACGCGCCCGATGCTTGTCCAAGGGTGGTGCGTCTTCATCCTCATCTGGAATCTGGCCAATGTCCACATCTACTGGGCAAATAGCACATCGGATTTCTCCAGTATAAAAAAATATATTCTGATGATTCGGCTGTCAATCATCATTATCTGCACCGCTCAAGTAGAACCCGGCGACCCCTTGCTGACACTACACTCTGAGATTCCCACCGAACACTCCCCCCCCCACTGACCCCCTTCGACATTCACATCCCAAATGACCCCTTTGGCATGCAGAGCTCACCCAATGAACCCTTTGCTTCAGATCCACCAACTAACCTGACGCGCACCCCTTTCTCAAATGACCCCTTTGTCATACAGATCCCAAATTATCCCTATTACTCACAGATCCCAAATGACCCTCTGACAGATCCCAAACGACCCCTTTGGCTCACAGATCCCAAATGACCCTCTATGACCCACAGATTCCAAACGACCCTTCCAACTCGCACTCTGACCTCACCAGCCTTCCCAATCTGCAGAAGGTCAGCAATGTAATTGATGGGGGAGACTGATTACAGCTGGGCAGTGCATGGGGGAGGGGTGGTGGGAGGGGAGTCATTAAATAAGGAAGGGGCTGAGCTTCAGAAAATATTGCCCCCCCTTCTCCAACCGCACCGCCCCCCCCCCTCCCCACACCAAGGAGTGGAGTGTCGCACATAATGTACCCGAGTTCGATCTTCGATCACGGCTCACGCAACAGTGGGGTGAGTGACATCAGAGGATTCCTCTCCGCACCGGTCGAGTGCGGTGAAGTATGGTCAAACATCCACCGCGACCAACGCGGCGCGCGGGAGGACTTCGTGCAGCAGTGGACTGCCAAAGCGCTGTACTCTGGTTATGGTTTGTTTATGTTTGACATTGCCACCGTCAAGCGTTTGAACTGCACGTAACAATTCCAGCCACTGTCGCTACTTGCGTCAGCACCGCCAACACAGTCGCACTTCGATCATTCCGCTTACGTCAACCACCAGGAAGGGTTATTGATTGATTATTATCGTTGGTTAAAACTGGCTGACGGCCAATGGACATTAGCAATAATTTTCTGCTTGGACAACTGTAATTACACGGTCGTACGTCGCTATCATATGTAGTTTGCGGGTCATTGTGATGAATAAATAAATGCAATCAATAAATAAAAATGGAGACTGGTTAATGGCACCGCACGGCCTCTGGTGGAGCATCGATGTCTCGCGGTCTTTAACGTGCATCTCCAGCAGACGGCGCGCTTTGGTGCAGCCTGCCGGCAACACTTGCATCGTTCCAGGATACACCCCCCCACCCACCATGAGTAAGGTCACTCGTTGTTATCTCACCTTTACGGAATCGGGTCTTGTTTTCCAAACTCACACAGAAGGCCGCAACCAACGCTCGACCCGGCAACTTCGCTTTGCGCTCGATCCGCGGAGGTTAAGTGGACACCCCGAGGTTGGACTGCCGCGCCGTGCGAGGATGTGGTGGAGCCTCTTGTGCACAGGTGCTGTTCGCTCACAGCACTTGCCCCCTACAGTCCTTGCAGGCTTTGTGATGGGGGGGGGGGGGGTATTTGTCTGTGATCTCGATGCAATCATATGGTGTTCCTCTCTCCTCTCTCTCTCTCTCTCGATACGAATCAACTTGGTCACCGCACGTATACGTGTGGTGTCCGCAAATGGCACCTGGCAGCATCCACGTTCGGACTAATCTCTGACTCGCCTACCCATCGCTGACCGGCCTCCTCCTTCGTCTCGTTTCCCTTAGTTGTGTTTCTTTATTCCTCTGTCCCAGACCCACCTCGCTCGTTCGCTCTGACGCGAGACTCAGCCTGCACAGCGACGCCTCAAGCCGGAGGGTCAAACAGACGGTGGCAGGAATCGAACTGTCAACGTTGCCGCTCGCTGGCTCTTGCAAGTTGGGTGGGGGGTGGTGGGGTGGTTGGGTGGGGGGCTAGGCGCCGGGCTGCCAGGCCCCTTGTACGACAAGAACATCACAACAAGGAACATCACCCCCGTCACGTGGCGTGCCATGCAAGAATGAAGCGCTGAACTTTAAGACCGCCTCTGATGAAGGTGAATAATTGATGGGGACTCGCTGTCGGGCGAGTATCTCTGCATGGGGCCCCGGGTGGCGGGTGACCCCCACCCCCCGATGGACTTTGGTTGCTCCGCGGGAGGTCAACCCCCTTACCCGAGTCGGGTTCTCAGCTCCACCTCCCCCCCCCCCAAGTCTCTGAAGAGCCTCGCCTTGAGAAATCTCTTTGAAGAGTCTCAGGTGGACGCTGCGGGACAACTCCGCAGTGTAAATTTGGTGAACATCAACAACAACAACAACAACAACACAAACTTCACACAAATGGAACACCGAGTGGGCAGCTGTCCACTCTGGCTCCTTCCCCACGGGAAAAGCCATCTTCGGAATTCACTGCGACATTCACTCAAGTCGTTTGATTGCATTTTCAAACGTGACATTGTACCGTGTAGAATGTCGCTGTTACTCCATACGAGGACCTCATCATCATCATCATCGCTGTCCTCTTCATACGTGAGGCTGCGGGTCTCTATGAGGATCGCCACCCTTTCTACCAAAGACCAAAAACCCGCACGTAGTTCTCAGTCAACCTGCGTCTATCATCAAACTGAGCAGGCTCCTGAAGTGAAGTTCAACACAACCCCAGTCGGTCACCAGATCTTGGTACAAATTAATTCCTTCCATTTGAACACGAAAATTAATTCCCGGATTGTCCGGGTCAACCCTGGAAAGGTGACAATCATATAGTTACTACGTGCGTCTACGGGTCTGCATGCGAGTCTGTGGGTCTCTATGTAAATATATATATTCATAAATATACGGTACTCTAAATGCATGTTTCTAAATGTGGAGGGAAAAACCGGAGGGCTCGGAGAAAATCCACGCGACCACGGGGAGAGAAACACGCCGACTCCAAATATACAGCAGGCGTCAAGGTCGGGATCGAACCCACGCATTCATGTATACCAGGCGAGGTAGTTAACATCTCGGCAGCGTGACGCTCCCAGAGTGATGGTACAAGGGGAAAGTGATGGCACATGAGAGATGGCATATGTAGGCACCGATGGGTCATGAAGTGATGGGATATGGAGTGAGTTACGAGACGCGGAGATGTCACCTGGTTCAACAAAATAAACTTCAGACTCGGAGTGAGTGATGGGACATGGCGTGAGCGGTGGGATGTGGAGAGAGTGATGAATCATCCAGAGTTTGGGACACAACGCAAGTGACGATTGAACAGAGAGAGTGCTGGTGGACACCAGTCCCGGATTAAGCTAGTGCGGGCCTATTTATAAAGGGGCCCTAAATAAAATAAAAACCAGATATATAAAAACACACATTTTTCACTTGCATAGTAAAGTAATGGTATTTTTTCATTTTCTATACAGCCATTTAATACGATAAATCGGTAGCCTTATACACTCAGTCGTTCGTAAAAATTGAAGGCAGTATAGTACTATAGTAATAAAGCAAGTGCAGAATCACTGAACCGGAATTGATAGCTTGAAATCATTTAGCGTGGGGCCCTTGAAAGTGCGGGGCCCGTAGCATGTGTAGATAATTTTGCTACTAGGATAATCCGGCAGTGATGGACACAAGCGAGCATGCGTGTGTAGACGTGATCCCTTTGGAGGGAGAGTGATGTTAGGTGCGAGACGGGGTTTGCACTCTGTAATGATGTCACATTGGGGGTCATCATGAGATGTTGTAGGATGGGCAGTGATGTAATTTTAACTATGAAGTAATGTGCGAGGCAAAGAGAAGAAGCATATGTTGATGGTGGTTCTACAACTGATGTTGCGTCTATTCCTGAACTGCTGCGACTGATAATGGTGATCCCTTTATAATATTGTGACTTGCAAAACTACTGACGATTCTGCTGCTGTTGCTGATGTTCAATAATCTAATGCCGCTGCTGATATTCACGGTAATAATTTTGCTGCTGTTGCTGATGATGATGCTTCTGTTACTATTTCAGCTATACATTTTGTTGATTATAGTGATGATGATGCTACTTCTTCTGATGATTTGACTTCTGCTTCTACTACTGATGATTTTTCTTCATGACTACCAATGCCATTACTGTTACGGCTACTTCTGCTGATGGTAACAACGCTGCGTTTAATACTCCTGGTGGTTTTTATTCTGCGATTATTACTGCGTATAATATTCTGAATTGTTTATTCTGACTTATTCTACTGATGATGATGATAATGATGATGATGCGACTACTATTGGTGATTATGTTTTTATATCACTACTGCTGCTGATGATGATTATTAACTGCCACACCTGTGTTTTAATAAAAACTAAAATTTCACCTGGAATGTCCCTCGAGATGAAACCCATCACGTTTGCGAGGGGTGTCCAGGATATGAGCTGACGCGTACAGAGCAAACACCACTGTGGCTACTGCTGATGCAACTGCTGCTGATACAAATAAACTATTTGTTATTATTTAACTAGGTAAGGCCCACTGAGCTATGTAGCTCTTTTTCAGAAGCGACCTGACCTCAAATGATAGCTCAACGAAGTGGCTTATCACGTGGAATACTCTAAACGCACGTTGATTCTAAATGTGGAAGGAAAAATCGGAGGACCCGGAGAAAAATACACGTGACCACGGGGAGAGAGATAGAAATATACAAACTGCAAATATACAGCAGGCGTCCGGGTCGGGATTGAACCCACGACCCTCCTCCATACCAGGCGGAGTGGTTAACATCTCGCCACCGCGACGCCCTGATGCTACTGCTGCTGGCGATGATGGTGGTGGGAATCGTGATGGTGGAAGGGGGGAAGCGAGGAGGAGGAGCGAGGAGGAGGAGGAGGAAGAGGAAATCTCGCTCCCTCTCTCTCTCTCTCCCTCTCACCGTGCGTCAGCATCACCTTGGGCGCAGGCGCACGCGGTACCAGTCAGAGGGGACGTCGGAGCCGACACGGATCTGCTCCGAGGCGCCGTGGGATTCCTCTGCGCGCCGCCGCGGTCACGCGGGGTTGATGGATCACGTAGAGATCAGCAAGAAACCACACCTTTCGTTGGTGGGCATTTGTGAATATTATGGGGGGGGGGGGGGGGTTGTGATACTGTTATTGGCAGTGATGTATAAGCACAAATAATGATAACTCAACTCATTCGTCAATGACACTGGCCTAAAATGAATATGTATGTTGAACTTCTTTCACACCGTACGGAGCCAACCGTGCTAATCGGAGGTGCTATGTGTATGGATATATATATACGTAATATGCGACGTTTCATGCAATGGTGCTTTTTCAGGTCACCCCATAGCTGCCGGGTGCAGGATCGTGCTGCGATATGCAGTACAGCAAGTAGATTGCTGGCCCATCTGTGGCGGAGTTTTCCCACGCTGTACATAAGGGAGGTCGGGGTTCGATTCCCGGCCACGGTGAACATCAGTAGAGGGTGGTACCTGAACCGTTGGCGGGCCCCCACTTCACCAGCTCACATGACCGGTGTGGTGAAGTATAGCCAAAGCAACCCCCATGGCCGACACGACGTGGAAGAGGCCTTCACCCAGCAGTGCACTAACAAAGGGTTGTACACAGCAACATACAATTACAAAGACAAAGATCCCCCGTATAGCCTTAACAGACTGTAGGGGCAAGTGCTGTTAGCGAGCACCTATGAAGGCCGGAACGGTACACGAGGGGGTGGGTGGCCAGCACCACGCCCGACCGCCTTTGTCTCCCTAGTGGCGATGTTTACACACCGCACCAGGTACTCGTTTGAGGCTAAGTCGACCTAGGGGAGGCCCGGGACCGGTTCATATAATCGTCACTGGTGTTGGCCGTGAGCGGAAATCGAACCCGTGTCACCGGGTTCATAGCGCAGCGCGCAAACCGCTACACTACCGCTCCCCACACACACACACACGAGGGAGAGGTTCCGCGGAGATGGAGCGATGAAATGAGCTCGTGCGCAGGCCTCTGGGTTGGATCGTTGCCTCGCAGGATCGTGAGAGGCGACGGCGGCATAGGCAGGGGCCTCCATCATCCAGCAGTGGATTGTTCATGGCCGACGAGGATTGACCGCGTTCGTGAAGTGGCAAGCGCGCTTCTTTTTTTATTTTAGTTTCACACTAATTCGTTCGTCTACTCCTTTATTTAGCTAAGGTGAGAGTCCGCTGAGATCCCCGCGTCTCTGGCAAGGGACACTGATATAATTGTGCATGACTAATTACTTCCCCCCCACACACACACACACCCCACCACTCCTAGCAATTCCGTCCACTCCCCAACTCGTCCCTGGCTTTCTTTTAGCCTGCCCGGTAACACACGTACGTACACAACTGGAAACCCGTGTTAAATGAAAAAAAAGTCGTCAATAACCATCATCGCCGTCATCATCAGAGGGAGCTGTCCTGGGTGCTGAGCTCCGGAAAATAAAAAAAATATTTCACCGTCACGAAAGTATCCAAGAAAGTCCCACCG
This sequence comes from Lampetra planeri, assembly GCF_965212315.1. Classification (NCBI taxonomy): domain Eukaryota; kingdom Metazoa; phylum Chordata; class Hyperoartia; order Petromyzontiformes; family Petromyzontidae; genus Lampetra; species Lampetra planeri. Next base: position 27,901,073 of record NC_136109.1, on the reverse strand, counting down.
GGTTCAATAATCAGTCAGCCACGTGGCCGTGTCAAATTTGTGATCGGCTGGCAAATGTAAACTGCGGCCACTGCATCGCAGATACTGCACGCGTTCCACGGGCAGCCGAGTCGAAGACGCTTCCCTCCCGTTGACGACACCTGCAAGGTCATTCTATACTCCTCTTCTTGGTTCTTTCGGTAAAGTCACGTAGAAGGAAAATAATAAAATCATAAAATAAAACATCATTAAATTATTCTCACGACGTTTCGGCCACAACGCAAGCAGCCGTCCTCAGGCGAAGAACAGGTCTGTCGGAAAGACAGCGTCTAAATGAACACCACCAGGCTTAGCAGCGTATATTTAAGCTGGGTTGGAGGGGGATGAGCGCCTTGACAAAGAAATTTGCATATCAAGAGGAATTTAGCATATTTATGGGAAATGCAGATATGGGATTAGTCACTACTTGTGGAATGCGTAGGAGGTGGGGGGGGGGGTCAAAGTCATATTATGCCCGTGCATTATCGGTAAAGTCACGTAGGTAGAAAAATAAACCAAAATAAAATATATCACGACGTTTCGATCGCAACACAAGCGGTCGTCCTCAGGCGGTCGTCCTCAGGCGGTCATTCCAGTGAGTGAATTAGTGCCCCTCCGATTACGCTTCCTGGAGACAACTGCAGAAAGGACGCTGTGATATCATTCGCAAGAGTCGCCCACTGCGTTCTTGCTCCGTCGCTGAGACTCCGATGATCTTATCCGCAGCTCGGTCGCCAAGAAAATAATATGGTCATGGCATTCCTTTTAACGGCACACTCGCGCGCATTAAAGCATCGTAATCGTTTGCACGCTTTTGGCGTAGATGCAAAAGCGTCAATGGCGACTCTATGGGGGAGGTGGAGGTGTCATGGAGGGGCGATGGCCCCAACTTTTTGGTTTATTTTAACAGGTAAAGGCCACTGAGCTATGTAGCTCTCGTTTCAGAAGCGACCTGGCCACACATGATAGTTCAACGAAGTGGCTTATCATCATGCGGAAATCGATAGCAGCCAAATACTCTAAATGCGTCATGTTGATTATAAATGCGGAGGGTAAAAACCGGAGGACCCGGAGAAAGTCCACGTGACCACGGCGATAGAGACACGCAAACTCCAAATATACAACAGGCGTCAGGGTCGGGATCGAACCCCCTGTATACCAGGCGAGGGAGCTAACATCTCACCCTCTCAATGTGCCCCCAACTGAGAGGCAGCTCTGCTCTTGGCGGCTGGGAGACACTCAATATGACATTTACAAAAAAGGTCACACACACACACAACGGTCCATCATTTGGTCGATGCCACCCCCATACCTCGCTATCGCTTCCTTCCTTCTGTCAAATCATCCTGCAGAGCAAACTTGCGCATGGACACAATGTGGTCTCACCTCAGTCACGGAGTCGCGACTTCGTGATGCCGATGCGGGTGCACCAAGCCCCAACCCCCCAAAACAATATAATATGATCAGAATATTTATTCTGGAGGAATCCGATGAGCCAAACGGTTTCTTTTTTAACAGATGTCCAGAATGAACGCTGTGTGAAGACGTGCAGTCATTTGTCAACGCACTGCTGTGTACGCCGTGTCTGTGGGTCTTGCTAGGGGGTTGGGGGTGTTTGACCATACTTCACCACGCTGGCCAGTGCGGGTTGGCGTAGGTGGGAGGCGTATTGCAGAGACGTTGCTGCAATGAGGATCTTAGGTTAGCGTGAACCAACAGCACAGGCCCATGGCTCTCTCTGTCGCTCGCTCTGTCAAAGACAAAGATCCCCCGTGTAGCCTTAACAGACTGCTGGGGCAAGTGCTGTTCGCGAGTAGCAGCACCGATGAAGGCCTTGCACGGCACGCGAGGGAGTGGGTGGCCAGCACCACGCCCGGCCGCCTCCGCCTCCCCAGTGGCGATGCTTATACAAATCGCACCGGCTACAGTACTCATTTGAGGCTGAGTCGACCTAGGGGAAGGCCCACGACCGATTCAGATAATCGTCACTTGAGCGGGAAACGAACTCGGGACGCCGGGTTCGTAGCGGAGCCGCGCTAACCGCTGCGCCACCGCTCTCTGTATATACACGCGCGCGCGCGCTCGCATATAAAACGTCGCCGCGCTGGCGTTGCGAAGTGAATGTTAACGAGGCGCGCAAGCCCCTCCGGGGGGGGACTGGGCTGAACATTGACCACGGCGCGAGGGGGGGAGAGAGACGCGGGCAAGCGGCGCCCCCTAGCGGCGAGGCGACGGCACCGCTCGCGAACAAAGCTCGGCCCCAAGGGTCGCGCTTGGAGTGGGCGCGGGGAGACGTCTTGGCCGCCCTCTGCTGGAAGCGCCGAGCATCTCCGCTCACGCTGGGGGTTAATCGCGGTCATCAGCACGTCACGGGGACTTGCTCTTCCTGAGGTCGCCAGCTGAGCTTGCCATGGGTCACGTTCATTAAATGGCACGACCCACACCAACACTCACGGCACCAGCCACGGCCGCTTCTGTTCGCCACGCTGCTCAGCCACCACACTGCAAGTCACTTACACATTCGCTCACCCACTCACACGCTAACTCACCCACTCACCACACTACAGGTGAGACCAACATTCACTCACTCACCCACTTACTCACTCACTCACGCACTCACCTACTGACTCACCCACTCACCACACTACAGGTCACAACACATTCACTAACTCACCCACTCGCCACACTGCAGGTCACAATGACACAATCACTACCGCGCCTACTCACCCACTCATCCACTCACTCAATCACCTACTCATCCACTCACTCACTCAATCACCCACTCATCCACTCACTCACTCAATCACCCACTCATCCACTCACTCACTCACCCACTCATCCACTCACTCACTAAACACCCACTCATCCACTCACTCACTCACTCAATCACCCACTTATCCAATCCACTCACTCATCCACTCACTCACTAAACACCCACTCATCCACTCACTCACTCAATCACCCACTCATCCACTCACTCACTTAATCACCTACTCATCCACTCACTCACTCAATCACCAAATCATCCACTCACTCACTCACCCACTCATCGACTCACTCACTAAACACCCACTCATTCACTCACTCACTAAACACCCACTCATCCACTCACTCACTCAATCACCTACTCATCCACTCATTCAATCACCCACTCATCCACTCACTCACTAAACACCCACTCATCCATCCACTCACTCAATCAATCACCCACTCATTCACTCACCACAATGCAGATCACAACAACACACTTACCTACTCATCCACTCACCGCGTTGCAGGTCGCAACCACAAAGTCACCTACTTACCCACAAACTCACCCACTAACTCACCCCTAACTCACCTACTCACCCACTCACCGCTCTGCAGGTCGCCTCATTTCTCTCTCTCTTTTATTATTCTTCTCGCACTTTGGAACTCCGTGCCAATATCTAATAACAACTAGAACCTCGCCCAATTCAATAAACGTCTGACCCACCTTGAATCTATCACAACTTATACAGTGCTGTGTGTTGCTGGGTGCTTGGCGTGTCGGGTATCTGAGCCGACTGTACGGGGTGGTCCAGATTTCTCGTGACTCCCAATAGTAGTTGACACCTCGACTGCAGTGGGGAGATGTTAACTCCCTCGCCTGGTGTGCAGGAGCTCGCGGGTTCAATCCCTACCCAGACGCCTGCTGCGTATCTGGAGTTTGCGGTGTCTTTCTGCCTGCGTTAGCGTGGATTTTTCTCCGGGTCCTCCGGTTTTCCCCTCCACGTGGAGCAAGACGCGTTTAGAGTATTTAGCTGCTGTACATTGCCACGCGATAAGCCACTGACTTCGTTGAGGTATCATTTGTGGCCAGGTCGCTTCTGAAAAAAAAATTAGCTACATAGCTCAGTGGGCCTTTACCTGGTCAAATAAAAAAAGAGTTTAATAGTTTTCTTTATTAACCCCCAACATTTGTTTTTCCTTTGCATACTTAAAAAAAACCATGAATAAGAACATGTATATTCTTGATTCATTCGATAAAGTCACGTAGAAGGGGAATATTAAAATAATAAAAATAAATTTTACAAAAATTGTCACGACATTTCGACTGCAACACAAGCAGTCATCATCAGGCGATGATTGCTGATGATGATTGCTTGTGTTGCAGTCGAAACGTCGTGAGAATTTGCATTGTTTTATATGAATATTATTTTATTATTTCCCTTCTACGTGACTTTACCGAAAGAACCAAGAATATGAATCCCTGCAGTCACGAAAGCTTTAAATAAAAAAATAACATGTATGTTACGTTTTAGAGAATTAAATGGGGGGGGGGTCACAAGACATCTGGACCAGCCCCTACGCTGTGTTCAGCAATCGTGGCAGAGAGAGCGAGAGAGAGGGGGGGGAGGCATAGCCGAGGAGGCGACTGCGTTCAAGCGAACACCGCCTGCAGTGCCGAGAAAATTCACTTTGGTTCCTTTCATTATATTCCGTTTATTTATTTATTTCTGCTCACCAAGCAATAAACAACAACAACAAAACAAGGACCGAGCAGAGTCTCGATGCCGCTTCGGCTGACGCGCTCCACTTGATTCGAGCTGACGGCCTGAAGCTCATTACAGGCGCGGCCACAGCAGGGATGGGGGGGGGGGTCCGTCTCGAACTCTCCTTCTCTCTCCTCTGCTGTTCATCTGTTTCCCAAAGACAAAGACCCCCACGCCCTCCCGTATAGCCTTTACAGCCATTTTGGGGCAAGTGCTGTTAGCGAGTAGCATCTGCGAAGGCCGGAACGGCACAGAATGAGGGTGGGTTGGCCAGCACCACGCCCGACCACCTTTGTCTCCCCCGTGGCGACGTTTACACATCGCATCAGGTACTCATCGTTTGAGACTGAGTCGACCTAGCGGAGGCCCAGGACCGGTGTAGATAATCGTCACACCAACAACAACCGCCATTCGCCACTAAGTGGCGGTGACGTCACCACGACGCTTGTGCCAGGCTAGGTGCACGTTGAGGCCACGTGAAGTGTCGAACGCCCGCTGGCAGAAGGTCACGGGGCAGACCCAGGTGCCACGGGTCGACTGACTGAGATGACTGAGATGACTGGCTGATGCACCACCTGTGCCCCTTACTGTGTCAACTTGCTGTGCTTTAGCCACTCGGCGCTCCGCTCGTTGTTGTGAGTGTCGCTCCTCCGCCCTCCGTTGTTGTTGGAGGGCGACTGCCAACTGCCCAGTAGCGTCCTTCACGAGCCTCTTCGACAGAGGCCGATCTTGACACCGCTGGTACCAGTCATCGGCAAGTCCACTCAGCTCCACGTCCTCCTGTACCACATCACTCCATCTCTTCTCTAGCCCGTACCGCGCCCGTCTAGCCCCCTCGATCCGGCCGAACAAAAGCTGTTTAGGCATGCGGTGGCTGGGCATGCGGGCTACATGACCCAGCCAACGCAGCCTTGCCTGCCGGAGGAGCTCACCAATGGGACTTTGTCCAGATCTTTCAAGGATATGTGAGCTCCTCACACAATCCAGCCTGTTTAAACCCAAGATGAATCGTAGGCAGGCCAGCCTAAATGTTTCTAACCGGCGAAGATGTTCCATTAGAGGGGTCCACGTTTCGCAATTGTAGAGAAGGGAGGGAATGACTGTGGCCGAGAAGACCTGAAGCTTTGTGCGGAGCGACAGACCAAGTAGCTTGCACACAGAGCGTTACGCAACCGATGAAAAGATAATGCCGCTCGACTAATTCGGAGTGAGACCTCTGCTGTCAAACTGGAGCCGGTCATGAGCACACTGCCCTCTCCATAACTGCCCTATCACCAATTAGGAGTTGTGGGGGTGGAGTGTCAGATAGTACAAAATACCCAGGCAGGTGCTTAGTTTTATTGGGGCTGATGGTAAGTCCCCACCTCTTAGTGGCAAGCTCCAGGTTCAGCAGCAGCGCCTCCAACTCCTCCTCTGAGTTAGCAGCAATTACCAGATCATCGGCATACGTAACATGATTGAGCAATAGGGAGCCATCACTTGACCGCACCCAGGCATCGATCAGCCTCCCATTGTATCTGGACCAGATGGAAATTCCTCCGGTACAGCTATTGAAGGCTTCACGAACTACGTGGTCGAAATAGATGTTAAATAATGTGGGGGCCAGATGACATCCCTGTCGCACCCCAAAGTGAACAAGGAATGGCTCCGACTGCCGGCCACATACTTTTACCCGGGCCCGCTCACCATCATGAAGGTCCTTAATGATCATGAGCAGCGGGTCAGGGACTCCGAAAGCACGAAGAACAACCCAGAGCCCACGCCTACTGATTGTATCATAGGCCTTGGCCATGTCAATACCACAGTCCTAAACCTCGCCCATTTCCCCTCGACATCAGGAGGAGTGGGGGACGATGCCAACCTCAGCCGCAAGCGATGATGAAATTCTCATTTGCAACTTTCATCAGCTAGCTGAAACCATGCCACTTTGGGTTTGAATGGGGTCCTGGGTGTACACCCACCACCGGAGTGGAAGAATGGCAGGCGCATCTTACAGATGACAAGTCGATAGTCAGTGGGCAGATCAGCTCCACCGTAGGTCCTGGTGTCAAGGACATGGGCCCGCATCCGCTGTTCCGTCACTATGTAGTCCAGCAGATGTTCTTGCTTGGACCCGGCATGCATCCATGATGTTGTGTGGATGCGCCGATGCCGAAACAGCGTGTTGGTAATTACAAGCCCATGGGCTGCACAACAATCTAGCAGCCTCCTCCCGTTGTTATTGAGCTGATCTGAACCATGTCTTCCAATCACTCCAGACCACGTGCTAGCATCATGACCAACTCGGGCATTCAAGTCATCCAACAAGATGACTCTATCCAGAGGGGCCACTTTAGCCAGCACCTGTGACAGGAGGTCATATAAGGCACCTGACTCATCGGCCTTGCCTGCATCCCTCCACGGATGTTCGTCTTTGGTGGGGGCATAAGTAACCACGACCACCACTCCTTGTCTCTGGTTGATGGGAAGGCGAGCCAAACGTAGCTTGAGGCTTACAGCTTCCCACACCTCACCGCCACGCTCCCACGCCCCCTTCATTCTTTTGTTCAGAAGAAGAGCCACACCCTGTTGTTTGGCAGTCTCCTGCCCCGAGTAGAAGACTGTCCACCCCTCATGGTGGCAGGAGACAAAGCCGGCCCACCGGCCCAGGACCGGTGTAGATAATCGTCACACACACACAGAGACAGCAGCCTCCATTCGCTGCTAAGTGGCGATGACGTTCACCACGGTGCCCGCGCCAGGCTAGGTGCACTTTAAAGCCGTCACGTGGAGTGTGGCTGGCTCGCTGCTGGCAGGAGGTCACGGGACAGACCCAGGTGCTATGGGTTGACTGACTGCGAGGACTGGCAGATGCAGCACCTGTGATACCCACTGTGATACCCAGGACCCGTGTTGCCCACTCCCACATCAGTGTCTCCGTGTTTCGTCGAGTGCGCATCGAAAGCAAATCCGGAGAGACGTCCCGCTCAAATGAACGTTGAGGCATTTGGTGCTCATCGTCAGTTGACGGTCCGGCCTGAATCATTGGTGCGGTGTATTTCCGAATTCCTGTGGGTGGTGGCGGGGAGTCTTTGCATTGTATTCAAATCAACGTCGCAACTCTTATAACCACCACGGTTTATCACGGTTGCGAAATGTGAATGCGTTACAATGCTCATGTACCAGGTCACTCTTCAGCTCCATTGATCGATTCAGGGCATGTTCAGCATGAAGTGTGCATTAGCAGTAATGATCACCGTAATCATTTCTAATATTTGCGGGTAAAGTCCAAACGCGATGTTTTTTAGTTCACGTTGGTTTTTTTAAGCCTCCTCTTTGTACGCCGACGACCGCTGATGTTGTTACATTCGGGTTCATCAGTGAGCCATGCTCAGTTCCGGACTGCCAATACGAGCCCCAATAGTGCTATATGGGTCACCATTAGAGCTCATCAGTGAAGACAAGCCCAGCTATAGCCTGGCAAGAAACGCAAATTGTGTTTTTTTTCTAGGGTATCTCGTCATCAGTTACACTCCTCAGTGAATCAAGGCCAATTACCCACTGCCAAGGATGGCCATGAATGATATATTGGGGTCCTCGTCATAATTAGGACGGCTTGGGGAGGTCTTAATCCAAGGCCGTAGCCATGGAGTCAACATTGGGGGGGACCAAATCTTCCAGGGGGTCTGGGGGTCCCCCCCCAGATAAAAATCTAAATTTGAAAACGAATTTCCTGCCATTTCCTGCGTAAAATATTTTAAAAATTCACGAACACATAGGATTGGCTTTTATTTATTTGTTAACAATAATGTATAATAGTATATTGTATTACATTGCTCTGTTTTTTCTTTTTTACCTTTTTTTGTTTCATTGTATGTAATGGCAGAGATTAGGGATTTATAAAGTACAACCATAACCGCAATCAAATAAACAGAAATCTATTTTATTGCAATATATTGGGGGGGGGACATTTTGAACATATTTGAATATTGGAGGCGATGTGTCCACCCCAATATATATTATAATTACGGCCTTGTTTTAATCCGCAAGTGGATTGGTCATGTCTGATGATGACGAATCGTTACAGCTTCTTGGAGAGTCGTGCCCAGGTACGGACTGTCAGGAAAAGCACACCGTGTTGTATGGGATCTCCAGATCGTTAAGGCTCATCAGTAAACCAAGGCTAATTACCAATTTCCAAGGGTAGATAATAGCGGCTGGTATTTGGATCCTATAAATCGTTGGGGCTCGTCAATCAGTAGTGAACCATGTCTGGCTACAGACTGGCAAAAAGAGCCTATGGCATTAGGTACATACTGTAGGGGTCTTCGTCATAATTAGAGTTCATCAGTAAACTATTACCAACTGCCGTAGCAATATTCAACAGTGGTGTGTTGGGTTCTCATGGTCATTAGAGCCCATCAGTGAACGGTAGCTCAATTACCGACAGCCACTGCAGAGAACCCACAGCCCTATATGAGTCTTCGTAATCATCGTGGCTTATCAGTGAGCCATGCCCAGCTACAAACAGCCAATGAGAGTCCGGAGCCTGATATGGGTCTTTGTAATCATTAGGGCCCATCAGTAAACAATACCCAGCTACAGGTTGTTGCTATTATTATCACTATTTTCAATGCGATAGGAGATCACCGATAAACATTAAACCACTAATATTTTAAAGGGGCCCTTAATGTGTTTGTGGATCCCTATCGCACAGAGGGTAGATGTGTTTATCCCTTGCTCTCGTGTGGCGCTATCTGCCACGCGTGCGTGCGTTACAACTTGGGGACATGTGCTTGAAAGACCAAATGTATTTTAAATCAAATAAAAAATCGAAAATGTTCCAATGCAGTTTAAAATGCAATAGACAGTCGTATCCACAAGTGGCATATTCGGTGTATACGATGCTCGTGAAGGACGCTACTGGGCAATTGGAGGCAGTCGCCCTACAAAAATAACGCGTAGGGGCGGATTGCACAGTGGATACCAAAGGTGCTGCATCTGTCAACCCATAGCACCTGGGTCTGTCCCGTGACCTCCTGCCAGCAGCGAGCCAACAACACTCCACGTGACGGCTTCAAAGTGCACCTAGCCTGGCGCGAGCACCGTGGTGAACGTCGCTCTCTGTGTGTGTTACGATTATCTACACCGGTCCTGGGCCTCCCCTAGGTCGACTCAGCATCAAACGATGAGTACCTGATACGATGTGTAAACGTCGCCACGGGGAAGACAAAGGTGTGGTGCTGGCCGAACCCACCCCCATTCTGTGCCGTGCCGGCCTTCACAGGGTGTACGCTAACAGCACTTGCCCTAACGGTCCGTTGAAGACTATACGGGGGATCTTTGTTGTGTGCCGCGTGTCCTTGCGAGCCAATTGAACACGATTAGAACAGCGCTCGGCAAAGTGTATTTTTTGTCGGCACAGTCCCCCACCGCCCCACAACAGCCGTGCCACACCGTGGGGGGGGGGGGGCAATTGATCAAGCGACTCATAGTGGCAATCGAGCGGCGATCTCTGTGGCTCAGGGCCGCGCGTTTGGACAATTTAGCGAATCGCGTTTGACAGAGCGCTGGCGGGAACGCGCGCTCCCTTTCAACCACAGCCGTGGCCCGGAGGGTGGGTGGCGGGGGTCCCGCGTGTATGGCAATAAGAGAACAACAAAAACAACAACAACAATCTAAATACCCCCCAGGAAAGACTCATAGAGGCTCGCAATTCTTGCGGTGGGGCAATGCTTCCATTCACTCGTGCGTGCGTGTGTCTATTCTGGGGAGCGGTGGTGTAGTGGTTAGCGCTACGCTGCGCTACGAACCCGGCGACCCGGGTTCGATTCCCGCTCACGGCCAACACCCAGTGACGATTATCTGAACCGGTCCTGGGCCTCTTCTAGGTCGACTCAGCCTCAAATGAGTACTTGGTGCGGTGTGTAAACATCGCCACTGGGGAGACAAAGGCGGTCGGGCGTGGTGCTGGCCACCCACCCCGTCGTGTATCGTTCCGGCCTTTATAGGTGCTCGCTAACAGCACTTGCCCATACAGTATGTTAAGGCTATATGGGGATCTTTGCCTTTATGTCTATTCTGCGTGGGGAGCGGTAGTGTAGCGGTGAGCGCGCTGCGCTAAGAACCCAGCCACCCGAGACCGATTCCTGCTCACGGTCAACACCAGTGACAATTATTTAAACCAGTCATGGGCCTCCCCTAGGTGAACTCAGCCTCAAACGAGTACCTTGTGCAGTGTGCAAACGTCGCCACTGGGGAGACAAAGGCGTCCGGGCGTGGTGTTGGCCACCCCCCCCCCCCGTGTGCCGTACCGGCCCTCATAGGTGCTCGCTAACAGTCTGGTAAAACTATACGGGGGATCTTTGTCTTTTGTTCTGCGTGGGTCAATATGCCTTCCCTAGGTCGACTCACCCTCAAGCGAGTAATCTGCTGCGGTGTGTAAATATCGGCACTGGGGAGACAAAGGCGGTCGGGCGTAGTGCCGACCACCCACCTCCTCTCGTGTGCCTAGCTGGCCTTCATGGGTGATCGCTAACCGCACTTGCCCCAACATTCCGCGTCAAGCTATACGGGAGACCTTTGCATTTGTGTGTTTGTGTGTTTTGCGTTGACGTTGGCCGAGTGCCGAATGGCAGGTGGCGGGTTGCGCGCTCGCCTGTTAATCCGTGCCGCCCGTGTGACCCTTCGTGCCGGCGAGAGTTGTGATTTTTTTCCCCCCGACGTGACAGAGCCCGCGACACTCACAAGCCACGCACGCCAGGAACCTGCCGCTCGTGCGCCCGGCGCCACGCAGAGAGGCGCGCCGCTTTGTCACGTTAGCGCCACACCAGATCTCGCGCAGTGCGCTACGATTACACTGGTCAACAAAAAAAAACGTTTTTTTCTGGCCTGGACTTTTGCAGCTGTTTTAGACTAATTTCAGGGTGCTGATTCCACATCTGATCTCAGATTTACTCTATCACATCTCATTTTTATGCTATCGGCATACCCCATTTCCATTGATTTTACCCGAAATTAACTCTGTCACTTATGATTGCAAGTTGTTGCGAGTCAGTGACTGCTTTAGTGTTAAAATATGGTGCTGTATTTTTAGGATAGTGTGTTTATAATATCATTTTATGTAGATATCAACATTTATTTAATATTTTTCTTCTGCAGTTTTTATTGAAAATGCAATATTTGATATCTCAAAAACCTGATGTGATAGACAAAAAACTGATGCCAGATTTGGAATCAGCACCCCAAAATTACCTTAAACCCGTTGGAATACCTTATGCCAGAAAAAGTGTGTTGACCAGTGTTATCTCCCACACCCCACGCCCCACTCCACCACCGGTGACACGGATTCCCATTCATCCGCTGTCTGCGGAGATCAACAACGGCGACGATTAATTATCTCAGAGGCCCTGCCACGGGTCCCAACGACCTCGGGGTCAAAGCGGACCCTGAGAATTGGACGCGAGAGAGAAGATGTCTCGACGTTTCCGTCACCCGCCAAAAACGGAACTGTTGCGTTGTGTTTTTAGTTCGTTGTCCTCCCCCCCCTCCCCCGAGCACCTCCGACTAGCACGGTTGGGCTACGTACGGTGCGAAAGAAGTTCAACGGACATACGAAATGATTTGCTCACATTTAGAGACGATAAAACCGGGTTTATACACATATGTATTTTTTCAAAACTGTTTTATTTACGATTGATTAATATCAAACGACCTTAGCCATTGTGTCGGAGCAGTCGAGCAGCATTACCGCAATCCTGTTGCGCGTCGCTCTCTAGCTCGGTGATATGAGCTCGACTCCCGGCCACGGCTGCTCCCTTCACCAACCTCGCAATGACCGGCGCCGTGAATGACGGTCCAAATAACTCTGACACCCCCCCCCCCCCCAACGGGCTCGAGTGGTTCTCATCCAGCAGTGGATTGACAGCGACGCTCCTACGTGTGCACGATGTAGGTATACAGCACCGAGTAGGTAGGCGAACGATTCGTCGGTGCAGCTGGATGTCTACGCCGACGAGGCGTTATTCCGCATGGACTCGTGCGTATGAGCATCGATCTTTTTTTTTATTACGCCAATATTATACGGAGCACGAGACAACACGAACAAAAGACGAGTAACAGTCGATTCCGATTTAAAGCGTTCGTGACTGCAGGGATTCATCTTCTTGGTTCTTTCGGTAAAGTCACGTAGAAGGGAAGTAAAACAAAAATAATAATAATAAAAATTTTATTATGTTTTATTTTTACTTATTATTTTATTACTTCCCTTCTACGTGACTTTACCGAAAGAACCAAGAAGAACAGTCGATTCGTTAATCGAATCGTCACAATTGTTCGATTTGTCCGGGGTTTGGTGGTTGGGTGGATCCGGAGGAGCGGTGGTGCAGCGGTTAGCGCTACGCTGCGCTACAAACTCGGCGACCCGAGATCGATTCTCGCACACGGCCAACACCAGTGACGATTATCTGAACCGGTACTGCGCCTCCCTTAGGTCGACTCAGCCTCAAATGAGTATCTGGTGCAGTGTATCAACATCGCCACTGGGGAGACAAAGGCGGTCGGGCGTGGTGCTGGCCACCCACTCCGCCGTGTACCGTTCCGGCCTTCATAGGTGCTCGCTAACAACACTTGCCCAAACAGTCTGTTAGAGGCTACACGGGGGATCTTTGTCTTTTGGATAGAGAAGATGAGTCGCCGCGGTGGCGGATGAACGGTAACAAAGATCAAAAACCCCCGTATAGCCTACGACGGCCGTTTGGGGCAAGTGCTGTTAGCGAGCACCTCTAGAGGGAGGGCACCGCGTCGCGAGAGGGGGAGTGGCGCTGATTGGTCGAGTGCCGAGCGCCACCGACAGCCCCTTTCCGTGGGACGGCAGCAACGAATTTGTGGGCGCGCGAGGCCCTTTACCCGATACTGCTGGGTTCTGCAAATGCGCTTAGCGCACATGAATGAACTCGGCCCGGGAAGTTTGTGAACAAAATGCAGCGGCCCCCCATCCCCCCAGCCCCCCATCCCCCCATCCCCCCCAACCACGGCTGATTATTTCCCCTTCGCGCTTGATGAAACAGTGGAAAATTCCTAACCCGTGGGATTATCCGCCTTTTTACGCAATTTCATTAATTTCAATGACGTCCGTGTGTATTTTTTTTTTCAATACTGGGTATGGCTGTGTGTGTGTGTGTGTGGATGGCTGCGTGAGCTGTATGCGTGTATGGCTGTGTGAGCTGTATATGTGTGTGTATGGCTGTGTGAGCTATATGTGTGTGTGTGTGTGGCTGTGTGAGTGGCTATGACTCTGTGAGCTGTGTGTGTGAAATGTGTGGTACTGGCCACCCATCCCCTCATGTGCCGTGCCGGCCTTTATATGTGCTCGCTAACAGCACTTGCCACAACAGCCTGTTAAGGTTATATGGGAGGTCTTTGTCTTAGTTTGATTTGGCTGTGTGTGTGTATATGGCTCTGTGAGTGTGTATGGCTGTGTGAGTTGTGTGTGTGTGTATATTTGGCTGTGTGAGTGGTAGTAGAACGGTTAAAGCGCTGCTACTCACGGCCAACGCAAGTGACGATTATCTGAACCGGTCCAGGGCCTCCCCTAGGTCGACTCAGCCTAAAATGAGTACCTGGTGCGGTGTGTAAGCATCTCCACGAGGGAGACAAAGGCGGCCGGGCGTGGTGCTGGCCACCCATCCCGTCTTGTGCCGTGCCGGCCTTCATAGGTGCTCGCTAACAGCACTTGTGGTGGCGAGTATATGGCAGCAGGGACGTTGATGTTTGAATCTCTCTGTGCGAGGCTCTGAGTGTTGCCACGTGGTGGGGTTTTCTCCGGGTTCACCTCCCACGTGGAGCCAAACGCTCTTTCATCTGGCTGTCGCCTGATGAAGCTGGTTGTAATTACTGGCGAAACGTCGTACTCAGTTCGTAAATGTTGTGGCTTGGCTCTCCAACACACAACCGATGTGCTGTACTAGTGACGAATTGGCCACGTTCTGTTTACGTGACAACCCTTACTAGTTGGCTGCGTCGGGTGGTGGTGGGTTTAACGACACATTTATATATTTACGCGATCTAATCCAAAAAAAACTGTATTATGGATGATATTGGTCGCAAAAGCCTAAGTGTTAAACCGCTCTTTAACACTGTCGGTTAAAATGTTGAATTTCTCACTTGGGGAAGGCACGTGACAAGTAGCAACAGCAAGAGCAATCCGCACCTCCCATTAGCGCGGTTGGCTACGGACGGTGCGAAAGAAGTTCAACATACATCGTGGATGTGGTGTGCCGGGTGCAGACTAAAAATGTTTCGAGACGAGCACCCCGACAGACGTGGATGAATGTAAGCCCTGGTCTTGAGATTTAGCAAGTCTTTCTTGGGCAATCAAAGTCTATTTTATATGCAATTTTATTTGTATATGATAGGTCGTCAAGTTGATGTTTTCGTGAACACGGACGCACGTGAGTAGGTTTATTCATCCACACCGGTTGTGTGTTGGAGAGCCAAGCCACAACATTTCCAATCTTGAGTACGACATTTCGCCAGTAATTACGACTAGCTTCATCATGCGACAGCCAGATTTATGGATGATTATGGGTGTGTAATGGATGATTTTAGTTGCGAAAGCCTAAGTGTTAAACAGGTTAATTCATAGTAATTAGGTTAATTCATGTTTAGTTAAATCAAGTGTGAGGCCCATCGTAGAATCAACAAACTTGGGGCGTCAACCCTTAGGGAGTCCCTTCTGGAAAATCTCCGAAGCGAGCCCCCCCCCGCCCCGCCACCCCCCGCCTCCTTCCTGAAGATCCATCCTCTCCTAGCCCCCAAGCCCCCCAAGTGAGCTCTGTTCCAAGGGGATTGTCCCCTGGCAAATCTTGCAGGAGCGCGAGAGCCCCCGCCCTCACCTCCCCCCCCCCCCACAGGTTTCTATCCTAAAGTCTCGACAGTAACGGATGATGATCAGATGCAGCCACAAAATCCCGTAGCTGACACCCCTAACCCAACCCACCTCGGCCTCGGTTTGTTTCTAACGGTTACTGTCAATGTGTCCACTCGGCTTTGCCAATGTTCACAAGGACGAGCGTACACAGCATTTCATTGTTTGGGGGGGGGAGGAGGAGGGGGGGAAATCGAGTCTCGTGCTTGCGTCACGCCAACAGATGTGCGCCGTGACGCAGTTCGTCTGGAACATGCGCGGTGGCGTCCGCTCGAGTTGGCCGCTCGAGTACTGACCAGGCACCGGTGTCTAATTGGTTCCCTCCTTTCTCGGCGGACAACCAGGCCGGGTTTTTGGACACGAAGCTTGCCCAGCCAGAGCCGCAGGAGAGAAAAAAAAGCCTGAGTTGGAATCCAAGTGTGGGGGGGTAGCGCAAAATTGTGGGGGGATTTTTTTTTGTATTGAATCAAGCTGCTGTAAATCACGTTTACTTCGTGTTTCAAGTTGATTTTGTTGAACCATGTGAGAAGTCACGTAGTTGCATCGACCCGGGTCACCAAAAATGACCAAAGCAAAATAAATTAAATAAAGGTTACAGCAACGAAGCAAAGCAGAGTGAGAGTGTTCGTGGGGTCAGCTTGCACACCAGTGCACGCACTCGAACGGTGGACGTAGAGAATGCGTTTGTACTTGATGTGATATTGCACGACCCATAGACACATAAAGACTCGAAGACTCGCACAGACATCCAGAGACTGGCACGGAGACCCCAATTATAGGCTTCCATGCAAACCCATAGACTCAAAAATAGGGTCACGAGCAAACCAATGAGCACGCAGGCTGCCGCGACCAGTATTATTCATAATGAAGGCTTTTGGGCTAGATCGCGTAAGTAAAAATGTGTCGCAACCACCCGACACGGTCAATTAGTAAAAAATGTGTCACGTTAACAAAACGCCAATTAGTTACTTCGTCAGCCGACCGGTGTGTTTGAAGAGTGAATCCACAACATTTCGAATTTGAGTAGTTCGACGTTTCGCTGGTAATTACAACCAGCATCATCGGGCGATTTTCCATTGTGGGTTGCGACACATTTATACTTACGCGATCTAACCCAAAAGCCTTTATTATGAACAAACCAATGAAGTCTGCTCTCCTTCCGCGGAAGAACAGCAACACGACACGGACCCTCACCTGAAGCGCTCTCGTGACGAGCAGACCTCGACATTGGCACGCAGCGCCTGTACATCGCCAAACGCGAGAATCGCTTCCATAGACCGATGCACTCACGTCGTTACACGCATCGACACTCAGAGACCCGTGGACGATCACAGAGCCCACCCATAGGCTCACATCGACACTGCATAGACTCACATTGAGACGACCCGCTGGATTCACGCAGAGAGAGACCCACAAACTCGCGCTGAGGTCTGTGAATGATTGCCTCTTTTTGTTTTTCCTCTTCGAAATCCCCATTGCCCTCTCCTGCGTTTCTACAACGCGTCTCGTGATGTGCTCGCACGAGTCGGCTGCATTGTTTTGTGTTGTTGCTATAACGTTCTTACCCGCCCCTGCTGGGCATCTGTTAAAAAAGAGTTTCAAACCTCATCGGATTCCTCCAGTAAAAATAGTTTTTTTTAATTTAAAAAAATTCTGAAACTCACATCGCATTGCATTGCACATCATGCAATGGCTTTTTGACGTTTTGTACAAACACCTCCTCCCTCCTCGTCCTCCCTCCTCCTCCTCCCTCGTCCTCCTCCCCTTGCACCACCGAGCTGGACTGGGATAAGGAAGGAGACTCAACCCGCTTCGCGCAAAAAGCGGACAGATCCCAGCACAGACCTCGAGCGAAACGTCGGTCAGCAACCTCCAGCCACGTCTCTCCTCATGCTCATTCGCTGGGCTCCAACCCCCCTCCAACAGCCCCCCCACCACCACCTCCCCGCCCAGTGACAGAGCCAATATCAGGGCCGAGGCCGCTTCACTTTCAATTAGCAGATAATAGAACCCGTGGTTTTATTTCTTTTCTTCTTTGCGCAGCTGCCTTGGAAGACACACGGACGACGCACAGTGGGGGGGGAGGATGGATGGAGAGAGAACGGAGCGAAGCAAAAAGATGGTTATCGACATAATTAAAGTGAGCCAGCTCCGTAGGCTCGTCGACTCTCATTATTAGAAGCACCTCGCTTTTGTTGTGCGCCTGTGTGCGTGTGTGTGCGTGTGCGTGCGCGTGTGTGTGTGTGTCGAGTCTGTGTGTGTCGTTAGCCGGGTCTCCCCCCCACCTCTCTCTCCCCTATACACACACACACACACGTGGCTTTATAAAAGGACTCCTCGGCGTTTTAGTTTAAACGGGAGTCCCCGCTGGATAGAAGACTCCACAGACCGTGGCGATGTCTCCCAAATACTCCGCAGCCACGAAGCTTTTGACTCTCCTCCTGATCCCGATTCTGGCTCACGCGATGCACGTGAAGGTGAGTGCCGCGGGGACCTCGAAGTGCACCTAGCCTGGCACGAGCACCGTGGTGACGTTCTGTTGTTGTGTTATTTGTTGTTGTTGTTGTTGGATCTCAACCCAGCGTCTCCGCGCTCATGCACACAACAGGCGCACGAGGTACGCGTAGCCGAGGGGTAATGTGAACCGGAGCAGTCCGGAACGCCGTTCCGGGAATTGTTTTGGCACCAAACCACATCCATCTCGCCTTCGTGTTTTCATCTTGACAAATTCTAGTGGCGTGTGTGTGTGTGTAGCGGTGGTGGTTAGCGCACTGCGTCACGAAACCAGCGACCCGAGTTCGATTCCCGCTCAGCGGACGAGGAGTACCTTGGCGGCGCGGCGTGTAAACATTGCTGCTGGGGAGACAAAGGCGGTCGGGTGTGATTGTTGGCCACCCACCACCTTCGTGTAACGTACCGGCCTTCACAAGTGCCTGCCGACAGCACGTATCCGTGCTCTTGCACAGCAGATCCGTGCGGTGTACGTAACGAGACAATCTCATTCTCTTGTTCTGATACGTTTGCAGAGACCCCCCTTCAATTGCGTTGCCCCTAAATCTTCCCCGTGCGTAGAGTGAGTGAAGGCGAACGCCGCAGCTAAACCCCTGGTAATGCCGTTACCAAGGGCAATGCATGCGATGCAACAGCTACGGTGGTTCCGTTACAGCGGAACGGTGAATGCAACTTCTTTTTTTTGTGCTCATGATTATCATCATCATCACCGCACCTCCGATTAGCACGGTTGGCTAGGTACGGTGCGAAAGAAGTTCAACATACACACATCGGTCTAGGGCTCTGGGCTCCAAGTGAAGCTACCTCTGTAGGGACGTTACGTAGAACTGCGATGCAGCTGTTCCTGTAATTCCGTTACCGCCTAAATCAAGTTAATTTATATTCTTGGTTCTTTCGGTAAAGTCACGTAGAAGGGAAATAATAAAATAATAAAAATACTAAACAAAACAATTATCACGATGTTTCGACTGCAGCACAAGCAATCATCATCAGGTGTGAAAACCACAGCAAGAAAATTAGAAAAAATGTGAAAAAAAATTATTGCTGTGGTTTTCACACCTGATGATGATTGCTTGTGTTGCAGTCGAAACGTCGTGAGAATTTTTTTTATTGTTTTATATTTTTATTATTTTTTTGTTTCCCTTCAACGTGACTTTACCAAAAGAACCAAGAATATGAATCCCTGCAGTCACCAAAGCTTTAAATCAAGATAATTTAGTTCATTTTTGCCACTATAATTTTACGCATAATGATAAGCAACTTTATTGAGCTAACATTTGTGGTCAGGTCGCTTCTGTAAAAATAAGCTAATGACTCGATGGGCTTAACATGGTAAGATAAAACATATATACGTATAATTTAGTTTAATTTGTATATTTTTTGTTCAAGTGATTAATTTACCTTTCCTAATTCTGCACTCCTATCGCGTGTTTTGTATTTTGTTTGTTGTTGTAACGTTCTGACCCGCCCCTACTGCACATCTGTGAAAACAGAGCTTTATACCCCATCGGATTCCTCTCAAGGATAAGTAAAGATTCTGATTCATCGCTGTAGGCTAAAGCAGCTCTGCTTGACGTGTTCAAGCGCGCGCGTCTCGGTTTGGGTTTCAATGAGTGGTCGTGGTGGTGGTGGTGATGAGTTGGTGGTGATGGTGGTTAAGTCGTGGACTTAACGTGCACATAGCCTGGCACAAGCGCCGTGGTGACGTCACCGCCACTTAGTGGCGAACGGCGGTTGTTGTTGTTGATGGTGGTGATGATGGTGATGATGATGGTTGCGGTGGTGTCCCCGCAGCTGCGCGCACCGCGACGTGAGTTTTACTTTCACCCCCTACCCCGCACGCAGGAGCTTCAGCTGCCCGAGGATCTCCGGGTTCTCTACGACTCCCAAGACAAGAGGGACCTGCAGCTGGGCTCCTACCGGAGGAACCTTCGTGAGTGAATCGCTGCATCGCCAGATCCACGCCCCATCAGCCCTGGGCCCTTCGCTGTCGCCATCCCTCGTCGTGCTGTCATTATAATCCGTAATCTGGCTCCGGCGCGTGAGCTAATCTCGCCGTTTCATCTGCTCGTCTTGTCGTTCACTCGAGGCGCGTTCTCTCCTTTTCCTTCGGCTGCCGTTCCTTTACGGGTCTCCTCCCATCGGCTGTCGTTCGTTCATTCAGATCGACGCGTCCCGCTCGAGCGCACTTAGAGTCTTCTTAATCATCGTCGACACCTTCTGTCTGATACACATATTTCTCTTGTCGCCTACCAGTACAATCACAAACATGACTCCCCTCCACATCTTCACCCCCTCCCCCCGCACTGTTGAAATGTTGTTACACGTTATTTAATAGTGGAAATGTTCAAGATCTATATGACATCGCTGGTAATGTGCACTGATTGAAAACTTTTAGTTGTTTTTTGGGGGTTTTTTTTGCGTAAATATAAATGTGTCGTTAAACCTGCCACCACAAATCTGGCTGCTGCCTGATGAAGCTAGTTGTAATTACTGGCGAAACGTCGTACTCGGATTGTGAATGTTGTGGATTTGATCCCCAACACACTGCGGTGTTGCTGTACTCGTAACGAATTGGCATGTTTTGTTCACGTGACAACCCTTACTTATTGACTATGACGGGTGATGGCGGATTTAACGACGCATTTATATCGACGCGATCTCAACCCAAACAAGCTGTATTATGGATGATACTGGTCGCGTAAGCCTCGTACATGTTCAAACAAGTCTCGGTTGTGACAGGGCACGCGAGACAGATTCTACCACGGGTCGGAGATTAATTAAAGTGTTTTTTCTTTAAACAATTTCTAAACACAGGACCAACGCCTCCACACGTCAAACGGGCAGCAACAATCAGCACGATAAAATAAACAATAGATAAAGGATTCATATAGTTACGTAGATTTTTTTCATAACAGGCGACGTTGGTGCATTTCGTCATGTGTGAGGCTGTGCAATGGTAATCATAAGGGCTACATATGTCCAGTGACTGAATGCACACTGCATGTATGGCAACGCGAGAGCGACGCGGATTCTAAATAAACCATGAAGTGGTCCTCGTCTGGAACACTCCCGTGATGATGATTGATGGTATGGCCCCCACATTGTAGAGTGCAGTCTCCAGCTCGCATCTATGCTATCGCTCTGGCCTATCTATATATGTGCAATGAGGAAGGGCCACTGGCCGAAACGTCGCCGATTACATATATATATTTTTCCCCCTTTAAGGCCAAACAGCGTTATTGACGAAATTAGTTGAGTTACTCTTATGCTCATTGCTTTGTCGCGAAAACGAAATACTTTGAAGTGAATGAGTGCGTTTTGCGAGATTCCGCGATGATTGTGCGATTGCGTGAATGAATGCAGCTTGGAAAAAGCGCTTGCCGAATATGGAGGGCTCGTGCGGGTACATGCGTGATCGGGTGAATTGGTGATTGAGCGATGGATCGAGTGAATTAGCGGGCGACTGAGTAAGCAAGTGAACGCGTCTCTGCACGAATTCGCGAATCCGTTACCGTGTGAGTTCGCGCAAATTAAATTATTTCAAAAGTCCGATACCGATCTCACGAATGAATAAAATATATTGAGTTCGTGAGTGAAATTATGTTGTACGTTAGCTGCGGAGTGAGTTCGCGACCGGGATCTGACAGTGGATGATGGGCTCGTGAATCCAACTGGGGATTTCGTGAAGGAGTTCGTGGCCACTGAGTTCGCTTGTGAGCATTCATTATTGTGCAGCCAATGAGTTCGCTTGCGGAATGAATTCACTTCTGAACGAGTTCGCGAATTGAACGAGACAACTGTGAGTTCGCTGTTGAATGGGGTACGTTCGCCCGCTATTGAGGGAGTGGGCAAGTGGTGAGTTGGGTGAATTGGTGGGTGAATTGGTGGGCGAGTTGGTGGGTGAATTGGTGGGCGAGTTGGTGGGTGAATTGGTGGGTGAATTGGTGGGTGAATTGGTGGGTGAATTGGTGGGTGAATTGGTGGGCGAGTTGGTGGGCGAGTTGGTGGGCGAGTTGGTGGGTGAATTGGTGGGTGAATTGGTGGGCGAGTTGGTGGGTGAATTGGTGAGCGAATTGGTGGGCGAGTTGGTGAGCGAGTTGGTGGGCGAGTTGGTGGGCGAATTGGTGGGCGAATTGGTGGGCGAGTTGTTGATGGTCCCAATGCCCTTGCGTCCACCCACACAGGCTGCATCGACATGCTGAGCGTGGAGGGGAGCTTCACGTTCACGTCGAGCGAGCCGGGCCAACGCTGCGCACTCTTCCTCATCGCGAACCCGGACGAGACTCTGCTGCTGCACTACACGGACGTGAACATCGACTGCGATGCAGGGGACTCGCTCACGGTACCCCACCACTACGATCACCCCAGCTCCCACCGCCGACCGACCCTCTTTGTCTTCTCAAAGCGATGCTACAAGACATTCCCCCCCCCCCGCCCTCTCTTTCCGTCGCTTCACAGTTACGACGAAGCCAACCCCAACCCCTCCTGAACCGCTGCCGCCTGCTCTCTTAACTGTCACCCTAACGTAAACCACCACTTTTAAGAACCCCACTCTTTATCTCAACCACTGGCATCTTATGTACAATTTTATCATTGCTGTGAAGTACCTTGGAATATCGGCGCTATATGTAAATGTAGATCATAAGATCTCGCTCCCCCATACAACGGCCTCTCCTCTCCTGTGGCTAGCTTTTGTAATTATTTTAATAATAATAAAAATTGCATCCCGGTACCAGGCTGTTCCTGCGGATGGGGTGCATCGTTATGGGGTTTTTTTCGATACAAAAATTAATGGTTGTTAATATAAAAATAAACTAAGCATTTTTTTTTTATTTTAACAGGTAAGGCCCACTGAGCTATATCACTCTTTTTCAAAAGCGACCTGGCCACAAATGGTAGCCCAACGAAGTGGCTTATCATCATGTGGACATTTAAAGCAGCCAAATCCCCTAAACGCATGTTTCCGAATGTGGAGGGAAAAATCAGAGGACCGGGAGAAAAATCCACGCGACCACGGTGAGAACATGTAAACTCCAAATATACAGGCGTCAGGGTTGGGATCGAACCCACGACCTCCCGTATACCAGGCGAGGTAGTTAACATCTCGCCAGCGCGGAGCCCCAATATAAAACCGCATTTGCATGAGTGAATCTAAGCCTCCTTTGTATTTCGCCTTCTGCCATTCATTCCAGCCAAGGTTTTTTTTATTATCTGGGTCAACGGCCATACGTCTTACGCAGCTCATCATCGGTTCTATAGCTCCCTGGTTTGTTCCGGTTATAATGAGGTCATACGTGACTCCCTGAGATGGAAATTACACACGTTCCGAGCCTGACTCACAATCGGACTAATGGAGTTTCTTAAAATGTATTCGAGAATGTATCGCATTGTCCGGATTATAATGTGCTCCAGGAAATTAAGAATACAGCCCAAACATTTGCCCGGTGTCAATACAATTATAGAAATTTGGCCACAAAGGGAAATTACTCACACGTGTACCTGATTATAAGACGCACCCGAAAATGTTGCTTTACAATAGACGGGGGTGGGAGGAATGCGTCTTATAATCCGGAAAATATGGTAATTGTGAAGTCATGGTGAGATCTTTCCTACCTCGCCTGGTATGCAGGAACTGTGGGTTCGATCCCGATCCCTGACGAAAACATATTTGGAATTTTCTTGGCTTTCTCCCTGTGGTCATGTGGATTTGTCTCCAGGTCCTCTGGTTTTTCCTTTCCATATTTAGAAACATGCGTTTAGAGTATTTGGCTGCTATAATTTCCACATTGTAAGCCACTTTGTTGAGCTATCAATTGCGGCCAGGTCGCTTCTGCAAAAGAACCATATAAATCAGTGGGCCTTGCCTGATCAAATAAAAAATAGTTTAGTTTTGTGATAATGTACGTACTGCACATTGATCTTCTATCGCACCGTACGTAGCCAACCGTGCTCATCGGATGTGCCGAATGATCCCCATGTGCCGATGGTCCCCCCACGTGCTGACGCCTGCGGCCCACCCACGTGTGTGACCACGCAGGTGTTTGACGGCTGGGTCATGAAGCGGCAGACGTTCCCGGGAAACGGGGACTACCCTCTGCCGGCCGAGCGCCGCTCCCGCGACTTCTGCCGCGGCCTCGGCTCTCTGCAGCGCACGTTCAGCTCCAGCCAGAACGTGGCCATGATCCTGTTCAACATCGCCACTCCGGGACAGGGCTTCACCGTGGCCGTGAGGAAGGCGCTCAGCCACGCTCGTACGTTCGCACCGAAGGCGATAGCTGACGTGTCGCTTGATTCGACGAAAGGGTACGGGCCATCTGTAGCTGGCATTGTGGTACAAAAAAAGCCAAACGCTCTCACAAATTACTTAATTAGGGGGGGGGGGAACACCGTACAACGTCGTACCCTTCTGGCAGACTAAATAAGGAAAAGTGGATGTGGCACACCACATCCAACTTACCTCGATTCGACGTAAACCTGTTCATAGGATTGTAGAATTATGGGGTGCAGTAATATAGGATGTTTATGGATACGTGTAGAATCTTGTACTCTAGTGACAGTCCCTTGCACCCATCATCCCTAACTGCAAAGCCAGCAGCCTAGCGGTGTCCCTGAAAATATCGAGTGACAAATTAAGCCACGTGTGTACGAGTCCATATACACACCAACCCACGTGGCGGGTGTGCCTCTGCCCCTGTGCACGCGCGCGTGTGCGCACGTTCATTCCGGCCCTCATAGGCGCTACTCACGAAAAGCACTTGCCCCAATAGTATGTTAAAGCTATACGGGGGGGGGGGTGGACCTTTGTCTTTGTGCGCAGCATGTAACGCAGTGTCGCCCAGCGCTGACGGCGTCCACACGCTGGCGCTGCCGCCGGACCGGGCGAGCTGCAGCTTCTCCATCATCTACCCCGTGGCGCTGGAGCTGCTGGCGATGCGGGACAAGGGCGCCAGTGCGGGGGACACCGCCGGCCACGGACAGGAGGATTTGCAACAGCTCGTAAGGGACCGCTCGTTCGTCCGTCCATCTAAACATTCATCGCGCATAGTCAGTAAAGGGGCCGTTGCGCCAAATAGTGTGACCCGCTTGCGACAGCATTCACATGAACTGCTCTTGGCTGCTATGCACCGGCGTCTCGAGCGATTTGTTTGATCCCACGGATCACGGGGGGGTGGGGGGGCGACCACGGGGTACGACACCATTGCTTGGAGGGTGCCAGTTCTCACTTGGAACGTCGAGCGCCAACCGAAGCGCGCAATTTGCTGCTGGAGTTGGCGCATCGAGACGGGGCGACGTGTCCAAAGAAGGGACACCACGACGGCCGTCCCGCAAATTCTCACACAGCGTGCCACCGATGACGCAATGGCACGCCTCCGCTCTCTGTCCACCCAGCGGGATACGTGGGGACAACTGGAGTTAGCCGATCGGCAGGTCGCGAGCGGTGGTGGTTGTTGTTGTCGGTGGTAAAGTGCCGGTTACTTCCACGGGTTACTCTGCCAGTCGTTCCAGTCGGTCAACCCACGGCACCTGAGTCTGTCCCGTGACCTACCGTGGGCGAGCCTTCGACACTGCACGTGACGGTCTCAAAGTGCACGTGGCCTGGCACAGGCGCCGTGGTGAGGTCACCGCCAATTCCAAGACATCTGTCCAGTGTGTAAAAATTTTGGTAAAAACAAAAAATAGCAGCACAAGAGGGCTTCATTACAGCCGGGTCAGTGCGGATCGACGACCCAGAACATATTTCCGCACCAGGCACATCACATCCAGTCTATCCTTCTCACTATGCCTGTCGCTGCCAGTCAACGTGGCATGCTCTCGGTAATACCAGCGACCCTGGTAATCATACAGCGATATCAAATTAAGCGCTGACCTTAATCTGAACACTAACCACCCCTCTCATCCCACGGCTAACCCTGACCCTATCTCCGGCCCATCCGGAAGGTGGTGGCGGTGGTGGTGGTGGCTGCTCGTCACGCACCAGCCTCCCCCGAAAACATTCAACGAGAAATTAATCCGTGGACGCAACTGCGGATGCGGTGCACGAGCAGCTGGGACCAGTCCCCCCCCCCCCCCCCCGCGTGCGTGGTGGTGCTGCGTTACACTCTCGTGCGTGCGTGCGTGCGTGGTTATTTTCGTGCCAAAAAAATTCATATATTAAAAAAATCCAGGTTGCCACAAAAGAGATGCACTTTCCGCTCAGGGACCACAGTCGATGACCCCAATTTCACACTCATTTTCAGTCAATGCACATTTACCTACGGCATCTATTGCCGGGCAATGGACATTGTTCCTCGCCCGTAACCTCTGAACTTTGGAAATGTTAAAGAGAAGCAGTTTCCTGCTCGGTGATATTACACTGGCAGGAGATTAAATTAATACGCTATCATCATTATTATTATTTCGGGGGCCCGCAGGTCCACTCCGGAAATTGGATGCGGAGATAAAAATCAGGCAATTAAATGATGTTTTATCGACAGATGGAAATCTGCATGCCCGAGTGTTTACCAGTAATGACGAAGATGGATTCTGCGAAGGGGGGGGGGGAGGTCGCGTTATCGCGAGCAGTCGCGAGAATTCCCTGCGTCCTGCGAACGCCGCTTATTGTTATCCCTAATTGAAAGGCGCTTATTTGTAATTGCTGCTTTGCTTTGGCTCGAGAGCGCTCACGCGCACGCGCGCACCCTGTCGCCCCACCGCTCCGCGCAGGACGCCGAGTGCGACGCGGGCGCCTTCGTTCAAGTGCTGGGCGGCAACGGTCTCAATCCCAGCACCATGAACAGCCTCGCAACCTTCTGTTCCACGCTCTCCTCGCCAGGTAACAAAAAGCGACAGACTGGAGACGATCTCCCCACCCCCCACCCCTCCCCTTGGGTACCGTGCGCTTTGGGGCAGAACGGAGGCTCAGAGCCGAAATGAAGAGTTTTACTTCGCAAGTGGTTACGCGCATCGTTCCTCCTGCTCTCTGGCATTTGCTATCGCCGTCGTTCACGGCCGCGCTTCATCCACTTAACAAAGTTAACATTGCACCGAACACTTGTGTTGCCGTTGTGACTGTATGTATGTATGTTGAACTTCTTTCGCACCGTACTTGACCAACCGCACTAATCGGAGGTGCGGGGGAAGGACCACAAACTAAATACAAAAAGCAGTTTTAGATAAATGAGTTTTCAACCGAAATTATTTAAAAGTGCACAGCTCCAGTGGCTTCCTAATATTGTAAGGAAGAGGCGTTCCAGACGGCCGCAGAAGCGCATCTGAAAAGTGCGCGATGCAGTGACCACCGTCTTTTATTCGATGGCCAGCCAAAAATCCGCCTGCTGCGAGGATGACCGGAGTTCGCGCGATGACGGTCAACGCTCCTCGACGAGACGAGCAAGGTGACGAATGTGTGCCCCCTGCTTGTGTCTTGCTGTGCCCGCGGCTGGCAGTGGAGTTGGCGGCGGGCTGCGAGCACACCGTGGTTCGGCTGGTGGGCAAGCCCGGCACTCGGGCTCAGGTCACCTTCTCCTTCCGTCGACTCACGCCCAACGACACCGGCAGCTCCCACGCTCGATGCCCCATTCCCTTCTAGCACCGAGGAAGCGCACCACGCCGCACACACACACACTATATACACGCGATGACAAAGATCCCCCCCCCCCACCCCGCAGTAGCCTGCACACGCTGTCTGTGATAGTGGGCACCTAGGAAAGCCGACAACGGCACATGTGGGTGGTGTAATCGGTGGAAAAATACAAAAAAACCACGTGGCCGCCTTTGTCTCCGCAGTGCTGTTGTGTACAGACCGTGCCAGGTGCACGCGTTATAAAGCCGAGTCAACCTTGGGGAGGCGCACGGACACCGATGTTAGACGTAGCCAGGAATCAAACTCACGGTTGCCACGTTCATCGGGCAGTGGGCTACTCACCAACACCCTCCGCTGCTCGTGCCAGCCTTGTTAGGTGCTTTGCTGGCAGCACTTGGCCCAAACAATCATTTCACGGCTACAGGGGGATCTTTGTCTGATGCTGCACACACACTTTTGACCATGCAGTGCCCCCCATTCGCCCTGCAAGAGATGTCGATGTACAGTCGTAAAGCAGGCCAACCCAGCGGTCGCTCTCTTGACGTAGACCGCGGGGCTCAAACAGGATGGGGCCCAACAATCCACGCGGATGGGCTCTTGTGGCCCAGCGGCTCAATTGTCTTTAGACGCCACCCCCCGACAAGGGACGCACAAAAGCAATGGTAACCAGGACAAGTTGCGTAAAATAGTGAGAAGTCGTACAACGCTTTTGTGTATTTATAGCGCATGCATACCTTACAGATGCTGATAATATAATAAATATTTACTCTGCATATATATATAAAATACATACTGTATATGATGTATTACAGCAGTTTAAATGAGGGAATATCAAATAACCTCAACAAACGCAAAATCTCCCTTAGTATTTACGCCTCGGGAAGCCAAGAAGAGCCGTGGTGGAATCACGTGCTTTTCCAAATGCCCTTGGACACCGGTTGTGTGTGGGGAGATTGCGTTTCCCTCTGGATTCCACCCTTGTGATGCTTACGTAGAGAATGTTTGATCCTTTCCTTACATACAACGCAGACTTGTTGCATTCCTTGTAAACTGCGGTCGCAGCCGCCTCCTCCTCCACTTGTATGTTTTAATCTGTGTCAATAAATGTTGATAGAATTAGAGGCGTCTGTGTCATGACAAAACTCGTCTTTTTTTGGTCAACGTCGCATGTTGCCGTGTTGTTCATATGAAGGGTACAGGAAGGAAATTACTCTTGCGTAACCACACCAGATGACCGTCGGTTCACATTCGCCGCACACGTTTTACTGCGTCCACTTTGAGACGTAGCTAACGAACCGTGAGGTGTTCCATCAAACCGAAAGCAGCGCTTCTTTAAATTGGCCCGCGTACGTCCACCATGGAGCCCCGTCAAAAGCACCCATCACGACCACTCCCAACAGCACCAGCTTCTGCCCCGACACTCAGACCCTTCGAGCCCAACACGGCAAATTATACGGCGGTCATTTAAACGGCTGATAATATTGCCCGGCCTGAAACTAATTTCCTTGAGCGCTTTTGCCAGTGACGAGTGCTCGATAACGATTCAATTTGCAGGTTACTGCCAATGCCCCTTGGCGTAATGGCAAGGGTGGCTGGGCCGCTCATCAGATAGCACAGGATAGGCAGGAGAATCCTCAGTAGGCACTGGGGAATTATACACTTGCCCTGAGGGGGCAACTGTGAAGATAAAGTGAGGACGGGGTAAGGAGGTTAAAGAGAAATTACCGGGTCATTACTGCGTCCCTCAAAATAATCTCTCCCGTCTCACCCGCCCACTGAGTGGCTTCCAAAGTAAATGTCACGGCCGTAGGTCTCTCTGAAACCAAATGCCCGAGGTTTGTTTAAAAACCAAAAAGCAGCACGAGATCAGAATGGCAATTCAGCAGTCGGCGTTTTAATTATATTTAATAGAAAGGGCAAAGTACAGTCCACAATCATCCGAATAAAAACTCGCTTCATTCTGCAATTCTTCGCAGCAAGGGCTGCTTCTAATCCCTAGTCGGCAAAATGCCGTGCGAAGCATCGAATCGGCCCACACGCAACGCACGTCGAGACGGAGACGATACAGACGGGAGATTCCCCACCGCGTGGCCTGTGGGATGCATGGGGTGAGCAGGGCTAATCTACACGCAACTGTCAACGAATATAACAAATATGTCAAATTTAACAAAGTAAACTTTCAACGCACCAGCCAGGTTAACCGTAAATGTCTTCATGAGTGCTTATTTCAACTCTTTGGATAAAAAATAAAATAGACGAACAATAAATCTGTTTAAAACATATCTTCGGTATTAAACAAAAACACAATAATTATAACATAACGAATAAGCTACCTGCTCTAAAAGAACATGGCAATTGTTTTGATAAGTGATAAGTACACATTCATAGAAATATCATCCAGACTTGAGTTTCCACTTCAGGAAAACATACTGCAAACACATTTGTGTGGAATGTCTGACATATCAAGAACAACAGCAGTTATTGTAATTGTGAGGAAGCAAAAGTATAAGCATAATTTCTGAAATGTATTTTCTTCTAAAAGGTCACCAATAAACCTGAAATTGTTATTTATACACTGTCAACATACTTACATTATTAACAGCTTAATAATATATACTTAACTTACAGATCAACGTAAAGACTTGCAACTTATAGTTAGGAAAAGGGAGTGTCTAATCCAGCAGACAAACAGAATTGGTTCTCACTGGAAAGGAAACGTGAGCTGACAATACTGCTGCTCATTGAAGACCTCAAAATGTATTTTTCATTTATAAAGCAGCATAACATTGCAGGCATAAATCAAAGGATAAATAAGCAATGTTTTTTTTTTGCCAAACAGACGGGAAAACCTACACAAATCCAACCTGTGAATTTCAGGCCGGGGTGGTTTCTTCGATTCAACCAAATAATGCAGGTCCAAGTGGGCCCTGTTAAATACAATAAGTGGGATGCACTCTCATTTAAAATAGTGTACAATCTTTTTTGAGTTTACACCACCTTATTAATTGGTATTTTTATATTCAAAGATGAATTTGGCACGGAGGGAAAAAAAACACACTAACGCTTGGCAGTTTTGTTTTAAATGTTGGCCCCTGGACGACTGTATATGCCACTCGTTAGTTTGCGTTTCATTTGCCCTTGTTATTTTTTTAATAAGCTGTTGTGCAAGTAATCAGTGTAACCGTCAGTTTCAGTGAAGTTCCAGTTCCTAGACACGGCTTTCCACCAGCCACACCTGCCGCCACCCACTGCCCGACAGGGCACGGCTGTGTCGGGGTCACAGGGAAACGGACTGCATTCCCAAGATGCGTAGAATCTCTGCTTGCACCTTGTGGTCCTGTGTGTTGATGTTCGCGTCGCCAACCTGCCCATCTTCGTACCTTAGCAGGGAAATAAATAAATAAATGCGCTGAACGCCCCGATGTGTACTATACATTCATTGCCTTTTAGACAAATTACACATGTTAAGTTTTCACGTGCACATTAAGCGTGGCATATGTCCTAGCCGGCCAAGAGTTTTAAGAGTTTGACTTACACAAAAAAGAAGCGAGTGCAGACGTGATCAGACATGGGGCACACCCAGATGTTTCCATGCTTCTGCAGGTCCTTCGATGTGATGACTGTTTCATGAGCAGAAAATACACATGCACACATGAGGCTGAGCAAAATTGAAGCGATGCTGAAAACAGTCCGAGTTCACTACACATAAAGAAAACCACTCCAAACTATTAATACAAAGGGCCAAAAGGCCACAAGATTAAATACTATTTCTGTCTTTAAACTGCTCATCAACCTTGATTTTTTACTTGTACATACACAGATAAATCCATGAAAACACTGTCTCCGTGAATTAGAATCTTTATTTATCCTGAGAAATCTGATGAGCTATTTTTCAGATGTCCAGTAGGAGTGGGTACATGTAGCTATATCATTAATAATGCAATTCGAGAACTCTAACTATGCACAATGTATATACATACCTTCGCAGAGTGCAATGCAGTTTAAATTCCGGCTCTGCAAAAACCTCGACTGCATGGTTTTTATCTGATGGGCAAAAGAGGAGTGCCATTTTATCACATTTGGCAACAGCGCAATATACATTATAAATTCCATGCTGTGCAAAAACAACAACAATTTGAATTCAAATAACATCTAAATGCCATCGCATCTCAAGCTGCGGCAGGGTAGAAAGGGGGGTGGCGGGGAGCGGTCAGGATGGAAACACGTAGAGAGAGAGACAAGCGAGAGAAACTCCGCGACACGGCTCAGGACAAAGCAATTGGACCTCGGCACCAACAACAACAAACATCCACGTGGACAGCTGTGGCAGCACAAGGGAGTCACATCGCATCCTCAGGGATCACAGCTCTTCAATACAAATGATTGTACATCTCGGCTGCACACCTGTGGTGTGGTGTTGACCCGGTTACAATTCTGTACCAGTTTCTCTTTCGATTCCATCCTGTGCTGTCCCTTTCCCATCCCTGCAAACATGCAAGATGAACAAATATGCAACAGACATTTGGTGAGGTGCCACTGCGTTGGCAATGATGCACAAGCGCAAACAAAAACACTCAACACGTCCGTCAATAACACTACCCCGAAGGAGAAAAAATAAACAAGTGAATTCTCAGGCTGTGGCCCTTTCTTCTCTTCGATACGAAGATGACTAACGTGTTGAATAAATACTGGAGGAAAAAAAAAACATGACAGCACACTTGTTTAACAATAACAAACTTTTGAATAGCAAAGCAGCAGTAGGCTGGACACTGCACAATGGGTCTACACTGCCCTCTGGTGTAGACGCATTTCCCACAGCCAACAACTCGCTCACCAGAGTAGCCAAAGCTGATGCTGGAGATGGGGCTCAAGTAGATCCCCTTCCCATAGGCAGCTCCATGGAGCTATTGGGCAAAAAAGTGAATTTAGCACAAGCACACACAGAAGCACAAATGACATCTTACGAACTGGGTATATGCACACAGGCTTCTGTCCATCAACTGCTGGACGAGGAAGGGCCTTCCTGCCCCACGTGGGTCATGGGGGTCATTTGGCCATACTTCACCACGCCAGTCGGTGTGGGTTGGTAAAGGTGGCAAGGCAAAGGTGTGGGGGCCATAGATGTACAGTACAAGGTCTGCAAGCCATAAGAGGACTTCATCCATAATACAGGTTTTTTGGGCTAGATCACATATATATAAATGTGTCTTTAAACCCGCCACCACCTGACACAGCCAATTAGTAAGGTTTGTCACGTAAACAGAACATGCCAATTCGTTACTAGTACAGCATTAACCGGTGTGTTGGAGAGCAAAGCCACAACATTTACAATCTTAGTACGACGTTTCGCCAGTAATCACAACTAGCCTCATCAGGCGACAACTAGATTTGTGGAGAAAACCTCCTGTTTCGTTCCTTAGAGGGCTAGATGTGAAGACACTTGTGAGAAACTTCTTGAGCGAAGTGGGGGGGGGAGATTAATAAATGCATATACATGATTATGGGTATCCATTGCTGGTTGGATTATTTGTATGGTAATCAACGTTCATTATGCATGCGCATTATGCGAGCCCATTGTTTTTTTACCTACTTTCGATTGTGTGCACTAAAATAGCCGTACCTGTTACTGTTCAACGGTAATCCATATTGAAGTATGGTGACCTGTATAGGCATGCATTTAAACAATGTATTACTTGATGATTCGCTTCCAAGCAGCACGAAGGCTGGAGCTAACCCAACAGTTAAAATGTTTATTTCTCTCAATTTCTAGATTATTTAATTAATCTCGGCCAGTAGTAACGAGTTTTACACAGAACTTCAACATTATCAAAATCAATTGAGTCTCCTTGTTGGCACGCATGTTCTGCCACTACTGACAATTGTATTTGGGAGTATTTAATATTTCTTTGGTGTTCTTTTACTCACGTGCTGATCATTCGTCCTGTTTGCCCAACATAGCATTTGCCACACACGTGCAATTAATCCGGTACACACCTTCTGTTGATAGCTTCGGTAATACAGGGTGTTTCAAATAAATGTACCCAATTTCAAAGCAGTATATTTCACGATGGCAACAGGTTACAAACGGTTTAATGAGTTATAAAGTGTTACTAACCATTTTATAAATGCTCTATGTGCCCTCCACCTGCTGTACGGACAACATCGAGACGATAGTTGAATTCGTCCCAAACGCCTCTCTTCTCACGCTATACTCTGAGGTGCGTGGTCGCCCTGTGCTCTTCCCCTTACATAAACAGCCTGTTTCCTCAAATTATCGGTAACGACGAATGCTCTTTGACATTGGCGGATCAATGCCAAAACGCCGTTGAAACACACGCTGCACCACAATCACGGATTCAGTCTTGCTGAACTGCAGAACGCAAAACGCCTTGTGTGTTGCGGGGTCACAGTCTTGCAAATGACTGAGGTTAGGGGCTGTTTGTGCGCTGGGAGAGGCATCTAGCGGCAATCATTTGCAACTCTATGCCCCGCCCCTTCAAGTGGTAAGAGTTAAATTCATGGGCGGTTCATGGTTGCAGATATAACGATTTCAAATCGGGTCCATCTTTTTCAAACACCCTGTACATTTTTTGTACCAGATATCAATTTCTGTATTTTATGTAATGTGTCAAATCTGACTCGGATGTTTGTTTTCCAAACATCTGGCTAGTTTATCAGTTACTCCCGCAATGTACGGCATTTTATTAGTATTATTTACTTGGTCAGTTTAAACGGTCGTGTTATTTGATATGTTGGCATTCAGTGTCCTGCTGATTTGTGTATCATTGTAACCATTCAAATGTAGCGCCTCTTTAATTTCACTTCTCAGACTGTAACCATATTCCTCCATTGAAGGAGTACAGACCACAGCTGTTTATACTATATGGTCCATAGTTTTGGTTGTGTAGCAACAGTCGCACTGTGGCTTGGTTTTTGTTGCAGTTTTCAGTATGATAGCCCAAAGCTTATAATAAGATTCCGAGGAGGATATTCCAATGTATCTCTATGTGGTGGTACAGTGGTTAGAGTATAATGTGTTGTGAATACTTGGCAACCCAAGTTTAATTCATGACCAAAGATAACATCAGTGGCGAGTGCTGTCTGAACCGGTCATGGGTTGTTCTACTTTCATCAATCCGCTTGATCCAGCGTGAAGTATGGTCCAAGAAAACCCCATGACCGAAAAACGCCATGGGGAGCAGGCCTTCATCCAGCAGCGGTCAGAATAAAGCGCAGCGAGAAACGGCGAGCAGCATATCTCTGCGCGTACGCCGCATCACGTTTGCGTGCAACCCAACCGACCTGGAGCTTGGTGTAGGAGGCGTTCACGAGACCGTTTCGCAGAATCGAGTGCCAGTTTTCTGTGTGTGACCCACTGCAGGAGGTGTGACCACACGGCAATAACAACACAGAGCAGAAAGTTATGGAAGTCATCATTAACAACACAGCCTTTTCATAGAAATTCAGGGGAGGAGGGGTTGGGTTGGCACAGTGGTTAGCATAGTCTGCTACGAACATAACAACCCAACTTCGATCATTATTAGCCATCGGTAACATGGCAAGGAATATCCGAACCGCTCCCGAGCACACCGGCTTCGCCAAACTACATTGATCAGCATCAAGTATGGTCAAACAACCGCTGACCAACAGTGTGGGGTGGCCTTCATCCAGCAGCAGATTTAACAAATCTTTGCAACTATGCAGTACACAATTACAAGTCTATTACCGCTCTGTATTCTGGAGGACCCATTGTTTGAATCATTAAGGCAGCATTTACAAGCTGTGCACTGACACTCCCTTATATTCTTTGTTGGATTCATTGCAAAAAGTGAGATGCATAGAGTTGCAATCGGGTACCCAATACCCGTACCCTACCCGATACCCGGCTACCCGTACCCGGCCGGGTACAGGTACGGGTACCCGTTTGCGACCCTGGTGCGGCCGGGTACAGGTACGGGTAGGCCGTGAGTCACTGATCAGTAACTGTTTGTCACTCATTTCCCAACGTCTTGTCTCTTCTCACAATTCAAGTTCCTAGAATCATCCTAACCCGCGCCTGCAACATGGCTTCATCCCAGAGTCCGGGTATCGGGTACCCGTTTGCGACCCTGGTGCGGCCAGGTACGGGTAAGGAATCAAAACCCGTTTGCGACCTCTGCCCCTCCCGCACCCCCCCCCCCCGCCCTCCATAGGAGCCCTGCAAGTGTTGCACGGTCTGGCCCGGGTGCCCCCCGGCCCCTCGTGCCGTGTGAACCACTCACTGAAAGGCGAACGAGCTGCCGTAGAGCTTCTTGGCAGCGCGGAAGCGGGCCTCCTTGGCCGGAGGGCTGCTGAGCAGCAGGAATTGGTGCGGAGTGTGCATGAACTTCAGCTGCTGCTCCCACAGACAAGGCAGCACAGTCTCAGCACCTTCCTTTGCACTCTTAAACATTTGGAACATTTCACAGGTGCGTGACGGACACTTCGAGAAGGCAATGACCCGCTGTTTGTTTGTCCCACTTTACGAGTAAAGTATACAGCTTAGTCGTGCAGACTCATGGAATGCAACGCATATGTCGTCATTGAGGGTAAAAAAAACAAGTCTATTTTTGAATGATTTAAAACTCCCATCTGTGTGCGTTAAAATAACGTGCATAGAGATTAGGGGTTGCTAGAATTAAACAAGTGGAAACAAAGTAACAACTGTCAGCCTGTATATCTTATTTCTATGTCATAGTTCATTCTCTCCTGCGAGTTCGAGGACAATGTACAGATGCTGCCTATCCTAATGCTTCCAAACTTTACACGTCTTAGTTGACATGACTCAATTCATACATTCACGTTTGATAAATGCATCAAAACTATCGGCATAAGAACAGAAGACGCATTTGATGAATTGTATAATGTTATTTTTATCTTTAATTCCATGATGAATGAGACAGAAAGGAAACAGACGGTGGCAGGACAAATGTTATGCGACAGAGGACGAAGCAGAGGGACAGTAAAGGCAGTGGAAATGAGATGGAATAAATGAGACAATGCAAATAAGAGACTAACAACAATATTCAAACAATCTTTGACACCAGTTGTGACCATGAATCGTGATGAAAAGCATGCCTCTTTATGATCATAATACTCAGCATCGCTTTTTGCCACTAGATGACAGTGCTGTTATACAATAACATTAGAATATGCATGACAGCACTGTACTTTAACAACATAAAATCGTAATGCTTTGCCAAGTTTATGAATCCTTTATGTAATAAAATTCAAATGACAAAGTGACAATCATAATAATTTAGTACATTTGGTATTCGTGCCATTCTTATAGTACAAAGCTACAAGGAAGGTGCTACTATTCATAAACTGACTGTAGCAGTGGTGCTGCTTCATGTAAATATATTTGGAGTTATTTTTAATTTGTCAAATTTGGACCATAGCACCGGCACAGAATGGCCTACTCCTTTCGAATGACATCACGGGATTTTTAACGTCTACCATCAAAGCAAGACGGCACTAAATTTTGCGGCTTATATGCCTACGGTAATAACCGGGGAGGCCTGCCGGAGTCGGTGAATGCGCGACCAAGCGCGCCGCACCACCTCCACCGAGGAGAGGCCG
Organism: Lampetra planeri; assembly: GCF_965212315.1. Lineage (NCBI taxonomy): Eukaryota > Metazoa > Chordata > Hyperoartia > Petromyzontiformes > Petromyzontidae > Lampetra > Lampetra planeri. Next base: position 27,863,959 of record NC_136109.1, on the reverse strand, counting down.
TTGGAGGCCCTGACTATTCTACAGAGGGAAAATAGTCTCAGCGAGAAGATTAGAGACACTCACCCGACTGCTGTGTAGCTTCACAATGTGGGAGCGGTTACTGGAAATTACCCTATCCCGGAGTGGCAGCCATGTGGGAGAGGGTATATGGACTGAGCATTAGAGAAAAGACTTAATTCCACATACGCACATTTTAGTATGTTGCTGCGGGGAAAAAAAAACCCCGTCATGTAGCTACATATCTGCAAGCGCTGATCCAGACTGCTTCTAAGCCATGTTTACGCTCATGTAAAATATAGCATTAGCAAAGTAGACGACACCCTATACATCGTTCAAAACTAATATGAATGCTGTTTAATGCTTACAATAACAACCATTACGTTAGTGTAGCCTATATATTACAGATTCACTCTTAACTAAAACAGCCATCAGTTTATCATGAATAGAACAGGGGTATCGTGACAAATCGATTCATATTACAGATTATTTCGCTTACCATACATGCATTTAATCACGTGTGCAAATCAGTGCTTTTCACTTATATAATATGCAATTGGTTCAAGTGATCCCCACAGCCCCTACAGGCACTACCATTCACTGCATGTCGGAAACAAAAAACTAATCCTGGAATCAAATGGTGACCCCCAAACTGTCCCAGTTCATCAATTTGCTTGGGGATGGGGGTGAATTGGGATTTTGGGGTGGCGAGATGTTAACTCCCTTGCCTGGTTTACAGAAGGTCGTAGGTTTGACCCCAACCCTGCCACCTGTATATTTGAAGTTTGCATGTCTTCTCTCCCCGTGGTCACGTGTATTTTTCTCCGGGTGCTCCAGTTTTTCCCTCCACATTTAGAAGCAACATGCGTTTAGAGTATGTAGCTGCTAAACATTTCCACATAAGCCACTTCGTTGGGCTATCATGTTGCCAGGTTGCTTCTGAAAAAGAGCTATATAGCTCAGTGGGCTTTACCTGGTAAAATAAAAAAAGAGTTTCGTTTTTAGTTTAGAATCATTCCACCCCTCAAATACCACAACATGACACTGCCAACGAGTTTGCGACATTGTTTCTTCCCTACCACTGCAGAAGGGGGTGTGCCAGAGAGTCCTGCTTGTCCATTTGCTTTTTGATGTCCAAATAGGATCCCTGCGTACCGTTGGGGAATATCCAAAAGGCAATCAACGCTTGAAATGCACAAATGCAACTTCATTCTATAACCTCCTTGCAGAACATAATTCCTCTGTACGTGGCAACTTTACCTGGGTCATTTCTCTCACCGACATGATGCTGTCCAATGCACGCTGCAATCGCTCGTAGTTTTTTTTCTGCGCACACAAAAACAGGATCGAGAAGGCTGCAGCTTGAAGTCAATGGTTACTTAAACAACTCCTTTAGCTGAAACGTATGCATTAGCTATAAATAGAGCCTCAAAACTTCTTTAATCAATCAATGTCAGTGGTAGGAAATAGCGGCGATTCAAGGAAAAACGACAAGAACAAAAGTCCAGAGGCTTACACATTAAATAAAAAAAGAACAAATTAAGTGTGAGACGTAGAGTTTATTAGGCTACCTTGGGGTTGAAGGCAAGGGCTTTGGGGTCGTTTGGGTCGACGACAGATGGATAGGGGTCAAAAATAATGCTCTTGCGGGGAGATTCCAGTGCTGATCGGCACATGGCCAATAACAGGTCCACAACCTGGAGGACCAATCCGCGACAAGGTAACGTTAAGACAGAAAGTTACCCACAGACGCGTGCGGTGATACTGTCGCCAGACACTCAACAGCCAGTGTAAGGAATCTCCAGAGAGCCACCGAAACACACCGTGCAGAAAAGCAGCAGAGGGAAACGTTAAAACACCCTAACCTCGTAGGCAATCCAACAAAAACACCACGTGTGTTTAATGTGCTGTGTATAATGTACTCTGTATCTAAACACAGAATGGTTATGAAAACAGAAAGAGTTAAACAAATGAGTGACTTTTTCCTTTGCTTGTATTTTAATGCAAAAATGCCTTTGTGGTTATTTTACAGCTCATTCAAAGAATACATGCATGTGAATTGTTAAGGTATGCAGAATACACACATTATCTGTAAACAGGAGTTTGGCAGAATAGTGTAACTGGTAAATTAATATTTTATTCTAAAATCAAGACTAACATGAGTCAACATTTTACATCAAATATGGTAGCAATAAAGGGAAAGGAATCAGATTCACCTTTCAAGCAAATTCTTTTAATTCTGGACTCTATATTCAATTTGGTTCTTCGTTCTGACCACAAAGGGTATCCATAATAGAGGTTTTTGGGTTAGATCGTATAAATATATAAATGTGTCATTAAAACCCGCCACCACCCGACACAGCCAACTAGTAAGGGTTGTCACGTAAACAGAACATGCCAATTCGTCACTAGTACAGCACACCGGTGTGTTGGAGAACCAAGCCACAACATTTACAAACTGAGTACGACGTTTCGCCAGTAATTACAACTAGCTTCATCAGGCGACAGCCAGATTTGTGTCTTCCTGTTTCATTCCTTATATAGAGGCGTAGATGTGTTGACCACGCTTCTGCGCTCTTACACAATGATGGGGGGGCGGGATTACTGAGGCAACGTACATTATGCATGTGCATTATGCGAGCCCTTTGAACTTGTCCTTCCTGTCTATTGTGTTTATTAAAATAGTCCTAACAACGGTAATCCCCATTGAAGTACATTGCCCTTTGTCGGCATGCATTTAAATAATGTATTATTTGATTATTCGCTTCCACGCAGGACTAAGATGGTAGTTATTTTGATTTCTTTCAATATCGATAGAATCTCGTGTTAAACTCACAAAGTGCATGAGTGCAGATGAAGTTGTTTTCATTGGATGGATGTTGATGACAGATGTAACAACTGAAATGCTGAAATGTGGTGATGGGGGACCAGACTCATGCAATATGTGTAAGAATGAAACGTGTGAAGTGAAGTAATTTTTTTAATAAATCCGATTTCCAGCGATGTATAAATCTCCGTCTATCAAACAATGGGGTGAAAACGTATAAATCAGGTTAAGTGCTTTTCGTCGTGTATTAATCCATTTAATCCACGTGTCATCAACGCTTAGTCAACAACTGTTATGCAACGCACCAAAAAAGCCTCCTGCACACTAAGCCTTACTTCCCCTTCATTATCTACGCATCCTATCACAACAATGCCAACATGCCGAACAACAACATCGTCTTGTAACCAAGAAATTTTTACCCACCTCTGGGCCTGTGGCCACTTCAGCAGCAGCACCCGTCATCACTCCAAGCGTCTGGAAGGCGAAGACGCAGAGTTCCCGGGCGCAAACAGCCGGCTGTAGGGAGCGGAGCAATTAACCACTATTATTCTATGAGAGTGGTAAAAAGGGACCACAGCTCCAAATCACCTTTGGCCAGATTCGACCTTCTCCCAATTTTATCCTGACTGTGCTCTCGGTGCAATGTCATTAGACGAGGAAACAATGCAGATCTCTCACAGAGCATTGCAATCTGTAGTGTTAGAAAAAGGCTCTCAGAAGTGAATATCACAGAATTACTCCGGATATCCATCTAAATTGACCTCTATTCTATACAGCAGAGGGCAGCATTTCCCAGATGCCCCACTACAAAGGGCAATGTTCGTCACCTGGCAGTCAAATTAATATATTACATTTCTAAGATTTGGAATTCAGTGAAATGAAGTGTAATAACAAAATGTAATGTAATCATTTTTTGTGTGTGCAGTTATTAGTCACTGTACTGACACCATCAACTTCACAACACGTGAGAAACCATGTTAATCACAGGTGCCTGCCTGCGTGCAAGCCCAAGATTTTGGCAGCGCCAGCTCAGCGTTCTGACATCCAACCCATGCCTAACACCTTATTTCATCTGTACACTGCATTGAAAACGTTAACAAAGTCCGTTACCTTGAGCATGGGGCCATTCTGAAACACGTGTGGCTCATCGCACACTACGCAAAACTCGTTGAGGGTTGGTATTCTTTGTTCGCCGTACAGCATGGTCTACAACCACATACAAAATGACACGAGTGTTGTGGTTAAACTTACATCAAAGGGCAAGTCATCATGCAAAATTATGCACATTCTGACAGCGAGTATACTCTATGTGCTATATTTACCTGAACAAGAAAGCCATGTTCTAATATTGGAAGAGTTTTTGTTGCATTTCCCTGCTGAAAACAAAAACAAATTATTCGACAGTACAATGATTCAGTTTTTTTAGGACATGTAAAATTATGCTTATATAAAACAAAGACTACATTAGAACTTCAACAATCTTGGAAAAATAAAATGCTGCAGGCTATTCAATTCAACTGTGAGTGCACGCACTTTGACTACTTAAAAGGTTTAGCTTTATTTGGCAAAGGTAAATCCCCATTGAATAAAATGCTCATTTCCGATGGGTGTCTGGTTACAGAAACATGGTTACAGCAAAACAGTCGTGAACCAGAGAGCTGTAATGCACAAAACAATAATACACTGCACGTATTTCCCGAATCCACGGCAGTGCAGCAATATTGAAGCAATATAAGTTACACGCAAACATCGCAACAGGTCCGGCCGAATATTGTCACACGGTGCACATTTCCAGCTCTATTAAACGTGGCACCTGGGAGGATCCGTTCTGTTCCAGATTCCGTTTGCCACGACCCCCTCCATCCTGGTGGAAGAGGAAGCTTGGGGACCTGGGTATGCACAGTGGACAGCCACATTAGACGTTTATCGTCCCTTCACAACTACAAACTTCGCATGAACTGACAAAAGACACCCTACGCGCATAGCAAGGAAATTTAACCTTTTTTTCATTTTGTTTAAATAAGCCTCTAGAGTAAATTAAATGAGGAAGCTCGGAATGATGTACACCTTTTTTAATACACTACAGATGTTCTCACAACAAATCTCCTGTTTTGTTCACTAGAACCTGTGAACATTCCGAGTATTCATAAAAAATTAACTACATCCTACGAAACATTGTTTTTCTGACACGCTCCATTTACCAATTAAAGAATCTCACCACTGGAACACTAACAGCAATGGCACTGGTTTAAATTGTGCACATTATATAACGCTGGCTAATAAACTGGACGTGCGCAATGATGCTGTACCAACTCTAAGGCACACCTGTGCAGGTGGGAGAGCAGACTGAGCGGCGAGCGGAGCTTTTTGGCATTCCTGCTGGACTTGAGCAAGTTGAGTCGCTTGCTGTGCTGGCTCTGCAAGCAATCATTGCTCAGGTGCTTCCACTGCTGTGACACAAAGGCCTTGAGGACTCTGCGGGCACAGCACATGGGTCGCTTACGTCATCAGACAAGGGCAACCAAATGTATTTGCGCTCAAGATAGAGGTCCCCCTGACCTAGCCGTGATAATCGCTTTGCGGTAGAAACCTCTGAAGGAGGAAAATGAATGTTTGCAGACAAAAAATTAGGTGAGTTGCGCGAATAAAACAATGATTTGTAAATATTTAATGCTGTGCTTTGACGCACTGAAAGCTCGATGCTCCCAAACGATCTGAGATGTATACATTTCCGCTGCGTGAAAAGAACACGTTTTAATGACCGCTTAAATTAGGAAAAGCACCTTGGTTCCAATTAATAAAGAATGGAGATTTTCAAAATTGGTATATTACACTATTAAACTAAACTATAAAACTTTTTATTTTACCAGGTAAGGCCCACTGAGCCATATAGATATTTTTTAGAAGCGACCTGGGCACAAATGATAACTCAACGAAATGGCTTATCATGTGGAAATTATAGCAGCCAATTACTCTAAACGCATGTTTCTAAATGTAGAGGGGAAAACCGGAGGAACCAAAGAAAAATCCACGTGCCCACGGTGAGAACATGCATACTCCAAATATGCAGGCGTCAGGGTCGAACCCACTCCCTCCTGTATACCAGGCGAGGTAGTTAACATCTAACCACTTTGGCACCCCATAAGGACAGGAGATGAGCCCAATGAACACTTTTATTTTGCTCGCATTGTGCTCCTAAACCTACCGACCATTGCCTTTATTTAAGATGTGCACGCAAACATAATGCAGGGTGACTGACTTCATTTTCGCAAGTTAAAAATAGCATTCCTGTTACAAAACTAAATTCTAGAAAAGGAGCTTAACCACGAAAAATAATCCCCTTCCATCCAGCATGGCCAGGCCACCTCGCAGCACAATGAATCACCCAGTAAAGCGGCGAAATAAGAAAGAGCTAGATTTGATATTAAAAACTTACATCACTGCAGTCACAAACAGAGCACTGCCAACTGATTAGTGGTATGTCCTGAAGTACAAAGATGTGTCTAGACAGATTGACGTAGCTCACCATGCAAATACATGTTGCATGTGGAAGGATAAACCAACTGTATGGGATTAAGCTGTGTTTTCTCCGAAAACGTGCCATAGCGACACAATGCCTACACTCGCTGTATGCCAACAAGCATGACTGCAGTCAAGATGATAACTCTACAAGAGCCTCTAATGGCCGGAATTATATAGCGGCCCACATATTGTACACTTGAATGCTTGGAACATGCACTCGAAGATACCATTCAGACATTCATGGTAGAATGGCCTGACATATTCAGTGTCTCCATGTAGATCTAATGACTTTGGATAAATGAAATAAATAAATTATATTTTATAATATAGAATAGTGAACATATGAACCATCATAGCACTACTGCAGTGGCTTCTGGATTACAAAACAAAATTCTGATTTTGAACTAAATAATTCAATCTGCCATAATATATGCATATATTCTAAGTACTATTACTAGGTAAAGTTTTGGTGTGCCAACCTCTTTAAATACATTTGGACAACGTGAAAGAGTAGGCCAAACACCCTCGAGAAGGGCTCTTTGGAGCTACCTCTGTAGAGGCAGCTATTTTGTCATCAACAGTAGTACGAGCAAGAAATTGCAGTCCTGCACCTTTACTTATTTGTAAGGCATGCACAAGGGCTCCATTATTGTATAACCTTAATTTCCAAAATGAAATCGTGGCCTGAATAACAGGGCCATTAGTGGGTTAGTGAGTTTCTTTTTTTAAGTTGTATTGCTCTTTTATGACCTCTGATAATGTATGCATGTCACTTGTGAAATAAAACTTTAATTATCTTCTAGAGGGTGTACTTTGCGATTTAGAAAAACCCCAAATAACCAAACTTCATTGATCATTGTGAACAGCAAAACTAATAAGTATAAATATTTGCATTTTATGTAGTTGAGGCTTTATGTCAATTATAAAAGACAGTCACTTGAATGAATGCATTTCTGTAAACTAAACATAGAATTTAGCTGCTAGCCTTATTGCAATATTTTAGCAAATGTGATTAGAGATTATCGTCAACTTGTTTTGGACCAAAGTCCTTCGTGAAAGATATATTTTATCTTAATGGGTTTTTTTGCATATAAAATACTTTATTTATGACTGCATTCTATTCATTCGACTTTATGGGGTATGTCTTGTTTACTGTTTCCATAGTCGTCATTTGAATCAATAAGTTCAATGTTTGGCTCTAAACCTCAGTAACCTTCAGATAATTATAAGAATGCAGAGGCTGTTAACTGTGACAAAAGATATCTTACTTTTTGAGCTGAAGGCCAATTCCAAAACTGTCTTTGTTTGAAGGCTGAAATACGTCAACGCTTGGCTCTAAAGGGGACAAAAAATGTTTAATACACAATATCGAATACGGTAGATTTAGTCTCACAAGAAATGTTCATCTTGATTACCAAAGTAAAAGCGATAATTTAAATACAGGGTTTAATTATCAGAGAATATAAAAATGTATATCTTTTGGCTATATTTTCCAACTCTTTAATGTGAGCAACATACAACCTTTGGAATGAAAATAAACGTTTTGCACATGCCGCAGAGGCATTCTAAAACATATCTAATGGAACATACAGCTTTATACTCCTTACATGATTACAACGGTGAAAATTAAACAAAAAGCATTGGTCATGGCCATTGGGCTGACAAGATGAATACTTCATTGCAGGTTCGTGAACACAAATGGTGTGCACAATAAAGGTTTTTGGGTTAGATCGCGTAAGTATAAATGTGTCGTAACCCTCCACCACCCAACACTGCCAGTAGTAAGTACAACAGGCTCTGCCACATATAAATTAGCAAAATATGTAACAAAACAAATACAGCCCTACATCGGTAGGACATCTTCATTCATAAGAAATTCAGAAAATCTTGTGATGTGTAATTAAAGATATTAAACTTAACCCTAACGATATTCTGGTAAGCTTTGATGTAATTTCTCTATTTACGAAGATTCCGGTTAATGAGTCAATTAAATTACTCAATACGCGAGTAAATAAGCCAGATGTGATAAAAGATATTCCAAAACTAGCTGACCATTGTCTAAATAACACTTATTTCTTATGGAGAGGTGATTTCTTTAAACAAAAGGAAGGAGCAGCAATGGGCTCTTTGTCTCCTGCTAATGCGAATCTGTACATGGAACACTTTGAAGCAAGAGCACTCGTTCAAGTATACTAAAAGCATATTTTTAATTTAGATACATGGATGACACTTTGGTTGTCTGGCCACATGGTAAAGATACACTTAATGAATTGATAAATCATCTCAATTCGCAAAACCAAGCCATCCAGTTCACCATGGAAGTGGAGGTGAATAACACAATCCCATTCCTCGATATTTTGCTTGGACGTGGCCTAAATGGTAAAATACCACACAGCGTTAACCGAAAGGAAATGCACACTGATGCCTATCTGAATGCAGATTCGCATCATCACTCCGCACAGAATTCCTCTCTCATCAAGATGCTCATACATCAGGCTAAAACAGTGTCAGATGGTGAAAGTCTGAGGAGCGAGATTAAACATGTTAAAGAAGCTCTACGATTAAATGGCTACAATAATGCTCAATTTAAAATAGCATTGAATGCCAAACCAAGATCGAACAGCAATACTGCTGAAAGTGATCATGTTATTAAAACAAATGAAATACCGTATATTGCGGGAGTAACTGACAAACTAGCTAGAGTTTGGGAAAAACAAAAAATCAGAGTGAGATTTAGCACGGTACACAAAATTCGAAAACTAGTATCTTGTACTAAAGATGAATTGCCTAAGATGTCAACAGAAGGTGTGTATTAGATTAATTGCTTATGTGGCAAACGCGATATTGGACAGACGGGACGTAACATTAGCGCAAGACTAAAATAACACCAAAGAAATACTAAATATTCTAGATTTGAAGTTTTCGTGGCTGCAAGGGTCCATACTCTTTGGTTTTTTCGGTAAAGACACGTAAGTAAAACATTAAATAAATTAAATCGCGACGTTTCGGAGGTAACACAAGCTTCCGTCTTAAGGTGGCACCGTCACAGCAAAATTACTGTATCAATTACTGTATCAAGTGGGCTGATACAGTAATTTTGCTGTGACGGTGCCACCTGAAGACGGAGGCTTGTGTTGCCTCCGAAACGTCGTGTTTTAATTGATTTTTATTTTATTTTTTACCTCTGTAACTTTACCGAAAAAACCAAAGAGTTTAAATACGAAATACTCTCAAACACTGCTGTCGGCATTTGTAGAACATGCTTTCCAACAAGGGCACACAATTTATTTTTATAACGTTGAAGTGTTGTGAAAAAATAAATATTACTGGCCGGGACTAATTCGATAATCTATTGAAATTGAGAAAGATACAAATAATTTTAACCGCTCTTACAGCTACAGGCTTAGTGCGGCCTGGAAGCGTGTTATTAAGTAATTATCTTACAACTGCATTCCTTAATGAGGAAATACATGCTAGTTAACTGAATAATAATTAATCTATTATAAAATAACAATACACCCCCCCTCCTCTGCCTCTGATCTCTGCACCTGATGGGTTCACAGTGATGACGTCATCTTGCTCTATTTAAGACCGGAAGCAGGTGGATTGCTTCACTATTCTGGCAAATCGCCGGATGATGCTGAATGTAATTACCAGCGAAGCGTAGTACTCAAATTGTGAATGTTGTGGATTTACTCTCCAACACACCCGTGGGCTGAAGTAGTAACTCATTGTTTACGTGACAAACCTTACTTGCCAAGTTGGGTGGTGGAGGGTTACGACACATTTATGCTTACGCAATCTAACCCAAAAACCTTTATTATGAATAATATTAGTCTCGAAAGCCTACATGTTAAACTGACAAATGGTGTGATTAATGTGCGAGTAGGGGCCAATAAAAAGCTGGTGGATCACTCCATCTTGCCAAGGTTAATGAGGATAATGTACAGAGTACTACGTCTTGCTTATATGGCCCTCTACCAAACGTGTGAATTGTACCAAAAACACTTTGTTTTCGAGTGCAAGCATACCTGGGCCATCCAAATACTGAGACAGCGAAAAGTGGAGGCGTAGAACAACCGACTCAGTTCGCATCACCTTCCAAGCCGTCGCAATCTCCTCCTGTGTGGAATACCGTACCTAAGTCAAGTGTGCCACTGGATTTGGCAGCTGCACCAAGGCGATCGCAAACGCTGTGCATTACAAAGACCAACAACCAACAAAGGGCCAACGGACAACGTTTGACCGAATATTCAACACACTCATTTGGGAAAACGTGGAGAAATTGTCGCCTCCTACTGTTAAAACTCGGCAGGACCCTCCTTAAATACATTTTGAGACTATGTGAGGCTTTCCTGGGTTAAAACGAAGGTTAAAGCAAGAAAGAAATTTAGCAAGAATAAATCACTTACATCCAAGAATCCCACATTAATATGAAGATCGACAGCCACATCATCAATGGCTCCGTACTCCCTATAAGAAAGGATGTGAAAACACATATTACAAGATATTATTGGAAGTTGAACATGTATTGCAAGTTGAACATAGATATTAAGATATTTGAATACACGAGTCAAATAATTGTCAGCCAGCCTGTTACTTTTGAAAATACCAATTTGTAATTGTAATTCCAGATGTAAAGTACACCATGCAAGAATATTTGTTTTGCATATCACTGTCTAAAATTCAAAGAGGAATAATTATTCAAGGCGTTCAATCTCCAAATCGAAAAAAATTGAGAGAGAAAAAACCACAGAGTTCCCACCTGATCTGGACAGCACCATCCCCATATTTCTCTCTCACACTTTCGATGTCGGCATCCAGCTGTGGATGGCGATGTGTCTCTCCATCTGCATTCACCTACAAAATTAAAGCAACACATTTAGCACAATTATGTAACTGAAAACAATGCAATCGCAACACAACATTATACACATTATAGGGAACATTACATTTCAAATAAGTACTTTTTTTACATGCCTTTAAAGGTAAAGCTATATATAGGTACACTGGCAGAACATCATGTTCTATAACAATTATGTGGCTATACAAATCCACAGGCTTTTATCTATTCCAACATAACCATATGATTCACATTAAAAAAGACAGCTTGCTCCATTTAAAAATACGAGTTTGGTATTCAAGGTTTAAAGTGAACCATGTAAGCTTCTTTTGTGAGGCTGGAAAATAATGTATTGCAAAACGTACTGAAGGTTATAGAAATTTTATGCAACGGGACTGTATTCTTTTGTAAGGTTTGTGACATATGATTCAAAGGATGGTGGCATCTCCATGGTTATTTTTCCATTAAAATATAAATAACGTTACACAAGACGCTGGATAACGCTCGGTAAAAAGTCAACTGAACAAAGAGATTTCCAAAACAGGATTTTTCTTGAATTATGTTTAGATGTCCATTTAGACATGATGATAGAAAAAATATGTCCTGGCCTGAAGAATGTATGTTGACCTAATTCATAATTGATTTTTGGGTTAATCCACAATTATCTGACCAAACATTTAGCGATACTTGCAATATTTGGTTGTGAAAATTGCTCTTCAACTTATCGGTAAGCTGATATTATAATTGGCACGTTAAAACGTTTGTACATGTGACAATGTTATTTGTTTGGCTGTGCCAGGTGGAGAAGGGTTCACAACACATATTTAGTGAAATAATTATTTGGCCTGACGAAAAATAAAAACTACATATTAAGATAAGTATGGCTTGTTCTGTTGCATCTAAATGTTTTTCTCCCTGCTTGGCTATAGGACCCACTGTGCAAGTGATGATTTTTTTAAGCAACCTATTTTCAAATTTACCTTTACACTACACATAATTGGGTATAAGTAACTGTAATCTGGAATCACCTGGTGCATGTAAATTAAGATGTTCATGAGCATATATTTTCCTGTGTGGATTATAAAGGATAAAAAGCCTATAATTGCCATGATGCAAATATATTTCAGTTTTCATTCGTATTATGAGCACCTGCACTCCACAGAAAAACTCATCTGACTCAGTCTCTCCATCAGACTCCTCTCCAGTCCACTTTGGTGCACTCAAGTCCTTTACAAAAGAAACAACAAAAATACGATAAAGATTTGGCACACAACACAGCTTTCCAGGCTTAAAACAATCACATTTTAATAGTTTTCTATTCAAGTTGACAGCATCCAAAAGCGCATTTGTCTTTGCAGGTGTAGTCGTACACTAATTCACAAAAGCCCATTCTGTCGATCGCTCAGGCTGGCCCTGTGCATAAAACATGCCTTCTGGCAAGCAGCTGCTGGCTTCTGTAAGTGGTTGCGATGGCCCATCATCGCCACTCATGCAGTTCATGCGGTCACAAGTGGGAGTACAATGAAACATTATGGATGTCCATTCTATAAACTTTGAAGGGTGCAGAATGACAGTGGTTGTTTTCCTCGAATTTGTTTTCATCCCTGAGCCACATGATTGACACATATTTTGCAATTTAATATTTCATCTTTTTTAATTTCAAACACCTCCCTCTGTGCCATGGGCCTACACTACCTATGACTGTCTAGTGCATATAAATACCCCATACACAATAGTGACAAACATATTTTTACATTTTTACCACAATTGTGCTCTTGGCATTATGGCACTCCATGTGTCAGAAAACAGCCTTCACAGGACTTCTCTCATACGATTTTTTACGCAGTCATTGGTAACCAGACTGAGACTACTAACTAGACAGAACTTGAGAACTCTGTTTAACCACAGGCAGCTTCCCAGATTCCAGCCCACGCCCTCAGCAGTGCTGAGCCACCTCGCCACTGCCCATATAAAACAAGGCAAAGTGGTCCGACAACTAACACCTCTAGATTACCTGTGTAAATTCCGTTTGTATTACTCCTACCACCGCATGTGGGCATGCCCTGACAAGTAAATGTGAAGGCAATGATATTGTGAGAATTTAGATTGTGAAAGTGGAACTCCAGAATTCAAGGCCTTTTAAGCAATAACATTTGCCCAAGGGCAATACGTTCTAAAAACATGGCAAATAAAAAGCTAAAAAGGACAAAAAGCAAATTTTGTCATTATGTTAAATATTGTTTTATGTGTCGACGATCCAGTGAAAATAATTATTGCCAATTATATTATGACACACGTGGCATACTGTAATTGAAAAACAATTCTACTTTCTTGACCAAATGTCACCCCATTGAAATAGTAAAGCTTTGAGATGTCATACAAAGGAACATTGATAATAAATGTAGTTTATAATATTTCGTTGTTTACACTTTTGTTAACAATGAAGCATATGGTGATCTTTGCTAAGACAACAACAATGCCCTGCATAAATTACTGAGAACAGCAGACCCTTTTGAGTCACGTACACATCTTACAATAAAATTACGCCTATGGCTTATGACAAGAGACGTTTAAACCTACACGTTGAAGGTACCGTAAAACCAAAATGTCACCGATTTTCTTTCTTTTTTCTCGCTCTGTCACAATGTCTCTCGTTTTGAGCGCTATTGTGCTAACAATACAACCGGCGTGACATGTACAACAACATATGAGGCCCCTTTTGTAAAAAAATTCACGGCTGATATTGGGGATCCTTAACCACCCTCACGCCATTGCGGGTCTATGGGGTCCACTGTGTCCCAATTGCAGCCACGCCGACCACTGTGACATTCCCTACCAATTGTCAATCCACGACATTTGTTATGAGGACGAATGGCATCTGAACGCGTTCAACGTTTTGATTCCGGATAACAAAACTACATCATCTACGGTGTACCAAATTAATGAGCAAATGTCAATTTTGATTAAAAGCTTTCGTGACTGCAGGGATTCATATTCTTGGTTCTTTCGGTAAATTCACAGAGAAGGGAAATAATAAAATAATACAAATGTAAACCAATATGTGTTTTATTTTATTATTTCCCTTCTACGTGACTTTACCGAAAGAACCAAGAATATAAATGTCAATTTCTTACGACGTCGTTTCGCTGTTTAACACGGAGCCTGGGCTACATCCCTTTATCGTTACGCACAATTTTGTGCGTCACAAATGTAGCGTTTGACGTAATGTATGAAGGATGGGTAAACCCGAAACGTGGTGATTCATCACGTAAACACAACATTTTTAAGAACAATTATTAACGCCAAATCGCTTACGAGTCTAATGAGGTAAACAACAGGGTCGATCGTATAACGACGCGAGCGCTTTCCCACTTAACCCCAACTATCTTTACCTAGTAAATGTTATTTGCTTAACGTTTAGATTCCTGACAAAAACGTAAAACATCGCAAAAGCATAACCAGTAACTACAGTAGCTAATTGTGCACCAATGTAATGAACGCAGACGCGGGGCCTGTGGTTTTTCAGCAATTGCAAACACACACAACGCCATAACTTGAGCGACAAGCATCTCTCTTAACCTTGCACCGATTTAAATCATAACACAATTCTAGTAAAACATAAATTCCACTGTAAAAAAAAATCTAGATATTTAATTTCTAAGAAATAAAAAAAAATCCACTGGGCCTCAGTTCAGACACCGGTCTTGCCTGGTCCATGTGCCCGGAAACGAGCGCCTCCTCAGCACATCCTCCAGCTCCTCGGGTCGGACCTCGAAGGCGGCGGCGGCGATGATGATGATGATGAAGAAGAAAGATAAGACAGCCGAAGAGCGTCAAATATGCGTGGCGACAATCACGATATTGTCGTCGTTTAACGAGAAGACAACACGATTCGCCGGCTTCGCGGACACTACAGCCCACCCGGCGATCGTGCACTGCGGGGGATCAATCAGCTCGGGCTGATCTCACGGATAATTTCCCCTAAATACTGTAGGGAAAATATCGTACGACAAAATAAAATAAAAAAATCAGCGATTTATAACCGCGCCACAGAAATTGCAATGTGTGATTCTCAGCGCGTCGCTGATTTTTCTCGCTCGGTCGGAAATCAACAGCAGACTAACGTTGTGGGGAGGTGAGAAATAAGCGCAGACTGCCACCGGTGATGTGAGTGACTGACAGATCACAAAAAGCGCAGATTTGTGTATATGTGTGTCTCTATGTGTGTGTGTCTCTTGTCTGCCTGACTGTGTCTCTGTGTCTCTCTCATCTGCTGCTTCCTCCCCCCTCGCAGCTGTTAAGCCGTGAGTCTCCACCCCCATTCTCCGCCTCCTGCCACAGGAGCTGCACATTCTCACAATTGTTGTCAGAACCCGTGGCTTTACCTCCAGATTTCAATGAATTATAATATGTACAGTGCTGTACGGTATTCATTGAAGTACAATGCAACGTTATGGTTTAATGGAAATGTAGAGATTGTCTTGCTGTTTTACACAGACGGAAAATAATTTTGTGGTGATAGACTGTGTATTGTTTGGTTAAGCTACTGGTTTGGGAAAATCACCCCAGCTTAAGCATTTTCACATATATTGCATGATCACTATGATTAAAACTGTGCAACAGAATGTTATATCTACGGTTGTTTTCTTCCATAAATGATGTATATTTGAAGTGGGAAAAAATATTCCCTTGCATTCTGTTGTGTACAGAAAATGCTAGTTAGACTAAAACTAAATCCAGAGGATTTGCACCCGCTTCTGGCAACAAGAAACATTTTCAACAGCAGGGAGTGACATTGTAATGATTGGACGGTTGTGGGTTCCCTCCAAACGAAAACAAAGCAAAGATAAGGGGGGTGGATGGAGGAGAGGGAAAAAAATGAACAAAAACACTAAGGAAAGGTCTCCCTGGGGAAAACGGATGGAGATGGGACACATGGTCAAACACATGCCACCCAGGGGCACACTTATGGACATATTGGGCAACATTGTTTTTTTAGCAAAATCGTATTTTACAATATTATCAGAAGAGTATAAACACTGACGAAATGTGTTTTAGTTAAATGTAACGGACCAATTTTGTTAACATTTAACGTGCACTATTTGAAAGTTATTTAAATTAAGATTTTTTTTTCAAGTTTTTTTTTATGGAGTTTTTGTCTAATCTATCCATAACACAGGTTTTTTTTTGGGTTTGTTAGTACTTGATAATTCGTTCTGTTGCTGGGAAGAAAGAAAAATAACGTTTAAGCTCGCCAGTCCTGGTCAGAAAATAAATATTCGAAATTTCAGCTTTGACCGTGACATTGAAGGACATCCAGCACATATGCTGAGTATTTCATTCTCTATTGACAAATACTCTTTGCTCTCATTCCATCACGTCGTTTCTCCTTCAGCATTTAAGAACGTTTTCCTTCCCAGCAAAAAAACCCCTATATTTTTGCGTCTTCCCCTTATTTGTTCAGCATCTTGAGATGATTTTTTAATCCGCATTGTATTGTGAGTTCATATATACATTACGTTGTGGGTGAAAATATGTAATTTAATATTGTGCGTACACCACATACAAGTATACGTAACATTGGATAATAAAGTACGTACGTGACTTTATTACTGTACTGTGTTTTTTGACGTTTATAAACGATCCTCACCAAATTCACAAATGTGAATGTAACATTGTCCACGAAACAAAAAAACCCCATAATATTGTCATGAAAACATTCACAGCAGAGAACCTTCCGAGTAACTCTCTCCCATGACCTTTCAGGCCAAGGATGCACATGAGGGTCGTAGAAGATGTAGTTGAATTACCTGCCAGGCTACTCAACAATTATAGCACCTGACATAGCCATGTGGTGCCGGTGTCAGCTTTCCTTAGGAGCACGCATGTCACTGACCTAAGAATTGGCAAAGACGTCTGTTGTCAGACGTAATATCGTAATACAGAATGAATGGAGGTTTGTAATCGAGTATTGCCCAATTTACATTTTTATTACCTCGGTGGTGTGATACAATGGTCCTTAAAATATATGTAAAAGAAAATACATATAAAGGTATAAGAAACTTAACTTGAATGTTTATGACGACGGTATACATTGATTTAATGTAATCGCAATTCTCAGTCAAATGTGGATTAATATCTAAGGGCATAATGCAAACACTGCAGTGGGTGGTCAAGTTAACATCAGTAAAAAGTGATATCTGGACCGGTCCTGGGCTCCCCGCCTTTTCACCAAACCATACTGAACATCATGGCAAAGTGTGTTCAAACCACCACGATTGACATGGCGAGGGGGAGGCCTGCATCCAGCAGTGGCTTGACAAAGGGCTGTGAATTACTGCATGGGTTCAAGGTGTTAACTTAGAACAGGACTTTTTTCTTTCATTCAACACAGTGAATGGCACGCTTAATGCAATATGGCCAGACTAAGGGCCCACAAGGCAGACAGCAGCCTGCACTCTGGAGGATTCACGTGGCCATCTGTTGTCAGTCCTACAACACTCATTATTCTACCACTGTGCCAAGAGCTCGGCACACTTGCTGTAAAAAAACCACAATGCCGACTTTACACAGCCGTATACGTCCCGTACACTCGCAGAGAGCGAGGCGCTAACTACAGCACAATACATCATCTTTGTTGTCAGATGGTAATTTCCCAGTGCTGGACAAATGCCTCCCTCCCACTGTCTCCATTCCTTCCTTTAGTAGTTCTTGTCCAGGAGTGGCCTCCTAATTGTGTGAATTATCTCGCCATCTCTTACGCTTCCTTGCTGTGAACCATCGCGACCGTATTATTTTTCTTATGATGGGTTTCGCTCGTCGTTTACACATTTGATTACCATAGTACTGCAGTAAATAATCATAGTTTTAATGTTAAGTGGCAAGAGACGAAAGAGTTGAGACCATTCCAATCGTGCTAATCGTGTGCAGAAGAATTGTGACATCGAGGAATGACGATCATGGGATTCCTTCATTCAGCAGTGGATAGCTCATAGCTGATGATGGTATATTTAGGAGAATAATCACTTAAGCGAAAACACACAGTTACAGTTGGTGGAGTATTTTATTTCAAATGTCTTAAATTGTAGTGTGCAATTTCATAGCTGAAATCGTCAAGACACAAAAAGGCAAGGACAACACTGTACACATGTAAGAACAACCGTACACAGTGACATAAGATTAGGATACACAAAGCACATTAAACAAACACAATTACAGGACTGGCATACGAGAACGGCAATACACTATGAAACCTCCTTTACCAGTGGCAAAATATAATAATAGGTTTTTACCCTTTCAACTGGTACAAAAACTGACACCTTTATACAAGGGATCATGTTTGCAATAACCACAACACAAGCAGTCAAAATGCAAACAAAAAGAAACAACTCTGATAATGATATGGACCAGATGACGCCAAAAGGAGACGAGGCTCTAAGAAAAGCTGTCTCGGGTGTGGACCAATCAACTTCAAGGATAGTGCATATCATTATCAGAGTTGTTTCTTTTTGTTTGCATTTTGACTGCTTGTTATGTGATTATTGCAAACATGATCTTTTGTATAAAGGTGTCCGTTTTTTGGTTTGGCCATGTTGTTTTGTTGTAGTACAGAGTTAGACTGATGGCCTTAATCTAAGTTGTCTTGTGATTGTTGTTGTTTGACTTGCATCCCACTGGGATTTTTGCACACACTGTTGGTGTACAGTGCTTTTTCTGCAATATTTTGCTGTCTTTTCTTGGATTTTCTGTTTGCACATAGTCACTTTAAGATGTTTTCTTGTTCAGGTTTTTGTTTGTTGCGGTTGCACCCGATTCAAGAGCGGAATGGCTCACAGGGCTATACCTAATAAATTAACTTGAAACTTGAACAGTTTTTGTACCAGTTGAAAGGGTAAACATCTATTACTATAACGGCAATACAATTGCATTGTCTTCCAGAAGATTCTTCCCTCTCTGGTAGGCGGATTAAAACCCCCCGCGAGAAGCCAACATGGCCTGTTCCAACACACATAGAGAAGAAGGGGGGGTGTTTAACAGACGTCATAATCATTATATCACTAATTTAAACACCTGGCCACGAGCGAGTTAATTGTTTTTGATATTTACAATATTTACACGTTATTTATATAAATTAGCGCGCTTTAGTTCCTTGTAAAGTTGTTAAAATATATCGATGGATTATACCAACACACCTGCAATTGCCCTCGGTAGGCGATGGTTTTGCCCAGGGCCTCAACGCGAATTAAAATGGTGTCCGCGTGAGGCGCTCGGCTTGCCGTGCAACTCGTTAGTGGCGCATTTACGTCCATCTCATTTCTCTCTTAAGACAAACATTCCGAACGCAGTTGCTTCGAAAAGTTTAATAATTTCCTTTTGCAAACGTTGCATTGATCCAGAGAGTGCGGAAGGGGGGTAGGAGCAAGCTAAATGCTGCGCGGCGCTGGGTCTAGTGCGGCCTAGGCTAGCGGCCACAGCCTCGGGGTTTGCCTGCTCCGCTCGGCCGGGTATAGTGGGGGGATGGCGGCGGCGCCGGGCTTTGCCGAGAGCCTGGAGCGCAAACTGTCCGGCCTCAGCAACACCATGGAGAGCATTCAGGGGCTCTCGCACTGGATCATAGACCACAAGAGCAGGAGCGCAAAGATCGTCGAGCGGTGGCTCAAATTCCTCAAGAAGTGTGAGTTTGGCGAGCGGGGAGAGTGCGGCCCTGTGGGGGCCTCCCTCTCGCGTCCGCACGTGTGTCACTGTTGGCAGACGCTTGCTGTTATTGATGGTGTAACACACAACAATGTAACCACTGTATATTGTTGTGGAACTTAAGCTGTCAAGGTTTTTTTGTTTTTGTGAACGCGCGTCTTAACGTTGTTCGTTTGGTCCCGTTTTGAAATGGCTTTTGAGATTGTTTTTAAATCCGCGCCTTCTCAATTATGCACAAGTTTTACGGTCAATACATCTACATTATAAATAAACATCGCCCATTGTATGAAGCACCTTGAGTCAAATTGTGTCGTTTGAAATTGAACGCAAATGCTTGTCAATTAGAATACATTATATCTTGTTTTTAAAACGTGAGTTGTAGAAAATGTACTTGGTATTTTATGCAACCGGACGTAATTTTGTAACTCATTTAAATTTGTTTCATTAAGTATAGTACGTCACTGGCTCAACATGCCTATCTGTCCGTGCTTTTTTTTCGCGTTGCTACCTGTCTTGTGTACTGCCAAGTGAAGTATTGGGGCTGTTGATGATTCTTCTTGGTTCTTTCGGTAAAGTCACGTAGAAGGGAAATAATAAAATAAAACGTAATAAAAAACATATAACAATTTATATATATAGAAAACAATTTTTTTTTCTTTTATTATGTTTTCTTTGTATTATTTTATTATTTCCCTTCTACGTGACTTTACCGAAAGAACCAAGAAGATGAATCCCTGCAGTCACGAAAGCTTTAAATCGAAATTTAAAAACTGTTGATGATTATGATTAACATTAATCAAAATATCTATACAGTTTAAGCTTTCTAATTTGTGGATATTTTCATGCATGTGTTGCATTATCAGTTAGGCTATGTTGCGACGTGACTAACGATGTTGCGAAGTTACTAGTTTTTTTAAACAAAAATTTGCACAATGCCTCTATATCTCTCGATCTGGGATTTGGAATTTACACGGTGCGATGACGATAGTTAATTATGTACTGTACATCGAAGCCTTGCTGGGTAGTGTTTTTGTACCATACATTTATTGGCAGTTAATTCCAATAATCCAAGCGCATGTGTTTATTAACAAAAATGCACAACTGTCTATTTCAAGTTCAAGTTTCAAGTTAATGTATTAGGTATAGCCCTGTGAGCCATGCGGCTCTTAAGTCGGGTGCAACCGCAACAAACAAAACATGAACACAACATCTTAAAGCGACGACGCGTAACAGAAACATCCTGGGATAAACCAGCAAATATAAAAAAACGTATTAAAACGCTGTGTGAAAAAATCCCAATGTGGCGCAAGTCAATAACAACCATAGGACAATTTAGATTAACCATATGTTTTCGAATCGCCAAAATAATGCTATAAAAACAATGTAATAACAGTAATCATTGACGTTTGGTGGATATAAAGTACGTACGATGTAACCAAATAGACGAGCGACGTGATACATATTTAAAGTTTATATTTTGGCGGTTTGTAGTTTATATGGGTTGGAGCGGTGGCCGATTGGTTGGTCTATGAATTGAGCAAGGGACACCTTCGTCCTGAAATGGATTGACCAAGGGGCTGTAGTCAACATTTTTATTCGCTTGCGTAAACAAAGTGTAATACAGTAACATTGCAGTCCTGCATATGGTACTGCATTAACGAATTGCTATACTGAACATAGATTTAACGTCAACGTGTTTATTTTATTAGAAACGTTTATGGGGATCGTTTTTTAATCAAATATTTCGGCATGGGTGTGGAAATGTATTGGCCTCGGGCAACACGTGGTGCCACCTGTTAATCTATATACAGTATATAAAAGGGAAATTTGTGAATGTGTGTCTCTTCAAAATGTTGAAAATTTGGCATGTGGGTAGCTTCCAGACTGTACACAATGAAAAAATTATAAAATTCGATTTTTGTATTTGGGGGGGGGGTGCAAAAATGGATATATTTTGCACGGCAAGTGAGCGGTGACGTCACATCTGTGATGTCACCCGCATGCGGCAGCGTTACGCAGTGTGCCTGCTGACGTCACGCCCCTCCCCCCAACCCTCTGCGTAGGGCGTGTATTAATCAAAGTTCCAGGCGAAGCCGGGTAGTAAAGATAGTATTGTATATAATGTTGTTTGCTTTTAGAAACGTTGTCTAGGTGAAAGGTTTCGCATGAAACCATTAATGTGTTTTTTGTTTCTGTTTAGCACCCTGTGAGCAAAGACTGAACTTGTTTTATCTGGCGAATGATGTGGTACAAAATTGTAAGAGGAAAGATGCAATCGTGTTTCGAGATGCTTTTGCTGAAGTTCTCCCAGATGCCACCTCGCTTGTCAGGTAATAATCCTACTTGTGTTTTTTTTTTATCGAAGAAATGCTTGCTTAAAAAAATTACTGTATGAAACAATGTTTTTTTACTTGCCTAGTTCCCATTGAATGAGTTGTTTTGCATTGTTTTTCAGGGATATTGCGGTAAGAAAACCAATCGAAAGGATTTTTGGAATCTGGGAACAAAGGGAGATCTTTAAAAAAGACTTCACAGTGAAGCTTCGGGAAATATTAGGTTCGTTTCTTTGAAGATGTCTGGTTTCTCACATGATTGGATTGAAAACTCATTTATTGAGAGATGCTTTTTTGTGTGTAGTCTGTTGTCCTTCCCCCCATACGTCCGATTCGTGCGGTTGGCTACGCACGGTGCAATTAAGTTGAACATACTTACATGTTTGTTAATTCCATTGAAAATTAAATCTTCGAAACACGATCAGGTATTAATTTTCTTTATCTTTATCTTACAGTTAATGAAAAAGCTAGAGCACCAGAAAATGCAAATGTTCTGGCTGAATTTAGGGTAAGTAATGATCCATTTTACACTGACACATTCATTATCTTCTAAGTGTAGGTTATTGCCAGTTGTTGTGAACACATTATTTTCTTTTCACACAGCCGCATTCGATTATTCAGCAACTCGCTGCCTTCAAGACGTTTGAAGATGAGTCGATGACAAAAGAAACGCAAGCTGCAAATCTGCAAGTTGAATTTTTGAGCGTAGAAGATTTCAAGTTGATTAAAGGCAAGTACTCTAATAAAAAAAAAATGTTTATATCGTTTTAACTATCACGAACGAGGATATGAACCTCATGGCGGTACCCCGGAGTAGTCATAGTACCCTGGCTCTTGCATAATGTCTGTGATGCAGTCATATTTAGTCTGTTGATGGTCGGCGATGCGGCTATCGACTCATCTCGACGAGCTGTACACGATGCACCACTATGGTGCATACGAGCGTTCAGAGTTTCAGCGCAATCGTTCTCGCTGTGTTTCGACATCGTGGAGTAGCACTAATTTCGGATTAATTGGTACCCCAGTCGTGGAGTTAAGTACACCCCTGGAAAAAAGTGTCCCAGAAATAAAGTATTTAATTGCCTCGGACATTTTTTTTATTAGGTAGCCTTAAGGATCATATAAGTAACAATAAAATATAAGCTATCCTTTCTACAATGGTAGATTTGCACCAATAAAGTTACAGAAGTGTCTTGAATTATTTTGAGAAATGCAAATTGTGTTACAATTTATGGTATGCTTGCACATAAAATATATTTATTTGTGAGTGGTGCATGCTTTGTAACACATTTGCATTGTTGCTTGCAGACCAAGAAGGTGGAATGTTGTTTTCAAACGAACTGGAAGAGACAAGTGCAAAGCTAGAAGACTTCGTTGACCACCTGGAAAAGGACATTAAACGATTGCCTGTGATCATGGACACTCTGGAGAAGGCTGAGCTGTTTTATGAATCTCAGTTCAAGGACGTCAAGATTGTTGTAAATGTGAGTTGTACTTCAGCTTCATTGTTCAAAGAATTAGGCAAGATACATTTAGCATTCTAGCATAAACCAAATGTGTTATATAGACTATATACTACATATGTAATGTGATTCCCGAATTATGTGTTGTGCTAGTCATTATGGTAGTGAATTGTAATTTTCATAGGTGTGGTTGCGAAGGTATCATCACCAACCTGTACTGAGCAGTGCGGTTAAGTACAGGCAGTCGTCGACTTACGAACGCATGACTTCCGAACACCCGTACTTATGAACCAGCTTCCATGAAAAAACAACGTTGATTTCTATGAAAAAACAATATTGACTTAAAACGCGAATTCACACTTGAAAACTGAACCGCGGAACTATTTTGTTAAGAGGAGCGATCCTCCGCGAGTTGGAATGAGTTTAACGATGCTTCCCTTTTGTTGAACCGTAACACTTTTCATAACGCTGACCATATGGGCGTTTATAAATAGGGTGCATTATTGTGTTCCAACTTATGAACCGTTAGACTTACGGAACGGCTTTCAGGAACGAATTATGTTCGTAAGTCGATGACCGCCCATGTTGTCCTTTAGTCCCCGTAAAACAATGGGATCATATTAGCAAAAAACCTCGATTGGTAAATTTTAACTATCATGTATGCTAGAGATAATAATGGCAACGCAATCATATGCTCCAGGGAACAAATCATTTTCCCAAAGGAAATTAATCTTGGAGGAACTCAACTGGAAAACAATACAATAAGCAATATGTAGAGCAACTGTTTGAAAGTGAATTCGAATCAACATTATTGGCCATAGCTGTTGATGTTAATTGCCATATGATGCGAATGGGTTCTTTGTTTTAAAGCAACTACCAATTAAAGTGTACCATATTCTTGGTTGTTTTGGTAAAGTCACATTGAAGGGAAATAAATAATAAATAATATTTGTATTTCCCTTCTACGTGACTTTACCAAAAGAACCAAGAATATGAATCCCTGCAGTCACGAAAGCTTTAAATCGAAATTTAAGTCTACCACTTTCTGAGAAGAAAATCTACTTCGTTAATAAATCAAATGCTGTTTTAAATTTGGGAACATTTTAATGTTCACTCTATCTGTATAATTAAAAGACAATTGTGCAAGTGGGATCATTTAGCTTATTTAATAAACAGAAATATACATACCTGTCAACCCATACGGTTTACTCGTATTCTTGTATAGGGAAATATAGTTTTCAGGTCCATATGGTGTACAGCCGTTTCAATACTGGCAAAGAAAAAAAAATTCTATTGATGGGACTTTGTCGGATCAACGTTGAGATTTACAAGGTGCACGGGGTGACCACTAAGGTCTGAATTGGCCTGTAATAAGGTAGGCAATGATAAGGGGTTGACAGGTATGAATATAATATGCTTCAGTCGGTTGTCTGAAACTTGATGTCTTAAACATTTTCATGCCTTGTGTGTTAATTTGTTTTCAATGAAAAATTGCTAAAAATTAACCTGGAAGATGTACATTGAGTTACATTTTTGTTGGGTCATGCTTTGCATACTTTGCTGGAATGGAATTTTGATCACAAAGCCCTCTTTTATTATTTTTTATCAGATGACTAACATTAATTTGTGTGCACCAATGATTCTGTGCGATTTAGTTTAATTGTGTGCTCTACATCGTCTTAATATTTATTATAACCTTAAAACGTAATTTGACTAACTGAAAGTTGGTAGAACACCATTGTTTAATCCATTATGAAATCAATTTACATGTTGTACCCGTCTCAAGTAGAAATTGGATTGTACAAATTATGTGCTTGTAATTCCAAACCACAATTCATAGTCTTAAATATAAAACTCTTGGCTTGCCAAAATAGCTGTGTTTACATTTTCAGTTTATTTGCATATGCAAATTATCGAGCATGCTAAAGGGGATTGTCCAACATTGATATTTTCAAACGTGAAAACAAAGTCCTTTTTCCTCCACCTTCCCACCCAAGAGAGAACTCAGATCTGAATTTACAGAGAAAATATTTATCGACATGTTAATACTTTTAAAAAGTGGACAGTAGGCATAATGACCCCACAGTATCACGTTTGTTAGTAAGCTGCTCTGAATTGTTTATCCGCAGGCATACACTAACTTTGGGAACCGCGTGGTTCACCTGAAGAGGCAGCTCGAGGAACTCGTAGCAAAACTGCCAGGCCTGTCGCCCATGATGTCTCCTCCAGCGGGCATTCACTCACCGGCGGGGTCCGATTCACCAATGGCTGGTCCCGAGGGGTCTCCATTCAGCCCACCCCTGGAAGATATTGATCTGCCAGATGATGACGCGGACGATACCGTGACATCGGCAGGTAGGTCAGGCGATATAGCAAGAATAACGAACCAGTTGATCATTATAATGATTGTAATATTGATTGGGGGTATGGTGGTTAGCACTCTTTGTGATGAATCTGCTTACCTGAGTTTGGTTCCTGGCCACGGCTATCATCAGTGAAATGTAATATCAGAAGCGGTTATATTCCTCCCTGCACTGACCACCTGGTGGAGTACTACAGTTCATCTGCCTGTGACTGAATCAGCAAAGGGCTGCAATAATATATTGTTTTTCTAAAGATTCTCACCAAGTGTCAAGTCTTTCAGTAACGTCCTTTATTTGGACATTAATCCAATTTCATTTTTCTACGCATTTTGTATCTCTGAGGGAAGGACATGAGCTCCAGTGCCTGCATAGATTGGCTCACAAACTGACTTTCTCTGCTACTATCTGTCCACCTACTGCTCTTTGGCGTTAAAAATGTTATAACTAAATGATCCACCAACCGTTGCCTCCACCATCCCCAGTGCGAGATGATATTTGGGATGATTTTTCGTCTGGGAATATACTCTTATTTCTTATCATTTTAGATTTGGGTAATTTTTGCAATGTTGGAATATTTTCGACAGCACCGATACTTGGCCTCCTGTGAATCACTTGGTATAATTTTTTTCAGAAAGATACGTTTTATATTAATATAAACACCGTATTCTCAGCTCTGCAAATGTCATTTTTAGGGATTAACATGTGTTTACAATGTTGCTGTCAAATCTGTTGCAGCGACTGATACTTCCTCAAAGAAATCACTTTTGGCCACAGTTACAGTACAGTCAACCAGCTCTGCCCGTGCCATGAAACTGGGAAACAGACAACTGCATGCCAACAAGACCTCCACCATACCCAGCCTGCCCGATTTGGACCTCCGTAAACTCAGTGGCGTTATAGGATCTTTCACTGGTAATCCAGTTTAGTATATACTATATACATCGTACAAAATTAAGTTTTGTTCATTATGTTCTGTAAACGAGTTACTGTATATCTAACACACAAACGTGCTTACAATTGCTTCATTTAACCTTCCTTTAGTAAAATGTATAGTTTGTCCTCGGAATAACGTGGCTGGATATGCCGTGTCCCGCGTGTTATTTTGGGCTTTTGAGCCTACGTGTTAAACTTTTGAGAGGAGCTCTTAAAATTTGAAAAAAATATATATTCGTTATGAAGCTCAGAAATGTAACAGCGTTGCAAGCCCATTGGGCTGTTGTCCGTTCTATCTCCATGCTGCGAAGAAACGTCACATTCTAGGCAGTCGTAGTTTAGTCTAGATATGCTGCAAATCCCCAGTTTTTCTTGAAGCGCCAACCCACCCATAGCCACAGCGATGGTAGTGTTCCGTTTGCCTTACAATTCAGCACTGCACTGTAAGTTAGCTACTGTAGCCTTGGATTTAGAATTGGCTTGTGATGTTTTTCGTGGTCCTTTTGACCGTTATGTATATATATGTAATCTATTCTATATTTTATCAAATGTAAAGCAATATGTATGTATAACGTTAAAAGCGGGTTAATGGTCCAAATTTGGTCTTCACCTTAATCATGGCGTTTTAACATATGGATGGATATACTCGGTCACCACCATCATACCTGAATTATCTCGTTATTTTGAGGACACACTATGAATGTAAAAATAATTAAATGCCATTATTGGTAACTTTGAATATGCATGATTTGTTAGTTGCATAATATTACAAAACGATGCTATGCTAAATGATTGCTGTGCTTTGTCAGCCTTTTCCAGCTTGCTCCAGGAAGAAGAAGCCAACGCAGATGTTCAAGACTCTGCATCTGCTTCACCACCTGCAGATAGTTTTGAAGGGTCGGACTCTGAGACACTCTCCCCAAGCATGTCAGCTGTTGGTGGGGTTAGTTCCAGCCACTCTGTTAAATCGCAAAAAATAAAATCTCCGTCCAGCAAGAGCGTTCGCTCTTCTACAGATAGTTGCGGCGATGAGTTCACACGACATCAATGCTTCAGTCCCATGGCTGAGAAGCAGTCAACTGATACTTTGGAGACAAACACTGTGCCCGAGTCATCGTCCTCAAGCAGCCTGGAGAGTCGGATCCACAGTATGTTGAAGGACAACCCGACTTTTTTGCCTTTTAGTTTGGGCAGTCCTGTAAGAGCGGCAGATGAAAATCCATACAACGCGGACGAGTCTGCTCCATCATCGAGGACGGCCTTCGAAGGCACCTCCCCCCCGGTCTCCACGCCGACTTTTGAGAAGCCGCGTGTCAGACGTGCGAGCATGGCTTCTAACAAGTCGACTTCCTCTATTCCGTCACTTACCGCTATAAAAGAAACTCCCATTCCCTCCATTGCATCGGATAGACCTTTTCCTATTCCTTCCCTTGCTCAAAACCGAACGATACCCAAATATTCAGCAACTCCGGAAATACCAGCGCACATCCCTACACTGATGGGGATTGGTAGAACAGAGAAACAAGATGAAGATAACTTGTTTGCGAATGAAAGGGGCAGTGGAACGCCCACTCAAGATGAACCCTCGGACCACACAGCCTTCAGTCAAACTGGGGATGCTTCCTACAGTACTTTTCCTCAGTACGCGATGACTGGCTATCCTTTATCAAATCACACAGCGTTTCAATCCAGTCAAGAATCGCTACAAAGCTTTTATAGTGCCGAGGAAGAGCGACAACCTGCCACGAGAACAGCTGCAAGAAAAATGTCCTCAAATCTTCTAGTTTTGAGTAACTCCTGTAGCAATGAAGATGACAATGAAAATGCAAATGACACTGGGTACTCCAGGAAATTGGGGGCACCTGTGGGCAACACTGACGACTTTCAGTTTCACACTGTAGCAGGAGCTAAAGCTGCAAGCAATGTTGGGACGTCTTCTGATGTGCACAACAGTTGGGGATATGAAGCTTCTGCCAGCACGAATCAAAACCAGTCACAAATGGCAATGAAAGACATAGTAACTACATCTCCATATAGCCATTTTGGTTATTCGAATAGGCCGCCAGTTCAGTCGCCAACATCTCAGCTTCCATTTCATTCAAATTTGGCATCGGAGATTCACCACTATATGGTGTCTCATTTAAGCCACACTAACCCTCTCCTTCCTCCTAACCCAGCTGCATTTGAACTCGGACCATTTTCCCTTGCTAAACCTGTATCCCATCCAATGGCAGTTTCTCCACATCAGATTTTGTCAACGCATCCCACATTAATGCCTCACCTACCCCATCTGCGTCCATTGTTGGTGCCTCCAGCCCATCAAGTCCCACTCTCTCCCACACAACCGATTCTAGCATCTCACCCCCATCTCATCTTACAACAGCCAATGCCCGTACACACGCCTACATCGCGTTCGGTTCAAACGCCTCCATTCCGTACAGTTTCATCACAGTCTCCTGTCCAACATCCTTCGCTTCCTCCAGGGTACGTAGTTGCACCTCACCTGTTGCCTACGCCTAGCCCTAAACGGCCACATTTTACACCTAACTTGCCCACATCAGTCTCAGCGCAAGCACAATCCTTGAAAGCAGCCAGTATTAAGCAACGAGCACACAGCCACCCTACTCCACAATTGCCGTCCCACTCTGTGCCGCACTCGAAGTTACATTTTTCCCACACACAAAAGCTGTCCTCACACCACAGTAGGTCAAAGTATTCTTTCGTTCGAGAAAAAGTGCACACCACTGTAAAGAAGGCACAGAAAGAGGAGCCCCCCAAGGATGGACTGGAAAAGAATGAAGGTAAAGTTAAAACTCCGAGCTCCAGTAGCAATAGCGACCAGAACGTTCAGAGTAACAAACACAAAACTCCAACGCAGGAAATTGGTGCCAACCAGTCGCAGGCCGAGATTGACTCGGGCATTAGTAAAGAAGAGAAAAAAGAGCAACCTCAGAACCAGCCTGACCCAGGCAAGAAGTGCGGTGACGCTTTGGGGAATAATGCTTGTAGCAGTGGTGCAGACAAGCCACAAGTAGCCACGCCACAGGAAGATCACAGCAAGCCGTACCCCAAAGACGGTGGCTTTCAAAACAAATTATTGGCCAATCACGTTTCGCCATCATCAGTGGATTTTCCTCCACAACCAAGGCCATTAGTTGGACAACAGTTCCAAGGCAGCAGGGATTTTAGGCCTAGGGCACTACTTGCTAATCCTAGAATTCCATTTGATGGTGGCATAAAAAGACCAGGTCCCCCTTTCGGTGCAAGTCCATCGTTACCAAAAAGGCCGTTCATGCCTGCTCCCAGGTATTGAAATGCAAATTCTACAGCATTGTATATTTGGATGTGCCCCTGCTGTTGTAATGATTAGCATAAAAGAAATGCCTATCCATTTGACATAAGCTTGGTTGCTGTGTACTATTATAACAGAGTTTGATTCTGTTATAGAATTCAACTAGCTTGTTAATATTCTTTTTTAAATGTTACGATATTACTGCGCGCGTCACAAGCGAAATGGTCAACTGACATGAGTTCGAGAACATTTGTTCAAAGTACATTTTTCCTTTAAACATTTACATTGATAGACTTGTAGGGAAAACGCAAGTGAA
Organism: Lampetra planeri; assembly: GCF_965212315.1. Taxonomy (NCBI): domain Eukaryota; kingdom Metazoa; phylum Chordata; class Hyperoartia; order Petromyzontiformes; family Petromyzontidae; genus Lampetra; species Lampetra planeri. Next base: position 27,833,376 of record NC_136109.1, on the reverse strand, counting down.
AAGAATAGTTTAACACGTAGGCTTTCGCGACCAATATCCATAATAGAGGTTTTTGGGTTGGATCGCGTAAATATATAAATGTGTCGTTAAAACCCGCCACTGCCCGACACGGCATGTTCTGTTTACGTGACAACCCTTACTAGTTGGCTATGTCGGGTGGTGGCGGGTTTTAACGACACATTTACGCGATATAACCTAAATACCTATTATGGAAAAAAATAGTGTTTTTGAATTTGTCGAGACAGCGTCTGTTTTCGAGGCTCTCAATGCTTGTTTTTGTGCAGAAACTAGAACTTCTGTGGCATAATTATTTCAATTCGTTACTGTTTTTGTAAATGAAAAAAAATATCACAAGTAGTATGTGATAGATTCTGTGTTCATAATGGTGTAAATACAGTTAACCACCAATCCCAATTAAAATACGGTAAGTTTATTGTGTAGGTGTGCTGCTGTTGTATACTGGAAGAGATTGTAAAGTTTTAAAAATGCTGACCCTTTCTGATTTGTACATAAGGCAAGTATGGTTAGCGCAACAAAAAAATTGCGTTGATGTAACGTTCAGCGAGTTTTGTTTTGACACAGTTACCACAAGGCAACAGGTTAAAAGTGCTGGGCCAGGAGGATGCCGAAGATCTGCTTTGTCACTCGTGTTTCTGTAAAAAAAAATGCTTGGAAAAGAAATTGAACTGTGACTTGATGAACACAATGCATTTATTTTACCATGTGATTGATGGCTGCATCAGTTTATTTCGCCCAGCAGATTTGACCCAAATGAAGATATTGGGTCTCTTGCATTTAGTCGTTCATCTTAAAGTGTTTGCAGAACTCGTTATTGTTTTGCTGCACATGCTTTAATTTTTTTTTTTTTACCAATTTTGTAAAGAAAACTTCGTGAATAGCTTGAGTGGAGAGGTCGACACGGATTTGACAGTACACCCACACTGCTTGAGTTATGACACTATGCTGTCGGCAACATTGAAGACAATCCACCTTAATTCTTGTGATGTACAGTGGCATGCAAAACATCAGATGGCGAGACGGCTAGAAGACAATGTACGCATTTAAAATATGGGGGGAAACGTCAACTGGCAGTTGCGAATTGAGCTTTGCAAGATTCGTTTTCCCCCTAATGGTTAAGTGGATTAAAGATTGACTTTTTTTCATTAGTCAGCATTAAATGTTCAGTAATGTTGAACCTGTTATAGAGCATAGCATGTGAGATTACTGACAACACAACCAATAAAGTCGGTAGCTAACTACCCATAGTGCTGGTTAGAATACCGTCAAAACTCAATTGATGCGACGTGGGGGGGGGGGGTTAATTTTCTTCCCTGCGTTTGGCTTGTCCAAATGCTCTATTGCTTTGAAAGTGTGCATTGTTTTTAATTCGGATAACCCAAAAACAATCCCGGTTATGTTTGGCTCAGCTGGGCAATGATACATTTGTCCATGTGAAAGGGTTGCACGGTTTTCCGTTGTGTTTTTGGGTTATACCGCATGTTCAGGATGAAGAAGCTCCCTTGCACGTGGGAGCAAAGCATCGGGGATGGTGCGGAAACAACGCGCTACAAACTGAAAATACATCGGAGAGCTGCTATATACAGCACATTCTCAAACTGCAGTAGTAAAAAGGTTATTTTGGGAATATGGTGTACACAAGTAACTCAATGGATTTTTTTTATTTTAAGCACTTATTTAAAAAAGGGATTGTATTAATCGGCAGCTATGTGTAGATTACACTTTACTGTAGCACACTATAAAGCAACTATTGGCTGTGCAGCTCGGTGGAGTGCAACGGTGAACGCATTCAAACACTTTACTGTATATTAAGAGGCGTCCATGCGTTTATTTGGACCTCTGCATGTTGACGCTGTGAAGGAAAGGGCTTTCCGTGTTTCACAATTTCTTTCCTGGAGTGAAAGTGGTGGTGCTGCTGAAGCTGAATTCCCTGTTTGAAGATTTCGGTTGGAGACGAAGAAGTTTAGTTCAGTGGTCATCCCACACGACAGCAGCAACGGAGTATTAATTATATGCATCGACGCAATAATGACGACTACATGGATAACAAGAGCATAACTGGATTTGGGCGAAGGAAGGTTTCGATACACATAATTATCATCGACATGTTTGGCCAGGGCAGGTAATTGACAACTTCGACCCGTTCTAACCCAACCGACCTGGTGAAGTTAACTTTGGAGCACGGGTCAGGTGACTTCATCGCTGCCCCCACTCCACCCACCTTTGTTTAAAAGCAATTTCTTCTTGCTAGCAAAACAAATCCCACAATGCACGTGTGTGTGAAAGAGACTGTAAATAGCACTATCGCCAAATTTATTTTGCCACTGTTAAATACTGTCTCCTTATTAGCCGTACCCCGTAATTAAATTGCCCTGCTGATCGGAAGTGGTACTGCACCCGTTAGCCAAGAAACCCGGATCATCCCGTATTGATGTTGAGATTAATTGGCGTTCAAAATCATTTTTGGGGTCTGAGAAGCCGCGGCTGTTTCACCGGCCTATTGTGGCCTGCGTAAGTGTTAGCAATGTAGACTACATACATTTAATGGAGCTACTTTACTCGTTCTAACGCCTATTTTAAAAAAAACAGCTTTTGTTTAACGCTATTTGTATACCAAACGTTTTACTTTATCTTAATTGTAACCGTTATTCAAATAGCTCCATATTGCTTAATTGCAATCGCGGTTAACGTTTAAGGTCTCGGCGGTCTCCAGTAGGAGCTTCAGTGCCTGGAAATTCAGTTCGTGAAGTAACTGCAACCACATGGAACGAAACGTCGGGCATAATTCCAAGCGACGCGATATAACTCGAAAACGCATCGGGAGGACTAAACGGCACAACCGCGAAAACTTACGGGGCAACTTTTTAAGGGGTTTTCCTCTGAAGGTTTGAAAGTAGACTTTGTCAGAGAATACGTTCAGCTGTTGTGTAAAACAATGCAAAGGAGCCATCGCGTTGTGACATTTTAAACTGAAAATATTCAACACGTGCAATAGATGTGAGTGGCTGGGAATTTAACGTGCGACATTTTCGCCATTATACAAGTTCACATCTTGAGACGAGACTTGTTTAATAATTATCTAAATCTGATAGAGTAACAAAACTTGTAACCGTTATCGGGGTTTAATTCACCCGGGACGGAGCTCCGGAAAATGCCCCCACACTGGCGGGGGGAGGGGTGATCCGTGGAGTTTTGCGTTTGGCGTCCTATCAGACCTTCTATGAGACATTAATTCCAGCCTGCCTGTGGTAATGTGTGTGTGTAAGCGAGGTGGGAGCCAGTTCTGGCTCAATCCGACTGGAGGCAATTGGCGCGGCTGAGTGCCGGTCTAATATTCCACCGCTACGCATCAATTGGCGCTGTGATTTAAACATGTGCGCATCAAACACGTTACACAAAAATATATAAATAATGGTGTGTGTAAATCATTCAGAGGAGAGCTACTGTCTCGTAGACTGGCCAACAATTATAGAATACATGCCCACTGTTGGAGAATTACGTATACAAGTGGGTCTTCAATCGGTACCCATGTGTTAATGGCCTATTGTACTTTGAGGCATGCTTGCTTGAAGATGGATAATGCAGCGCATCCATTGAACGAAAAGCATGAGCTCCGCGTTTTTAAGGATGCTTTGCTATTCCTGCTATACCACAGCGGCTGTTTCGTGGCCAAATAGGCTGAAGATGTGAAGGAATGCATTGTTTCAGAGGAAATAATGCAAGTTGTGATCAATACCCTATACACTAATTAAAACATGGGGTTGTAGAACTAATACACGGACATCTTAGCAAATAATTATATCCTAACACATGACTTACTTCTTTGAGAGTAATGTACGACATTTCAGCCGCATCTCTAATTAAAATGCTATTTGTAATACCTAAGGTAGGCTCGTTGGCCGAAACGTTAAAAGTTTACTCTCAATCGAGCAGACGTTGGTATTTTTAATCCTCTACTGGGAATTCAAAGAATATTTTACATTTAGGGATTTTAATTAGTTTTGTTTTATGGCATGTAAAATATCAGAAACCAGGGTAGTTTTTCGTACTGTATTTTGGGAATACGTAACGTGGGCCGTGATCCAAAACCATAAATATACTGTTATAGGGGGGGGGGGGGCAATTTTACCGATGACACTGCCTTGCAACATTCGCCGTACTTTTTTGAATCGAGGGTTTAAGGGTTATATTCCTGCTGCAAGACCGTGGGGTTTGGGGGGGGGGGAGTGTTTTGTACTTGGGGCACCACTGGAAAACGCAATGCGTGCATAGTTTGGTATATTTTTTTCTGTTGAATGTGACATTTTGTTTTTTGTTTCTGCTTATTGGGATAGAATCGATGGGACGGATATTAAACGTACATATCCTGTTAAAAAAATACATTATGAGCAGGGTAGGAAAGAAAACCCTTCATGTTTTTATATTTTGTTTCAATACAAGGTAACGCCTATTCTATCCATTCATCGGGCAATTAGAATCATTCACCACTAATCCGCATGCTTACCGAATTGCAAAGCAACGTGTTAGTCACACGACTGCAGTGGTGCCTAGTCGGGCCACGATTCCGTATTGGAAAATGGGAAATCTCTCTACTTGTACGGATAAAAACACCCAATAGGGCAATTTTTATTCGAATAAGTTGAGTTAATTCCTCCGCCCGCCGAGCTGACCACGTGCTCTGTTGCCCTGTACTTGGTGCCACGGTGGCGAGATGTTAACTACCTCGCCCGACGTGCAGGAGGTTCGTGAGTTCGACCCTGACGCCTGTTGTGTATTTGGAGTTTGCGGTCTCTATCTCCGTGGTCGCGTCGATGTTTTTCCGGGTCATCCGGTTTTTTCCGTCGACATTTAGAATCGACGTGCGTTTAGAGAGTATTTGTCTGCTATACCTTTGCGCATGATAAGCCACTTCGTCGAGCTATTTGTGGCCAGGTCGCTTCTGAAAAAAAAAGCTACAGAGCTCGGTGGGCTTTACTTGGTAAAAGAAAAATATTTTATTTTATACCTCCGTGACTTTACCGAAAGAACCAAAGAGTATAAAAATATTTAGTTTAAACAGTTTTTTTACTTCAGTGCCGCAAACATGCGCCACATTTCGGAGGGGGGCACATTACAGTATTATCACTGTAAAGCAGTCACCTGTTTGGGAAAACAAAACTGATTGAACACACATTCATTAGTTTTTTTACATACTGGTTAACGTATATGAAGTGAAGCGTACGATACATCCATAATTACGAATTCTGTACAACGTCACATGAGCAGTCGCGGTCACAACAAATGGCTGTGAAAAAAAAATTCGGGCATGCAACTGCCCATTTAGCGCCTCCGATGTAACTGCAATGCAGCTTGTATGCGTCGCGCGTGTACACGTGTGTGTGTTCACGTGTTTAAAAAAATGCTTTCTGAAACGCTGAACAAAACGAATGTTGCTTGGCCTGCTTTGTGATATTAACAATGACGTGCAATGCCCCCTTGTGTTTCCATGTGGGGTCGTCCTCCCCACACCCCCCGCTCCTCCACCCGCAACAAAAAGATGGCTGCAGCGAGAGGAATTGGCGCACGGATCGAGAGCCAGGACTCCGAGATTCGATTGCTTATCGCCGCCGTCCGTCAGCTGAGGCTCGCGGAGGGCAGCGCGCCGGACACGCCGACCCTCGTGGCCCTGAGGGCCGCGAACGAGAAGCTGAAATACCAACTGGGCCACCTGAAGAGGAGCCTCCGAGCGGAGGAGAGCACGGAGCGTTGTGGTCGCGAGCGGGCAACGCCGCAGCCCGTCGTGTCCAGCGGCACGGCGGGTAGCCGGCAGGTCAGCTGCTGATGCGCGAGGCCGTGTATGCATGCGTCCGGCCACTTGATTTTGCTGGTTAATATTAACACAAGAAACACGTGTGTGTGTCTTTCGGTTGCGTGTTGACAGCCGCTTGCTTTCTTCAAGTGTGGTTGGTTTGCATGTCGCGGAGTGGCACAGCTGTTTTGGGTTTTTTTTTATCCTCGTTTTGGCTGAAGTTGGTTAATGTTTAACTTTCGAGTGTTGTTTTGAAGATGCGTCGTTCAACTTTTGTTGTGCTGCGAGGTTGCGATGAAACACGTTTAAAACGACGTGGCCCAGATCAGAAGAATTAAAACGTACTGGTGGAATCCGATGAGCTATAAAGCTTTTTTTCACGGATGTCCAGTTAGTGGCGGGTAAGATACAAGGGTCTTGGTGACATCCAATTCATGGCATCTGTTACAACAAACAAGACATTGCTTTCGTGGATGTACACGTACAATCAGCTGCTGGCGTGGGTCGCTGCTGCACAACGTGTGGCTGGTGCACATTCACGAATTGAATTTAAGCAATCACTTCCATTTGAAGAAGGTCCTTTGCACGGAACGTTTATTTACAAATCGTTTTTATATATTTGAAGGTTGTTTATGAGGACGGGTCATTAGCCTACTGTATAGTATATATTGTTAATCAAGAATGGTGAGTGGTTTTTAAAATGTGTGCTGCTCATCAATGCTGATGCTGTGCTTGTCAAGTTAACCTTTAACCGGGACAGACTTACACGTGAACGGGTGGACCTTGTTTTTTTATACTACCCCGTGGGGTAAATTTAGCGTGTAAACATTTCAACTAAAATTAATATGAGCGTAAGCAATGTACAGTGCGAGCAGTGGAATGTATTTGTCGTTTAAGTTGTAAAAAAACGCACTTTTTATATTGTATTTTACCCTCTAGAACCTCGGAACTGTTTTTAAAAAACATGAACGCATGTCAGAGGAATGTTTTAATTGAAAAGCAGTGAACGCGTTGCAGCCACTGCTATTAGAAACCAGTCGGTTTTGGTACGGAAATACAATGGGGCGTCAAATATCTTGGCCGTGCCCTTTGCATGTGAACGTGCATGATGATGTATTAATCAGTCCCCGGGGAAAGAATAGCGTTTGATGGTTGTGATGTATCCGAGGCGCTTCGTGGCGACATAAGACAAGATAGAATGTTTCAATCAGCGTCTAAAAATTGTTCTATTGGCTTCATGATTTATAGGAAAGTGAAAGTAAACATGTAGAGAGAGCCCTTTTTCCAGCCACTGTTGGATTTATGAAGTCCGTGTTAGTTATTGGGTTGTTTTACCATACCTCGCCACCAGATATCACACGCCACTGATGCCAATTGTGGCTGGGGATTAAACCCATGAGGCTATTGTTTAACGCTGTTGCTAATTACGTGTACATTATATATATATTCCGGATAATGTATGTATTGTATACAGTAGTGTACAAATGATGGCTCATATCTTGCTGGTGAAAAGTTTTGCCGACAGTTTTGAATAATTCACGCACCATCCAGCATTATTAGATTGCATTGTTCATGGAAACAGACAGAGACGCCGCAGTACATAGGGCTCAATGTACGTGGATCACCGAAGACCGCAGACACTGCTTCACTGCCACGTAAACTCAACATCCGTGTTTATACAGCTGACCGTGCAGTAGGGCGGTATAGGAGATCCCCCCCCCCCTCCCCACGTAGATTCGATTAAAAAATCGATGGTTTTGTGGCGAGTGTGGCGACCTGCAAGTTGCTGACCAGTTTTTTAAAACGTGTAATGTGATGGAATGTTGTGCCTCGCGAGATTAAGAATGTATGAGTCGCTATATACAGGGTGTTTCAAAGATATGGACCCAATTTCAAAGCAGTATATTTCACGATGGCAACATGTTACAATTGCAAAAAAAGGTTACAAACGGTTTAATGAGTTATAAAGTTTTACTAACCATTTTATAAATGCTCTATGTGCCCTCCACCTGCTGTACGGACAACATCGAGACGATAGTTGGAATTCGTCCCAAACGCCTCTCAAAGTGGCTTCTTCCACTGAAGTCACCGCTGCCGTGATTCTGTTTTTGAGGTCATCCAGATTAGTCGCTAATGGTGGCACAAAAACACGACGGTCTTTGACGTGTATCCCCACAAGAAAAAGTCGCAGGGTGTGATGTCTGGGGGGTGATCTTGGGGGCCAAGAGTGTAGCGCCAAGCCTTGGGGTCCCGTGCGACCCATCCAACGTTGAGGCAGCGCGTCTTGCGAATGACTGAGGCTAGGGGCTGTTTGTGCGCTGGTAGAGGCAGCTATCGGTAATCATTTGAAACTCTATGCCCCGCCATTTCAAGTGGTAAGAGTTTCATTCATGGGCGGTTCGTGGTTGCAGAGATATAGCGATTTCAAATCGGGTACATCTTTTTTGAAACACCCTGTATATGGATTAAGACAGTCGAAACGTTTACAGAGTATGCGATAGACAGTATGCTACAACTTGTACAGTATTTATTTTTTAATTAACCCCCGACATTAGCAATGCACTTGTTCAGTTGTACGGTTTGTGCATAAAGACTGGACTTTTAAAAAATAGCACGGTATTGACATGGTTCAGCCTCGTGTGTGTGTGTACAATGTAAGTATGTAGAGACGGATTGGAAACCAACTCGTGACATTGTTATTATGGAGATGGTTTTATTTAGGAACGTGGAATGTGCCTTGTTTGAATGATCTCGTCTCGGTTCTTACGAAACGGTACTACTTCACGCATTCACCTCCAACCATCACACTTCCATAGATTGGATTACTGTATCACGATTTCGGGAGGCTATTAATATCAAACTAATTAATTTTGCTAATTTTTGGATTGTCTCGAAGCTGGTGGATTTATTTTACTCACGTGTACGGTACATTTTATTCTCACTCAACCGGATATGTTAATATTTTTAATAAGGCGTTAAGAATTCATTCTCTCACACACAACACATTCGAATCGTTTATCGCCAGCACAAGAATATGATGTAATCTAATAATGGTTACTTGCCTACATGCCATTCTCACTCATGCCTGTATTACTGCTATACAGCAAATGTCTTATAGTTAACCTCTCAAACGTAGTTGCCCTCCGAAAATCATCAATGTCAGAAGATCCCCACGACCCACCCACGGCTCGCCATCGCTTCCTTCTTTCTCTCTTTAGCTACTAACCACAGTACAATAAAAGTGATAGTCTTACACAGCCCCTTGGTCAGTCCACGACTGGATGAAAGCCTGCCCATGCCGTGTCTGTCAGTCATTGGGGTTGCTATTTGCCACGTAAAGGGAGGCAAAGGGGGCTCTGTTCAATTATAATTCGCCGGAATCGAACTCAGGTTTGCGAAGACTGCTGTAAAGTGACAGTCGTCATCCTCAGTTTAACATCCGCAGTTAATGATGGCAGCAAGAGGTTATCCTTTTCGCTGGTCATGGTTCGATTGCCCAAGTTGAGTCTCGTCTGCATTTTGTTGTTAATCTTCCAACAAGTATATGTCACAGACAAGACAGACACACTGTCGCTTTAAATGCCGTACATCTCAGCCACGTACGTTTACCACAATTTCTTATTTGCACAGACATTTTGTCAATCCACTGCTGGATGAGAGCCTCCCCACGCATTCGCGGGACGTGATAATTCGACCATACTTTACCACGCTGGTCAATGCGGGCTGATGAAGGCGGTGAGCATACACGTAGGCAGTACAGTGGTAAAACAACTCACCCCAAGGATGAATACATCATTCAAGAATTTTGAAATGTCAGAGCCAAGTGCTTTGGGGGATATATAATACGTGGAACGCTTGCGCTGGGCGGATTTTTTTATTTAAAGCTCGTTTCTCGGGGCGTGTAGGCAGGCCTGGTGTTTGATGGGTGTTCGATGAGTCGTGGTTAGTAGTTTAGTGGTGGGTGTTGCGTGGCAGGAAGTGTTTTGTCGGCAAACAGTTGATAAATCCGTGAGATTTTTCCTCGCCTATTGACCGACCTTTTTTCCCCCCCCATCCCCTCCTTCGGCGAATGCTATTCGCTCTTTACGTCTCCACCCACCAACCCACACACCCCCTAGTATTACGTTTTCGTTTCGTAACACGTCAAGCGGCCACTATAGATAGACACCACGCAGCCGGTGGGCCCTCCGCTTAGTTCGATTCCAGCGAAGCACGTGGGGGGGCGCTGGTTCGTTCGCTCGTTCATCTCCGCGTCTCTACTCTCTACCCAACACCGCTCGGGACCTCTTCCTCCTTCACTGCCTGCCGGAGTCACGAATCGTGAGCGATGGCGAACGCCGTGACAGCCAGCGTCCAGGATCTGCAGTTAAATAACGGAAAGGCAGGCGGCTTTTAATTGTCTCACATTCTTCACGTTCGTTACACGTACAGCCGTCGTCGTCGTGGTTATTTATTATTAATATTATTCATCTTGTACAGTTCGCCACGGCCGTGCCTGCCCCCTTGGTGTTAGCGTAGAAGTCGGGGGAGGTTTGCATGTGGCCGCCTATGGCGGGTCGCGTGTTGTTCGCGATGATGGTGGGAAGGAGGATTCACGCAGGGACTTGCGCCGTCGTCGTCACCTCGTCCACCACATCATCATCATCATCCTCCTCGGCTGTTGTCGCTAGGGCACCGTGCCGTGCAGCGAGCCTGGTCAGCCCGCCTTTGTATCCCTTCTCCGAAGCGGTGTCGTGGCCACGTGTGTACAGTGTCCTGTAGGAGCTGGACCCGGGTCCCTAGGGCGTGTGCGGTGCTGTAGAGAGAGAGAGAAGAATCCCCCACGGGGTTTTGTTGGTTGACCTCTTTGTGTCTCCCTCTAAGCTTCTTCTCGTGAGCGTGTCGACGTCTCGGTGTCAGCTTGCATTGTTCGAGCTTGATTGCGTGTGTCTATGATTGTAGAATTGTCGTGTATGGTCTGTCTGTGTCGTTCCTTGGTTTGCGTGAACTCGCATTTCGCGTCTCGCCGGGGTCGATCATCATTGATTGTTTTTTTTGTGGTTCGTGAAGTCCGCTGGTCATTGTGTTTCTGCCGCGATTATTCTGCCGTGAGCTCGTCTTTGTCTCGGGTGTTTGATGATGTGTGTATGTAGGGATCCTGCATCTTTCTGTTTCAGGGATGATTGTTCCACATCATGAATTGGGTTCTCAGCTCGTGGGTGCTTCGATGCCTGGGATGCGTATTCTGTCTTGGGCCGAGTAGCCCCACAAATGTATCGGGGTCCGTTCAGATAATGAATTAGTATCTTCCCATCTTTTAAAGAGAAACTGTCTTGTGGTCTGCTTGGCTGTGTCGTGTCTGCTCGCTTTCTGCTTGTTCGAGGTCACATTTTGGGTGACCGATTGTGAATATAGAATTATAAAATTATCTTCCTACAATCTCGGTATGTCAAGGCTTGGTCTACTCAACTTTGTGTCCTATGGTAATCTAATTGATCCGTCTACCTGATGTATTCCTGTCCGAAGCTGCGCTTTAGGTTGTCCGCAGTCGTGTGTGTGTGTGTCTCGGTTGTGTGCTTGATGTCTGAATATATTATTGGGGGTGGGTTGGGTGAGATGTGTTGTGTCCGTAAGACCACCTCGTATGATTTATCTGCACAAACTGCTCGAAGCTGTGCAATCGTGACCCAATGCATTTGCGTGTAGGGGGTCATGTCATTATTATCTGACAGGTCACTTTGCACCTATGGGGGGTCTCCTTGTATGTGCCCTGTCATGTCTATCCGCTCTCCCGGCTTGTCAGATATTCCCACATCGGTCAGATAATTCTTACTTGTGCCTGTTTCCCATGTGTCCTCTCTTACCTATGTGAGTTGTCCTAACACCTGTGTGTAAGTTGCGCTGTGTGTGTTGTTTTATTTCACCCGTATATCGGGTCTCTTACCACGCATCAGTTTTACAGGTAGAAACAACAGGTTGCACACTGCCCCACCACCCACTACCAGGGATTATTTGTCCTGTCTGTCGTGCATATTTGTCTGTCGTGCACGAATGCGCTGTCTAACCACTCCGAAGGAACGTGTTTCACTTCCCCCTGACATATCTTTCACACCCGCATCACGCTGTGTGCACTTGCTGGTGGTGTCACTACCTATCTCATGTTTTCTCGCGCCTGTGATTTCTACCGAACTCATACACGTGTGTGTCCACTGTGTCTTGCTTCCCTCCTGCATTCTGGATATATTTGGCGGATGTAACTCCCTTGTTTTCCAGTATGCCAAGCTTCGTTTTGCCCGTGTCGAGATTCTGTGATGCCGATATTTTTAGTCATTTAGCATATCGAAATCTTCCTTGGAGCGTACTATCGATTCAAGACTTGTATCCGAGAATTAGCTGATCGTGAGCCATTTGCCTAGTACGGTACTCTTTGTTGATTCAAATGACGTAATGAGGATTAACTTCATTATACATTGGTCATTTTGGTCATTTGTTACGCAGGTGTGAGCAATATTTGTACTGTCGAAAACATTTGTCACGAGTGAGTTGATAATTAAGTGAGGTTCGTTGGGGAGGTGGAAGTCAATTTATTGAGTTTTACAACAGGGCCGTTTGTATGCGAGAATGATGCAACGTTGCCTCATCTGCGCGTCTTCTTTGACTCGGCTCAACGTAGAAATTTTTTGCTGTGGTTTTCACACCTGATGATGATTGCTTGTGTTGCAATCGAAACGTCGTGAGAATTGTATTGTTTGATTTTTATTATTTCCCTTCTACGTGACTTTACCGAAAGAACCAAGAATATAAGTTTTAATTTATGCTGGCTTGTGTGCACGTGTAGAAGCCACGTCATTAATGTGAACCCCACTGTTTTGTACACCATCGTGAGATTCAGTGGAATTAACACGCGGTAATTTGGAATACCCCTTTCGTGCGCCCTCAATTAGGTGAAATTACCGTAACAATCGCTCTTAAACTAACGCTTGACCTCGGCTATAGCCACGTTTGCTACCGACTTCTAATTCTTAGTTTAACAACTGCATTTGAAAGTGTAATCGTGTAATGTTTAACGACTATTTCTCTGTATTATGTTGTTTAGGTTGCGTTTATGTGCGATGGCCCAGATTATTACCTACATAACTCCCTCTGATATTCTTCATCATTGCCGGAGCAGCTTTTGCTGAACACCTGTGAAAAATACACGCAGCTGATCGGGGTCATTCCAGCCTAAATCAAATGGCTGTGTCTACATTGAATTGTAATGAAATATATCTTTAACAATTTTTCGTCGCGCTACTATCAGCTATTTTTGATGGTCATGTAACGAGTAATTGGGAGTGCGAATACGATGTCGTGATGCCGGAAGTATCACATCTGCTTTTTTTTTTGTCACGTTTCCAGTGTGCTGGCAAGAATCCGACATGCGACAAGCATCACAAGAAGGAAGGCGGAAAAGACAAGAAGAAAGATAAAGGGTCGAACGACCTCAAAGTGTCGGAGGTACAACATTTTTTTACCAACCATGGCATGTACACGGGGGGACCCAAATCAGGAAGCGCGCGTGTTCGCTCGAGACCTGAGCTATTTCCAACACCTGAAGATGCTGGGTGGTAATCTCCAGCGAAGTGTCAATGTCAACATTGTCAAATGTTGCTCGCTCTTCAGCATACACCCCACCCCCGCATAAATAAAACGGGCAATAGTTTGTGTCGGCACTAGTTTTAGTCCATTTTACACATTCCAGACAGTAATATTTCATCACGCCACTTGTTTAAGTTCAAAGAGCTCACATAATGCACATGCATAATGTACGTTGCCTCAGTATTCCCCCCCCCCCCACATTGTGCAAAAGTGCAGAAGCGTGGTCAACACATCTATATAAGGAACGAAACAGTAAGACCTCCAAAAATCTGGCTGTGGCCTGATGAAGCTTGTAATAACTGGCGAAACGTCGTGCTCAGATTGTAAATGTTGTGGCTTGGCTCTCCAACACACCGGTGTGCTGTACTAGTGACGAATTGGCCACGTTCTGTTTACGTGACAACCCTTACTAGTTGGCTGTGTCTGGTGGCGGTGGGTTTTAACGACACATTTATATATTTACGCGATCTAACCCAAAAAACCTCTTATGGATGGAAGCGTTAGCTAAAATACCTTCTCGATGGGCTGTCTAGAGCTCTCTCTGGTCGAGGCTCTTTCAGCAGCGGCACTAGTTTCAGTTCATTTTAACATTCCAGACAGTAATATTTCATCACGCCACTTGTTTAAGAGGGCAAACTTGCGACTGTTTTTGGTCATCGTGTGTTATTTTTTTTATCCGTGCATTTGTTTGCCACAATGCTCCACTGATGTACGCAATGGGTTTTTCTATTGTACATGCCTTTTGCATCTTGCGGCATAGCGCGGTTGGCACGAGCTCTGGTGAAAAAAGAATTAAACGAAGCCGCTGTCTGTCTTCTGCTCTCGTAGCTTGCTGATGTTGCACCGCCGGCACGATTTTTGCTACGCAGATACTTTGCGTGCACCCCTGCTGTGCTGGATGTTGCCATGGTGTTAAGGTTATCACACGGGACTTGCAATTAAGGGGTCGCCGTTTTATCTCCTGGCACGGCAGTTAAAACAATGGGCAGGTTTTTCAAATCTCCCTGCCACTGACTACTATAAACGGTGTCCACCAACGGTCTATCTGCAGATCATGTGATGGGCGTCCAGTGTGGGTACTCCCACCTGAAAAGATGTCTGGCGAGGATGGAAGAGTTTAACACGTAGGCTTTCGCAACCAATATCATCCATAAGAGGTTTTTTGGGTTGGATCGCTTAAATATATAAATGTGTCGTTAAAGGACAAGTTCAAAGGGCTTGCATAATGTACGTTGCCTCCGTAATCCCCCCCCCCCCCACATTGTGCAAGAGCGCAGAAGCGTGGTCAACACATCTATATAAGGAACGAAAGAGTAAGACTTCTCAAAAAATCTGGCTGTGGCCTGATGAAGCTAGTTGTAATAACTGGCAAAACGTCGTAATCAGATTGTTAATGTTGTGGCTTGGCTCTCCAAAACACCGGTGTGCTGTCCTAGTGACGAATTGGCCACGTTCTGTTTACGTGACAACCCTTACTAGTTGGCTGTGTCTGGTGGTGGTGGGTTTTAACGACACATTTATATATTTACGCGATCTAACCCAAAAAACCTCTTATGGATGGAAGCGTTAGCTAAAATACCTTCTCGATGGGCTGTCTAGAGCTCTCTCTGGTCAAGGCTCTTTCAGCAGCGGCACTAGTTTCAGTTCATTTTAACATTCCAGACAGTAATATTTCATCACGCCACTTGTTTAAGAGGGCAAACTTTCGACTGTTTTTGGTCATCGTGTGTTATTTTTTTTTTCCGTGCATTTGTTTGCCACAATGCTCCACTGATGTACGCAATGGGTTTTTCTATTGTACATGCCTTTTGCATCTTGCGGCATAGCGCGGTTGGCACGAGCTCTGGTGAAAAAAGAATTAAACGAAGCCGCTGTCTGTCTTCTGCTCTCGTAGCTTGCTGATGTTGCACCGCCGGCACGATTTTTGCTACGCAGATACTTTGCGTGCACCCCTGCTGTGCTGGATGTTGCCATGGTGTAAAGGTTATCACACGGGACTTGCAATTAAGGGGTCGCCGTTTTATCTCCTGGCACGGCAGTTAAAACAATGGGCAGGTTTCTCAAATCTCCCTGCCACTGACTACTATAAACGGTGTCCACCAACGGTCTATCTGCAGGTCATGTGATGGGCGTCCAGTGTGGGTACTCCCACCTGAAAAGATGTCTGGCGAGGATGGAAGAGTTTAACACGTAGGCTTTCGCAACCAATATCATCCATAAGATATTTTTTGGGTTGGATCGCTTAAATATATAAATGTGTCGTTAAAGGACAAGTTCAAAGGGCTCGCATAATGTACGTTGCCTCCGTAATCCCCCCCCCCACATTGTGCAAGAGCGCAGAAGCGTGGTCAACACATCTATATAAGGAACGAAAGAGTAAGACTTCTCAAAAAATCTGGCTGTGGCCTGATGAAGCTAGTTGTAATAACTGGCAAAACGTCGTAATCAGATTGTAAATGTTGTGGCTTGGCTCTCCAAAACACCGGTGTGCTGTCCTAGTGACGAATTGGCCACGTTCTGTTTACGTGACAACCCTTACTAGTTGGCTGTGTCTGGTGGTGGTGGGTTTTAACGACACATTTATATATTTACGCGATCTAACCCAAAAACCTCTTTTGGATGGAAGCGTTAGCTAAAATACCTTCTAGATGGGCTGTCGAGAGCTCTCTGATGGAGGCTCTTTCAGCAGTGGCATAAGCATGTAGTTTCACCTCTGCCATTTCGGCTTCACCATGTTTTCGCGGTGCTGTACGTTGCGTTGCTCACCTGCCCTGCGATCGTGTGCAGCTGAATCCGTGGCCAGTGTACATCCAGGAGCGCATCGGGCTCTACGATAAGCTCAAGGCAGCCCACGATGCCCTGCTGCTGGAGCGCGCCACCAATCAGAGCAAGCCCATCACCGTGACACTACCTGATGGCAAGACCGTGGAGGCTGAGTCCTGGAAGACCACCCCCTACCAGTTGGCGGCCGGTATTAGGTGAGGTTCGCTGAACCTGGGGAACACTCGTGCTCCGGCCTCTGTATAACCTGCTGCCAGCGTTTAACATTGCGCTTTTGAGGTGGTGGTTGGTGGAGCACACAGAGCCCATCAATGTGTGTGACATTCCCTGCTGTAAATGTGTTTGCTTAGTCCCGGTTGAGCAGCCTAGAAGTTGTGTAGCTTTAGGCTCAAATCTCTTGTTGCTGGTCCACGTGACGGTAATTTTGTTACGGCGCTGGCCACTGTGCGCCCATTTTCCCCAGATCTCCACACCCTTTACACGTAGCGACCGTGTGTGTGCTTGTCGTGTAGCAAGGGCCTGGCTGACAACGTGGTGATTGCGCGCGTGAATGGAGGCCTCTGGGACCTGGACCGCCCCCTGGAGAGCGACACCACCCTGCAGCTTCTCAAGTTCGATGACGAGGAGGCGCAGGCCGTACGCATATGGAACACAAATATACCCACTTCCATTCACAGTTTTTAAAAAAAAGCATCCTAACCATGCAAGGATTAAACCCTGCTGCTACTGTCACGATATGCGTGTCACATTTCTAAGTCACGACTTGATTCATTAATCGATTAATTATTTTTGTTAACATTGTGGTGCTTTGAAAACGCCTCTTGTGGTTGCACGGGCGATATTAACATGTTACAACAGCTGTGTTTCGAAAATAATTCTCGAACAATCCAATGCATGTATCATGAGCATAAGAATCGCATTTTAATTGGTGGATCGATGCATTGTTACTTGCCTCGTATGTGCACATCGTTCAGCGTTAAGTGAAATTCTATTTTGTGGAGGTTTAATTTTGCCACCTAAACAAGACAGAAAGCTTGTGTTGCCTCCGAAACGTCGTGATTTTTATTTAATTTTTATTTTACTTTTATACATTTAAAAAAAAAATTTACCTACGTGACTTTACCGAAAAAACCTAAGAATATGCCATATACGTTCTCCTCTTCCACTTTCCCCACCCAGGTGTATTGGCACTCAAGTGCCCACATCTTGGGAGAGGCCATGGAGAGAGTTTATGGAGGCTGCCTTTGTTATGGGCCACCCATTGAAAATGGATTTTACTACGACATGTTCTTGGATGATGGGTGAGAATAGTAGTTTTTTTCTTTGTGGAAATAATTATCAAATGCTTTACATTACGTTGTTGCACTAAGTCCTGTATGTGCCCGTTTGACAGGAGTTTGAAGTTTTAGCAATACACAGAAATGTGTTAAAACACACTGCCTCTGTGCATTATCCAAAAAAAACACCAGTAATTCCTAAACAAAAACTTAAGTTTTGGTTTACGGTCAAGTTTCGGTCAAGTGTGTCACGATGGTCGTGCTCACTCCTAGCGACATCTTTGCATCAACATTAAAATGTGTACAGATGATAATGAAAGTTTAATAATGACATGAGTGTAATTTAAAAGTCTATTCTCTAATTAAAGCTTGAGTCAATCAGTCCAGGACACACACCCCGATACGCATACATCTAGAAGATGACAGTTGTTTGGTTTTGGTCAGCGTTTTTCTTTTCTGTTCATTTTCATTACTAATTCGGTGAATTACATTTGCGTTGTGTTTTTGAGTAGCGGTGTCTCTAGCAATGACTTCCCGAGTCTGGAGGGCCTCTGCAAGAATATCATGAAGGAGAAGCAGCCTTTTGAAAGACTGGAAATCCAAAAGGATGTGCTTCTGGAAATGTTCAAGGTAATGTTTGGCTTTCATTTAATGAGCAACGATTTAACTGTGGTGGATCTCAGTGCTGATGCGTTACACTGGGCAAATGCTTGTCTTTTGCAGTACAACAAGTTTAAAGTGCGGATTCTTAACGAGAAAGTTAATACTCCAACAACGACAGTGTACAGGTGAGAGGTGAAATAAATGTAAAATGGGATCTCTTGTCCATCTAGATCAAAGTGTTTACCTACTTAAGTTTGGAGTGATATCAATCTCTGTTGGTGATCCTCAGCGTGGAATTCACATCCCTATGGTGTGGGGTTGAGTCCACGTATCTCAACTTATGCAGATTTTTTACAACGTGTTTCTAATTTTATAGATCCCAGAAGTACGATGGCTGTGTTTGTAGTGATGTAAATTGCTCATATCATTCAGGTGCGGGCCTCTGATTGACCTCTGCCAAGGTCCTCATGTGCGTCACACAGGGAAAATCAAGGCTTTAAAAATCCACAAGGTGAGTTGATTTATCAATATGAAGGAAAAAACATTGTTGGCGACACTTACATGGTCGTATCCTGCTTTGACATTGTGAGCGTTTGCCGCTGCTAATGAGCTTTTTATGTGAACAGAACTCTTCCACATACTGGGAGGGCAAGGCAGACATGGAGTCTCTCCAGCGAGTTTACGGAATCTCATTCCCTGACACGAAGATGCTCAAGGAGTGGGAGCACATGCAGGAGGAGGCCAAGAACCGTGACCACCGCAAAATTGGCAAGGTGCGTGTTACCGCCAGTCGATCTCGGATTTTACCAGTCCAGCAGTCCTAGTCAGCAACTGAGTAGCATATCTATTGAGTGTGCAGGTGATGTAACTGCACTGTAGCTGATGGTCCCCAGTGGTCTAAATGGTGGGCTCTGAAGAGGGCAGTTTGTGTGCACCACACAGCTCATGCCACCCATGCTAAACCACTGGTAGAACACTGGTTATACTGGTAGGAACCTCCTGGTTACACCAGCCCACAGGGGATTATTGTGTCCGTCCGTCGTGCATCCAAAAATGAGAGGGGTGGGGCTGGGTGGAGAGGGGAGGGTGGGGCTGGGTGGGGGTTGGGATGGGTGGGGCTGGGTGGGGAGGGGCTGGTCACCCCGTGGTGCCCTTATGAAACTAACGTTTAACCTACTCACACCGGCTTGTGCCCGCCCTCACAGTCAGGCATATTTGCAGAATACACCACGCCGCCGTTGACCCTGGCCATTGACCGAGCAACCCAACATCCCTACCAGCTCCCTCCGCAGGAATGTGTTGCGTGCGTGTCCATATAGTGGAGCCCTGTTGTCAGGCCACTGCTGGATGAGGGCCTCCACATCCCATGCGCCACTGGTATGGTAATGTGCTGAGAGTTAATTCGTCTTTTCAATTTTCTAGGATCAAGAACTTTTCTTCTTCCATGATTTAAGCCCTGGGAGCTGCTTCTTTCTCCCAAAAGGAGCATTCATCTACAATACCCTCGTCGATTTCATGAAGGTGACAAACAGCGACATTATAATCCGAGTAATTTTGGAGCAATAGCTTTATTGTGTGTGTATATACACACACACACACACGTTAGTCCACCTCGGTTTATGTTGTGAATTTTGTACTGTGCAGAGCGAGTACCAGAAGCGTGGCTTCACTGAGGTGGTCTCGCCGAACATCTACAACAGCAAGCTGTGGAAGACGTCGGGTCACTGGGATAACTACAGTGAGAACATGTTCGCCTTCGAGGTGGAAAAGGAGATGTTCGCCCTCAAGCCCATGAACTGCCCTGGCCACTGGTGAGAAGATTTTTTGTGGAGCGTCATCCCAATGCAGCCGCATTGACTTTTGTTTGATGGCCCTTTGTCAATCCACTGCTAGGTGAAGGCCTCCCCATGCTGTGTCAGTAATGCGAGTTGTTTGACCGCACTTCACCATGCTGAAACGTTACAGGGTTGGCGGTCAGGGGTGGTGGGCCAAGGCCAGATTCAGCCGTGTCTGGGAATCGAATTCATGTTGACAGTTTCACAGATTTTTCAGTGCGAGTGCAGATATCGCTTTGCAGAGCGTGTTGAGATGGTGCCACTGCTCCATATCAGAACCGTTCAGAAGACGTTGAACAGGACCTAAAATGATTCCATTGCATTTTCCGCAGCCTGATGTTCGACCACCGGCCGCGGTCGTGGCGAGAGCTGCCAATCCGCTTTGCCGACTTCGGGGTGCTCCACCGGAACGAGCTCTCGGGAGCGCTCACGGGCCTGACGCGCGTACGCAGGTTCCAGCAAGATGACGCCCACATCTTCTGCACCATGGAGCAGGTGCGTGCATTTCTCCCACTCGTGTAGGGTATGCCTTCCTGGTCCTCTTTTTACCAATGTCATGTCCTGCGCTACCCCCACATCAACGCTGCAGTCATTAGTACCTTGCCTGGATCACCACTTCGAACCACTGCTTTCGAGGCCTGTCTCGTCAGTCTCCACATTTTTTATTTAAGAAGAGTGGAATCTGTATTCTAATGTCCCAGTGGGGGAGAGTATGATGCGGTGTGTATTTATCGATGTGACTATTCTATTGTTTTGTGCATTGTCAATTCAGATCGAGAGTGAGATTGCAGGGTGCCTGGACTTTCTGCGCTGTGTGTACGAGGTGTTTGGCTTCAACTTCAAGCTCTTCCTGTCCACCCGCCCTAAAAATTACATGGGCGATATCGCGGAGTGGAATCAAGCGGAGAAGGTGAGGGGGGGAAATATGATGGTGGTTTAAGGGTGCCATACACACTGCCGAACTGTTGTTGAAATGCTATCGTCCCCCCTATGCCTGTCGTGTAATTTTTAATCGAATGATGGTAACTTTTCTTCCAGCAACTGGAAAACAGTCTGATCAAGTTTGCAGAACCGTGGAAGCTGAATCCTGGCGATGGGGCATTCTATGGACCAAAGGTAAATATATCAGACTGCGTTTCGTGCTTGAATTGGCTTTCCTAAAATATATACATATGTAATTGCCTTCTATGTGATTAAGTCCTCTGTAATAATCCTATAACATTGATGGCCTTCCCATCTGACAGATTGACATTCAGATCAAGGATGGCATTGGCCGCTACCATCAGTGTGCCACAATCCAGCTCGACTTCCAGCTTCCCATCCGCTTCGACCTGAATTTCGTGACGTACGTGTTGTGTTCACCCCTTGGCTCTCGCCTCCCTTAGCATTTCACCATATCCACCTACCCCCCCACCCTGTAAGGGTTTTAACTGTAATAGCGCGTCACGTCTCTCGCCATTCCCACCCTCAGCGGGGAAGGAGACGAGAGGAAGCGACCCGTGATCATCCACAGGGCCATCCTCGGCTCGGTGGAGCGCATGATTGCCATCCTGACGGAGAACTACGGAGGCAAATGGTGAGTCCGCCGTGCAGGGCGCCACTCCTCCTTCCATTTACCGATGGTGAGCTATTCGTTTGTGCTTTGTGTCCGATTAAACGCCGTGTTTTCTTTCCTCCCCGCCAGGCCATTGTGGCTGTCTCCTCAGCAGGTGATGGTGGTGCCCGTGGGACCAACTTGCAATGACTTTGCTCAGAAGGTATGACACCACTTCGCGTGAACATGTGCGCATGCTATTTAACGTTCGTTTTGGCAGCACGTGAATCGCAGCGCCGAATCGCGTCAAAGGGAGAGGGGGGGGCATTGTGGGAGGTGGGTATTTAGCACCGTCTGTTATTGAGTTGTTTTGGTCAAAATTTGCAGGAGTTTTCGCTTGAACATTGCCTTGCTCCTCTGCCTTGTAGGTTGGGGAGCGATTCCACGACATGGGTTTCATGGTAGCCACGGAGTTGGACCCAGGCCTGACCCTCAACAAAAAGATCCGCAACGCTCAGCTGGCTCAATACAACTTCATCCTTGGTGAGTCGCAAATGTTTGCACGTCCGCAATGCTTACATTTTTGCACCGTAGAGTTGAATACGTGAATCCTTTGCCACCCTTGTTTCAATCCACTGCTGGCTTGAAGGCCTCCCTTCCTACACCTTTTCATTTGTGTCGGTTGTCAACTGTACTTCGCCATGCTGGTCAGTGCGGGTTAGTGAAGGGTGGGACAGAATCGGTTATAAAATATCACTCGTGTTAGCCGTGCCTGGCAGTTGAATTCAGGTGGCCGGGGTAAACTGCAGTGTGTTGACTACTGCGTCATTAGTGATTTTAATCATTCAGAATAATGCAAATGAAAAGTATATGAGAGTTTTATTCCTGATATTTTCCCCACTTCCTTTGGGATATGTTGGTTTGGTCCTGTTTCTCCGCGCATGTCTGCTCCCACAGTCCTTCACATCCTGGCTCGCCACTTGGAAACCACCCCTTTCTATGGCCTGCCTGCCTGCCTGTATCTCAGTCACAAAATCACATTATTGGGTTTTTGTTTGCTTCAACACGAAAATACATGAAACGTGCCCGATACAGAGAACGCTGATGGTCCGGTGGTTTCTTTTCCTCCCTTACTAGTCGTCGGCGAGAAGGAGAAGCTGAGCGACACTGTGAACGTGCGCACGCGCGACAACAAGGTGCACGGGGAGCGCAGCGTGGAAGACACCATCGCCCGGCTCGCCACGCTCAGGGACATGCGCTGCAAGACCGCCGAGGAGGATTTCTAGCGTTTGCGCGCGTGCCACCCAACCCGCCGCCGTAGCAAGAGGGCAAACAACATTTGCTGCCTGCCTCAATTGCACGATCCTCAGCAAAAAAAAATGCAAGAGAATTAAAAGTTATCGCAAAAGGGATATTCACTTTTTTTGTTCATATATTTCCAGTTTTGAATGTCTCGTTGCAGAATTGTGTGTAGTTTTCTCGATTACGTTTGCTGAATAATACATGGTTTTACTTTATTCTATCTTCTAATGGGGCACATTACATTAACCATTACACCATGTTCTTGCTTAAATGGTCACATTACTCTGTTAAACTGTCATTGGGGCTTTCTTTCACATAGGAATATAAATTGACCGGGTTATGTCCATATGTACTATCTGATTTGGACAATGTTTTTAAAATCATTAAGTTTCTAGGTAATATACGTTCTAATCTAAAGTAAATATGAAGCGTGGCAAGCATTGATCCCAGAGTGTTATAACTGAATAAAAGAGTTCGAACCAGATTGTTCAGTGTTATGTAAATTACCATAATTTTTTTCAACAGGGTCGTCAAGTTATTTATCAAGTTCATTTGTTTTCCATGTCCTCTTGCATGATGTGGCCAGGTGATAATAAAACCCTTTGATGGATTTCCAATGGTAAATAGGTAACCTTCCGAACCCACTTTTTAAATCGTTCAAGTTTCCTCGGTCTAAAATGAAAGTCGTTTTTGTTTTCATAAAAAAACAAGTTGGTAAATCATAACATTGCAGACGTGTGGCAAACACATTCAAGGAAATTGGAATTCAAGTCGTACACCAAGTTAATGCACATCAACTCCGAAGCACCAAGTCCATTCACCTCTTGTGCAGGGATGTAGTGCATAGAAATATAACTCCATCTCGTGCGAGGTTCGCTAACCATATGTGCGATAGAATGTTTTTCTTACAATAACGTATTATGCAGAGACTCCTCTACTTACGAACGAGTTCGGTTCCAGAGGTCTGTTCGCAAGTAGATTTGTTGGTAAGTCCAACTGTCGATTACAAAGAATGTACGGCATGGACACTAAACACGTATAAGATGTAGATGCCACTGGTTCTTCATGTTCTGCAGATGTAGATGGCACCACTGCCATCTATTTCGCAGCGGGTAAACTTACGACTCTCAGTTTGAACCGGCAACTGGACATATGTACAGATTTGCTTGTGTCTCCGAAAGTTTGTAAGTCGAATGGTCTTACGTCGAGGAATCCCCTGTATCCACAATGAAGGCTGTTTATTGTCAAATGTGGAACATTTGTCCAGCTCAGCCACTAGAGGGCAGACTAGTGTAAGGAAGGAAGCTCCCATTAATATCCTGTATTTGAAAACAAACGTTAATCTACACCTTCAAAGTAATAGGTGGTCAAGACTAACCACGGAGTGACAGCTAAAGGAAAGAACAGCACCCACCCAGAGCACGTCCATCGTGCAGAGATGGAGCGATGAAATCGGCACTGGAGTTACGTGGATGGATTCCTGCTCGACAGGACCGTTTTGAGATGGCGAAAACTTTGGGGAGGCCTGACATCTTGGTTCTTTCGGTAAAGTCACGTAGAATGGAAATAAAAATAAAACAATAAAATAATTCTCACGACGTTTTGGCCACAACGCAAGCAGCCATCCTCGGGTGAAGAACAGGTCGAGAAGACAGTCTTCAGACTGTCTCCTGTTCTTCACCTGGGATGACTTCGTCCAGCAGTGGATCGCTCGAGTGCTGTTAACAACAATACATTCTTGACTTAAAGCTTTCGTGGCTGCAGGAAATCATATTCTTTGGGTCTTTCGGTAAAGTCACATAGATAGGTTCAAAGAAAATGTAAAACTACGACGTTTCGATCGCAACACAAGCGGTCGTCATCAGGAAAAGGTGGGGGGGGGGGGGGGTTAGCCTCTAAAGGCAAACTGTTAATAAAGTCACCATTGGAACCTCCTTTGCCAGTAGCAAAATATGATAATTGGTTTTTTACCCTTTTATCTGGCAACAAAACTGACACCTTTTTTACAAGGAGTCATGTTTGCATTGACCGCAATACCTGCAATCATAATGCAAACAAAAAACACAACTCTGATAATGTTTTCACTGTCCTTGAAATTGATTGGTCCACACCCGAGACAGCTTTCCTTAGAGCGTAGTCTCACATGGTATTGTACCAGATGACGCCAAAAGGTGCACTTTTGGCGTCATCTCTGTCCTAATGTCCAGTTGTGTTGGACCAGATGCCGCCTTTTGGCGTTATCTGGTCCAACACCATGTGAGACTAGGCTCTAAGGAAAGCTGTCTCGGGTGTGGACCACTCAATTTCAAGGACAGTGAATACATGATCAGAGTTGTGTTTTTGTTTGCATTCCGACTGCAGGTATTGTGGTCAATGCAAACATGACTCCTTGTAAAAAAGGTGTCAGTTTTGTTGCCAGATAAAAGGGTAAAATACCAATTTTATGTTAATAAAGGTTTGAAATGGGCGTAGCCCAAGTGTCATCAGCATGGGTGGGGCGGCGAATAATGTAGTGGGTCTACACCAATCAAAGGGCCGCCAGGCAATCATTGCACCTTGCTCCACATACCCACACTGCTGACGGTGGAGGTTGACAAGAAAACACAAATCAAGTCATGACCCAAAGTGGTTGATGACATCTTTGCAATGATTGCTGAGTTTATAACCATCCTTTCGGTTGAAATTGTGTCTGTGTCTATATATGGATGGCTTCATGAACGAATCTTTGTTGATAGCCAGTAGGCTTGCAAAGTACGATCGTCTTAGAGAAATCTATTTTTTGTGAGCCAGCCACATTAAAATAATGATCAGCCACGGTAGAAGTATTGGTCCTACCGTGTTTCTAATCTGCCTTATGCTCACGGACACGGTCAGAGACATGTCGTTTAGTTTCCCAAATGTAACTGCTGCCGCAGATACAGCTTAGTTTGTAGACGCCGGGATATTGCATGTCAGGAATGTTGTCCTTCGCAGATGGGATCAGATCACGAATTGTATGTGCTGTGTTAAATCGGACCTGGATCTTGTGTTTGTTCATGATTTTGGAAATATTTTTGGTTACCCCTGCTATGTATGGCAAGGTGATGGTTTTCATTGGATCCTCAGATGGCTCCTTCCTCACGGTTCGGGTGATGGCTTTGCGGATTGTGTAGTCCGAATATCCATTCGCCTTGAGAGCTTGGTGTACGTGTTTGAGTTCACTGGTTGTTCATGGTCGGAGATACATTGAGCTCTGTGGTGTAGCGTTTTGATGAGGGAATTCTTCTGGGGTGGATGGTGGTGGGAATCAGGTTTTATGTAGGCGTCAGTATGGGTTACTTTCCTGTATACAATGGCTCGTTGAGCCATCTGGTCACTTTTTTAACTTTTTATTAATATTTTTCTATCTCCGTGACTTTACCGAAAGACCCAAACAGAATAACATTACATTCCCAAAACAAGACGGTAAACATTATCTTCCACCCACACCCACGAATCGATCCGCGCGTGTATGGCGGTTCACGTGAATCGCTCCACGCGTGTATCGCAGCTCACAGGAATCGATCCGCGAATGAATCGCGGCTCACGTTAATCGCTGCACGCGCGTATCGCAGCTCACAGGAATCGATCCTCGCGTGCACCGGCAACCACAGGAATCGATCCGCGCGTGTATCACCAACCAACAAATCGGCGCAGCGAGCTTGAGGCGTCAATTCACGAGTTCATGAGCCAGCGGCGAAAGGTTTTTGAGGGTCTGAGTCGACCAATTTCGTCCCCGATAAAATCGATCTGCGGAGCCAATGCCGCTGGTGGTGATGTGCGGCCTCCCGTGCAGCGGGAAGACGCGCAGGGCCCTGCAGCTCGAGTCGGCGCTGCTGCAGATGCAGCTGCGCGCGGGGCCCTCTGGCCTAGAAGGCCGCAGCGTGGCCGTGGTGCCGGACACGGCGAGCGTCTCGGGCGGCAGGGACCTCGTCTACGGGGGTGAGGGACCACGAGGAGACGGGGGCAGACACGCGGGAGGCCTCGAGGTGGGGGTGTTAGCTATACCCCGCGTTCTTGTGCAGGGGAGGGGGTGGGAATTTTAGTTTTCGGGTCCGTGTGGCGGCCGGTAGAGACGTTTGAATGCTGGCGACATGAAAATTGTCTTCCATAATGTCGGTGTTTTTGTTGTTGTTGGGTCGTGTAAATGTATAGATGTGTCGTTAAACCCGCCACCACCCGACACAGCCAACTAGTTGAGGGTTGTCACGTAAACAGAACGTGCCAATTCGTCACTAGTACAACACTAGTGTGTAGTGTATAGTGTAGTGTATAGTTGTGTAGTTTATAGTGTAGTGTATAGTTGTATAGTGTAGTGTATAGTTGTGTAGTTTATAGTGTAGTGTATAGTTGTGTAGTGTATAGTGTAGTGTACTAGTACAGCACTAACCGGTGTGTTGGAGATCCAAGCCACAACATTTACAATCTAAGTACGACGTTTCGCCAGTTATTACAACCAGCTTCATCAGGCGACAGTCAGATTAGTGGAGGGAGCTGGTAGGAACGTTGGGTTGCTCGGTCAATGGCCAGGGTCAACGGCGGCGTAGTGTATTCCGCAAATATGCCCGACTGAGGGCAGGCACAAGCCGGCGTGAGTAGGTTAAACGTTGAGTTTTATAAGGGCACCACGGGGTGACCAGCCCCTCCCCACCCAGCCCTACCCCTCCCACCCTTCACCCAGCCCCACCCTCCCCACCCAGCCCCTACCCACCCTCCCCTCTCCACCCAGCCCCACCCCTCCCATTTTTGGATGCACGTCGGACGGACGGACACAATAATCCCATGTGGGCTGGTGTAACCAGGAGGTTCCTACCAGTAAAAGTGTGTGTTGTTCGGAAAAATGGAAGGAAGTGGAAAGAGAGGAAGACCTAACACAGAATGGCTTGACGACGGCATCACGGTAGATTGGTGCCGGGAAGATGTGGCCACTACTTTATCTATATTGGCATAAGACAGATGAAAGTGGAAAAATATGACGAAATGTGTAGTGGACATCGACTACGGGCTGTCTAGCCCATGGATCGTGATGATGGGTTGTGGTTCACATTTGAAGGCCCTGTCGAATTGACGGTGGAGGCCCGAATAAACCGGTCGTCAAGGTCCGGATAATTTGCAAGAAAGTCAGGTTTAGTTGCAGTGAAGGCCCCTCCGTGTTTATTCAACAACCCCTGGGTAATTGACAGGAAAAAGGCACCGATAATTGACACCAGCGGGGGAGAGCCCCGTAATTAGTGAAAGTGCGGGTGACACTGAGGTGCCTCCCCCCGTGAATTAGACTGTGACAGCCCCGTTAGAGTTGAGGGTCGGGTAACCGTGAGGGTGTTGTGGGGTCGTGCTGAGTTTCTGGTGAGCACAGAGGATCCAATGAAGAGCACCGATTTGATTGCAAAGGGGCCTCAAGGCGACGGCTCGAGACTGCAAGCCTCCATGTCTCGAACGAGCACCGTGGGGCTTTGCAAAGAGTTGGGCAACTTTTATCTTGTTCTTGTTGTTTTTCCCCAAATGTGGGCATCATTTGTCTTTCTCAGATTCAAGTAAAGAAAAGGAGATGAGAGGCGCACTTAAATCCGAAGTTGAAAGGTAAAGAATTAAAATATGCAAAACTCCCTTGGCCTTCGGAGAAAAATGTTGCTGGCACGCCGCATTAACTAACTTTACATATTTAATGTGTTTTTCCATGTCCCCCTTGTAATGTAATTTAATATAACAGCCATGGTCTATCCACTGCTCCATGAAAACCTCATTACGGTGGAGCACACAGAAATCCATCGAGTTCCTGCATACGGGCTGATTTCATCGCCGCGACTGATCACGTTTCTGGTGAATGATATCTTCGGCGGTTGACAATGGGCCCTCATTATATTGCACACCACTTGAGACGCCGATGTGCTAACTCTGCTGCTGTTTTGTTGAACAGAAAAATCAACAAGCAAGACGTGGTGATTGTAGATTCGCTCAACTACATCAAAGGTACACGCACATTAACGACAAATGGGTGGCGCTGGGTGGGGAGGGGCTGGGTGGGAGGGGTGGGGCTGGGTGGGGAGGGGCTGGTCACCCCGTGGTGCCCTTATAAAACTCAACGTTTAACCTACTCACGTCGGCTTGTGCCCGCCCTCACAGTCGGCCATATTTGCGGAATACACCACGTCGCCGTTGACCCTGGCCATTGACCGAGCAACCCAACGTTCCTTCCAGCTCCCTCCGCAGGAATGGGTTTGCCCGTTGCTGAAGAGGGTTGTGGGTGCAGGGAAGGGGGTCCCATCAAACCCAAAAATCCCCTCCAAAAGTCCACCCCACCGACGAGCCAAACCCAAGCTCTGCTCATGTTTGCCCCAAAGACGATCATGCTTGCGGTGCACATTAAACAAATGCTCCTTGATTTTCATTCACAGGATGCAGATATGAACTTTACTGCATCATCAAGCACGCCCAAACGCCGCACTGCCTCGTAGGTTGGAACTCAAAAAATATTTTTAAGTTATAAAAATGTGTACAAGCATCCACACATCATTATTCTCATGTAAAACTCAACAAAATTGTAAAAAAAACATTGCCTTAAAAAAAAATGTATTATCGGCTATGTTTTGGGCACTTCATAGTAGTTTAATAAAGGGGTCGGAAATAGAGTGGATAGGAGTTGGATATTGCACTTTACGCCCATGGGGCCTGATGATTCTTATGTAGTTGCTGCGTGTGTGCCCACGTAGATTCACTGCGACACTGCAGCCCAGACGTGCTCCGAGTGGAACCAGCAGCGGAGCGCAGAAGAACGATACACCCAGGAAGTGTAAGGTGCCCAGCGTGCAACATGCTTGCGTGCATCCATGTCTGATCGCACACCATCAATGATGCCATCGAAACACACCGCGGGTCCCAACGCTTTGCGTCGTTTTTCACTGCGCTAACCCTGTGTTTTTTTGGGCAGCTTGGACGCGCTGGTGATGCGTTTCGAGGCGCCAGACTCGAGGAACCGCTGGGACTCGCCACTCATCACGGTGCAGCCGCTTGACGCATTCCCTTTGGAAGCTGTGTGCGACGCCTTGTTCCACCGCAAAGCGCCTGTGCAAAACCAGGCGACGCTCAACGTAAGCGATTGTTCGTCGTGACAGTGCATTCGACGTAGCTTGGGTTTGACGCGGATCAAACTGAGTTAATTTGTTGTCGGTCGCGTATATGTCCGCTTGGTTAAGTTTTTAGTAATAGTTTTTTACCTGGCAACAAAACTGACACCTTTGTACAAGGGATCATGTTTGCATTAACCACAACACCAGCGGTAAAAATGCAAACAAAAAGACAACTCTGATAATGTATGCACTGTCCTTGAAATTGATTGGTCCACACCCGAGATAGCTTTTCTTAGAGCATAGTCTCACAGGCGTCATCTGGTCCAACACCATGTGAGACTTGGCTCTAAGAAAAGCTGTCTCGGGTGTGGACCAATCAATTTCAAAGACAGTGCATACATTATCATAGTTGTCTTTTTGTTTGCATTTTGACTGCAAGTGTTGTGGTTAATGCAAACATGATCCCTTGTATAAAGATGTTAGTTTTGTTGCCAGGTAAAAGGGTAAAAACCTATTACTATATCTTGCTACTGGTAAAGGAGGTCTCAATGTAATTGGTTAAGTCTGTTTTGCAAGGGACACGTGCGTCAGGGCCCTTGTGTGATGGGCTGAACTTGGTATTAGCGTGCAGTCCTCAGAAGAATTACACATCAGAAATGTACATTTTAATTATGACAAAACCTTTTGCATTCATGATGACTGCTCGCCATTCCAATTAGACATCGCTGAACTAGTCGTCGTTAAAATGAAGGTAGCAGTCTACTCAATATAAAGAACCCACAGCCAAGAAATGTTTAAAGATCCCTTTGTGAGGCTGCTGGTGAAGTTAATTTGCACAGACACGCCACCAGGAGGCATGCAAGATATTGCTGGGTTTACACGATGCAAAGCAAACCAAATGTATTTTAACTTGTATTTTGAGCTACATGGTTGGGTCTCATTCATTTTGAATTGACAGTATAGATATGATCAATTATATTGTGTTGCTGATTTGCAAATGTAACCTCTCATTTTCACAGCAACCACTTTCCTCGACCAACTTTCTTTATGAACTGGATCAAGTAACACAAGAAGTCGTTACTGTAAGTAAAACATCTCTCACACGTACATATTTACATCCTGGTTTATTGATTAACAAAAAGCAGTGTTAGCTGTGGTTGTAAATACAACGTGTCCTATGCTTGGGTATTTGTGTTGTACGATTTAAGGCAGTTTTGAGTGCTCAGAAGACCAGCGTTCCTGGAGACCTCATCACCATCCCAGGAGCCAAAGACAAAATATCCTTCAAATGAAAAATTATAATAATGATAATTGACAGCCTTTTGTTAATCCACTGCTGCATGAAGGCCTCTACACGATGTTGGTCATGCAGGTTGTTTGACCATACCTCACCATGATGGTCAGTGCGGTTAGGCCCAGGTTCAGCTGAGATATCACTTGCTAATGATGTTAGTCATTGCCGAGAATTTAACGTGTGTTGCCAGGTTCATAGCACAGTACGCTAATCGCCGTACTACCGCTCCACAAATGTCAATTCCAAGTTGTTAAAAGCCAGATTCGTGCTGTGGTGTTTTCCTATTAAATTACCACGTGCATTGTAACCTTTCACGTAGTTTAACACGTTGGCTTTCGCAACCAATGTCTATAATAGAGGTTTTTGGGTTACATCGCGTAAACATATATAAATGTGTTGTTAAAACCCACCACCATCCGACACAGCCAACTAGTAAGGGTTGTCACGTAAACAGAACGTGGCCAATTCGTCACTAGTACAGCACACCGGTGTGTTGGAGAGCCAAGCCACAAGATTTACAATCCGAGTACGACGTTTTACCAGTAATTACAACGAGCTCCATCAGACGACATCCAGATTTGTGGAGTTGTTTCGTTCCTTATATAGAGGCGTAGACGTATAACTACCTTTCAGTTAAATTTCGATTTAAAGCTTTCGTGACTGCAGGGATTAATCTTCTTGGTTCTTTCGGTAAAGTCACGTAGAAGGGAAGTAATAAAATAATAAAAATAAAGCATAATATTATATTTTATTATGTTTTATTTTTATTATTTTATTACTTCCCTTCTACGTGACTTTACCTTTCAGTTAGTTATACGATTTGGCGTTCGCTGGTCTAACATTGTGTAGACGAGGCCACAAAGAAGGCTGTCTCTGGTGTAGGCTAATTAGTTTCAAATACAATGCATTTTATTATCAGATCATGTTTGTTTGAATGTTCACCATAAGTACGTGTGGTTAATTCAGACTTGATTCCTTACAAAAGGTAGTCGATGTTTGAACATCTTAACACCTAGTGATAGGTTTTTACCCTTTCAACTGGTACAAAAACTGACACCTTTATACAAGGCATCATGTTTGCAATAACCACAACACAAGCAGTCAAAATGCAAACAAAAATACACAACTCTGATAATGATAGGCTCTAAGAAAAGCTGTCTCGGGTGCGGACCAATCAACTTCAAGGACAGTGCATATCATTTTTAGAGTTGTTTATTTTTGTTTGCATTTTGACTACTTGTGTTGTGGTTATTGCAAACATGATGCCTTGTATAAAGGTGTCAGTTTTTGTACCAGTTGAAAGGGTAAAAACCTATCACTATATTTTGCCACTGGTAAAGGAGGTCTCAGTGTAAATCTTAACACCTGTTTTATTGCCAGAAAGAGTGAAAACCTCTCCTTATTTTTCATAGTTATACGTTTGATGTCAGTACATGTGTCCAGAGAGGTAGAGGGTGTGTGACTCGTCCTTGACCCGCGTGTGAGACATGGAGATGGGAAGGAGCGTCAGCATGGCCGAGTTGAGGCGGCTACGGCGTCAGTTCATCTCCTACACCAAGATGCATCCGACAGAAAACATCGGCCACATCTCCAACATGTTTGTGCAGTACATCAACAAGAGCACTAAATAGCGGACGGCAGATGGTGGACCCGGTGACTCGGGGGGGGTGGGGGGGACTAAATGCCATGACGGATGCACGCCGAGCAAGAAACGTTCAGAGTCTTGAGTTAGAATCCAGGCGGCCGATTGTTCTTGGGTTGCAGCGAGTTTGTCTCGGCCCAGGCACCAATGACTGCACGCAGAATAACGATCGTGTTACATTGGTTTTGTCGTGTAATTTTACGTAATCCGGCACTGATAAACATTTTAGTTTCATTCGCCGTATGACCATATCACCACATGTGGCGGATACAATATGGTGCACCGCTTAATACGGATAACACGAAGTTGAAGAGACTTAACTTTTGTATTTCTGTTATATGATGATGCTGCCAAATGAACATTTCTCAATGACTCATTACATGACGCCAATAGTTTTAGGCAATCATTTGAAGAAAACTAAAAAAAGTCGAAACAAATAATGGACAGGCACAGCTTTCAATGTGAGGCTTAATTCCAGTACATATTTTAAAAAGGTATTACTGATGCACATGTATAAAATCAATGTTGTTAACGTGTGTCGCCTTTATACCCAATGCAATTGTGCAAAGAATATTGTCAAGGGATCCATCGGTGATTCCCAGAGTCGTTCTTGGTCGCCTGCATTTATTTCATGTCGCACGTGTTTCCCAAGTTTTCTCTACAAAAGGAGACGTATTGTCTTCAATGGGTGCTCACCAGGTGAAATAAAGGCCATTGAACTGAATGGGCACGTGCAAATGTGGCTAAACAAACTTTTGGCTTTTGAACAATCGTGCTGTATTGTGAGCTCCATTGGCAGCTTCTCACAAGCACACCTTTGGCATTCTCTTCCCACTCAAATATGCGTTCTGCACGTTGTGTGATGCTGTTGCTCGGCATGTGTTCATTTATTATCCATCATCCGCCATGGCCATTCCACTGCTGGATGAAGGCATCACCAAGCTGCCACCATCTCATAATAAAGGTTGTTCAAATTAGTTACTACTTCAGGTCACCGGCGTGTTGGAGATTAAACCCACAATATTTACAGTTTGAGTACGACATTTCGCTGGTGATTATATCCGGCATCATTGGGCGATTTTTCCAAAATACAATTTTACAAAATTGCTCGATGATGCTGGATGTCATTTACGTGACGAACTTTACTGGTTGGCCGTGTCGGGTGATGGCGGGTTAACGACACGCATGCAATCGAACCCAAAAACATTTTACGAATAATATTTGTCGCGAAAGCCTACGTGTCAAACTGCCCCCATCTCTCAATCCTTAGATGTAATCATCTAGCACCTGCACACGAGTTTATTTATTATCTCCGCTCTGCTGTGGACGTCCTCTCGGACGCGTTCCATTCCTTGGCTGCCACTCCCATCGTTATTCTTGACGGTCGGCTGTTGGATATTCCACTTTATAGCAGGTTTTTTAAAGTTTAGTGAGCACATACAAAGCACACGACAGCAGGTGGCGCTGTAGACTTAAGTGACCAATTTTATTAATTTATGCACAACTTTGTTCATTTTTACATAACTGGGGAAAGAGCGTTGGGGCTTGATCCGAGGTTGGTGTGTTGAGTGAATGTTGTTTTTATGATGGAAGGTTTGACGTAAATAAATATATTCTTCTGCTTCATGAATGGTGAGCGGCTTTTTTGTGACCATGTATGGGATGGCCTAGAGTCATAACTGGGCTTGGTTAACGTTCAGAAATGGTGCGTAAAACATTGTTAAATTACAGGAATAGCCAAGGCAAAGGTGATCCTTATCCAAGTCTCTTACCCAGAAAAACTAAGTGCCATGGCCTTGAAGCTTGGAGATGGGGCATGCTTTCGCACACCTCCCGATTAGCACGGTTGGCTACGCACGGTGCGAAAGAAGTTCAACATACAGACATACATCTGTCTGGAGCAGTGCATCATAGACTCGTGTCCTTGTGCCATACCGTTGGTCTGCCTTGCCAATCACCCACCCTGCCATGCCAGAGAAGGACGAGATCGCCTTTGCCACACTGAACTTTTGTTTTCTACTCAAGCTGTGATTGTGGAACACGTCGGATAATTGGTAAATGTTTGATCACAATTGGGAGTTTAGGATCCTCCATTCTGGGACCAGAGTGGCACCATAATTCTTTCGAGAAATTTAAAAAATTGTTTTGAGCACCACGGGTGACCGCTCCCAGTTTCTCCATCAATTTACATTCACAGAGAAACAACCTTTGCCAGACCTTTCTCATGGATGTTCAAATTACCCTCTCAACACAACGGTCAGGTGTATGCCATTAATGACGGTGTTCTTATTTTGAGTAGGTGCTTGATAATGGACAGATGTTCGTCAAAATGTTACTCTTGATCGCCTGTCGAATGAACTAGGTTGCCTTTCAAAGGACTGAGATGGGAAAAAAAATCTCGACGCATTGTAACTACTGGCATGCCCAATCCACGGGGGTTTTTTTTCGTCAGACCCTTTTTTTGAGTGGCGACTCACTCCTGGGGCGAGCTTGCGTGCAGTGGGATGAATCGTCCCGCAGAAATGTCTACAATGCAATTACATTAAATATAATCCTAGCAGGGGTGTTTGCGGTCTTTGCGCGCCCGGGACGCACTGGCACAAACAAAACAAAACAATGAACAATAAAGGCACAGTGAGCGCGCGTAATTGTCGAGAAGGTTCGCGGAATGTCCTCCGTATACGGCCAGAACGCCGGGGATTAGAGTCCCCCCGCTTCGGGAACAAACAAGACTCGACTCTCCAAGCCAAGCCACGTGCTGACCGCCAATTGTCATGCGGGTTTTGGGAGCGTCAGCAAAGTTGACTAACGCTTGTCACCAAATATGTGGCTTTAAATCTTTTTTTTAAAGCCCACCTCAAATGCTGCATTTCAGGTGACTGCGGAATTCACAATGGGGCGAAGCGTCGTCGAAGCGTGCACGTGTTTCGCTGGCAAGTTGTGACGGCAGAACGAGAAGCCGCTCCACCCCCCCAAGCCGTGAAACTGCGAGGGTTTTTTTCGCTTCTAGTCACGCCTATTGCCAAGAGCTGAACGCGCGCGTGCGGACACACACACACGTGTCTACACACACACACGTGTCTGCGTGTATGTAGACAAGACAAAGATCCCCCGTGTAGCCTTAACAGCCTTTTTTGGCCAACACCACGCCCGGCCGCCTTTGTCTCCCCAGTGGCGATGTTTTTACACATCGTACCAGGTCCTCATTTGAGGCTGAGTCGAGCTAGGGGAGGCCCATGACCGGTTCAGGTAATCGCTACTGGTGTTGGCCGTGAGCGGGAATCAGAACCCGGGTCACCTGGTTCGTAGCGCAGCGCGCTAAATTGCTGCCCTATCGCTCCCCCACGACTTACAGACACACAGACGCGCGCGGGTGAAGTGTGTGTGTGTATGTGTCTGTGTGTCTGTGTGTCTACTCACAGACACATACGAAGATCCCCCGTATAGACTGAACAGACTGTTGGGGCAGGTGCTGTTTCACAGACAGACACACACATACACAAGCGCGTGTGTGTGTGTCTACTCACAGACACACACACACACACGACCTTTATGCTACCTGGGTAAGAAAGATGCACTTGTATTCGTGCCTGTGGTTATGTAGCAGCGGCTTTACGCACATTTTTCAACGCGTGTGACACGATGACTGGCTCAAGTATGTGATGTGTTTTTATCTCGTTTTTTTGGGAGGGGGGGGAGCGTTAAACAACAGTTTAGTTGCCGAAATGCATCCGTAGTAACAAATACACTTGTAGTCATTTAAATGGTCTTTCTGGTTATTTTCTCTGCCACAAAAAGTGCATGAAAGCGGGGTTATATATATATGTTTTAAACAAAAAATTGGCGTTAGATCGCGTAAATAAAAATGTTGTGTCGTTAAACCCGCCACCACCCGACACAGCCAATTAGTAAGGTTTGTCACGTAAATAGACCATGCAAGTTCGTTGCTAATACAGCACACCGGTGTGTGGGAGATCAAATCCACATTTGCAACTTGAGTACGACGTTTCGCTGGTAATTGCATCTCAACGCAACGCGTCGATATGTGACCCGCGATAGCGTTTGGAGCGGACCGCTCAGCTTCTTTGCCCGGCTGAAAGATGTGGCTCACCGAGAAATGCAGAGCATGCAGACGAGTGATATGAAAGAGGTCACATAATAGACGAAGACAAGAGGCAGAGATGAGTGGGATTGATGTGAGATGAAACAAGAGGGACCTCGAGACAAAGAGGGCACATATTATCTTTTCATGATGCTCGTTTATCCAGGAAGCTCTCGGCGAGTCTCAAGACACCTTTTTCAGGAGGGTCCTGCCAAGATTAGCCTGTATATGTTGGAGTTTGCATGTCCTCTCTGACCGTGGTCACGTGGATTTTTTTCTCCGGATCCTCCGGGGTTTTTTTCCTCCACATTTAGAAACATGCATTAAGATGATGTCGATAATTTTGCTGTTATAAAAGTCCAAATGATGAGACACTTTTTTGAGCTGTCATGTGTGGCCAGCTCTCTTCTGAAAAGGAGCAATATGGCCGAGTGCGCTTTAATTGACAAGATGAAAATAGTTTATTTTAGTTTGTATATGTGGCCCGCGATGTTTTGCTGATGTTCCTGTGCATAGGCGGAGTTTGATTTCTATGTTCCGGGGGGTTGGGGGGCAGGGGTTTACTTTGTCCCTCACATCAGGAATCGCCGGTGCGTTCTATATTTTAATATTTCTCCTACACGGTAGTCATGAAGCAGCCTGGTCTACCCCCCCCCCCGGAAAGGCTTTTTATGCCCCCCCCTCCCCAGGGGGTCGATCCCCGCGGGTGTAGAAACCCTGACCCACATTTACCAGTCAGGTATTGGCTATATGCTTGCAGCAGCCCGTTCATAATGTCAATCGGAACTATACCAGTCACGTGTTTTTTTGTTTTTTTTTATTTCACGGCGGTGCAGTGTTACATTAAATATGAGTCATTTTCCTTTTTTATTCCGATAACTTTTTCCGTAAATATTTATTTTGACTTACTGGAGGCTTTGAAACTCGATGCTTAGAAAAATGTAAATTCAAGAAGTTGAAAATGTTCTATCAACACCGTTCCGTTGTCAAATTTCTTTAAACTTTCCAGCTTTCTAAGGTTCCCAGAGTGTGCACAGTACAATCTTGAAGTTCACATTGTGATACTTTTGATTATTATAGGCTCGATGTGTTGAACAATGCCCATAAAACATTTTAAAAATGCAATTCTTATCAGGCCCCATGGCGTTAAGTGCAGTCCCCAAATTAATTCTATCTCTCATGCCGCTCTGTTTACGAGCTATGTAGAAGGGCCATTTCCTGAAACATCGCCGTTTGTACATATATATGTTTTTCTTTTAAGGCAGTGTTGCTGACAATTGTTGAGATTTTTGTGCAACACTGCCACCGTAGCATGGCCACATAATATATTTAAGTGAAAGGCAGTCTTTCTACCTACATCCTCTCTGTCCTAAAGAAGAACCATTGCTTTAAACATCAGTCTACTGTATGTATCTATATTTTTCTTTGAGGCTCTTATAGTAAGACATTGTGATGTTTTACATTACTCTACTTTGTACTCGTACAACACAGCCAAGGTAGTCGTGTCTATGTATGTTTTTGTGTTACTCACGTTACCTTTGACTATATATAGGAAAGACAGTCGGATATTGATGGGTTCTCTTGATCTGGTCAAAGAGAGGATATTGAATTGAATGGGAGGCTTTTGTGCCAGGGCAGGCAGCAAACCAAGCAAATGTTGCTGCAGCTTAAAAAGTAGGGGGCATCCTACCCCTGGCATGGCTCCATGGGGTTGTGCTTTTCAGTCGCAATGTCGAAATAGTTTTAAATCATAAGAAACATAAAGTGGAGTAAAATGTCTCTAACTTTTATAGGAAGTGCATCTCCAGAAGAGTTGAGAGGACGTAAAAAAAAGGTTATAGCAACAACTCGTGAAATCAGAAACGGTGCAGATGGAATAGATTCCATTTGGTCTTTGAAGGTAATGTTGGTCTCGTTAATAATGATGTGATAATAGCACGAGAGGATGTCCTTTATGAGATTATCAGACAAAACAACAAATTGTATTTTTTTTACCTCGTTCAGAATTCTTTTTGTGGTGCGGATAAAGTTAGTTTTTTGTTCGAAAACAAAAATGTACAATATCCTTTGTCTGTTTTTGTTCAATTATTTATGTTTTTATTTAATATATGAACTCGGAGCAAACATCTGGAACAGTCTGATCTAATAATTTTAATTAAGCTCACCACTTCCACCGTTCATCCCACCTTCCCCTCCCTGACCCCCCCCCCCCTCCTTTCCAGCCACCCCTCGCCCCCTGCCCTCTCCTCATCCCTTTCTAAACAATTTGGCTTTATTTACACTTCACTCTGGGGAACCATAACACACCAGTTAAAAATTGAACGCCGTTTTCGTGACGATTGGTCATAATTATCCAAAGTGGCTGGCAATTCCACGAGGGAAGGTCATTGTTTGTTTTGGGGGTGGCACTTCTTTTTTTTCGGGTTGTTTACGAGTTGAGCCGTCGACTGCATTGTTATTTCTAGATTTGAAGCTTTCGTGACTGCAAGGATTCATACTCTTAGGTTTTTTCGGTAAAGTCACGTAAGTAAAAATAAAAAATAAAGATAAAATAATAATTATAAATGAAATTATTCAAGTTTCATTTATTATAATTATTTTATCTTTATTTTTTATTTTTATTTAATAGATTTTTTTCATTTATTATTTTTTTCTCTTTATTTTTTATTTTTACCTACGTGACTTTACCGAATAAACCTAAGAGTATGCATTGTTATTGTTGCTCTGCGCACCTTTTTTCCTTCCATCGAAGAGCCCCGTACAACCCCCCCCCCCTTCTCAACTTGTTTTTTGGTAAACATTAATGATTTTATTTGCTTGCAGGTCTTAACATTTCTCCCCTCCCCAAAAAATGAACTGGCAGCCACAATAAAACATGTTTTTGACTTAACAAGGAACTTCCTCTTCATTTTTGCTAAAGTCACGGCATATGTATGTGTGTGTGTATGTATATGTGTGTGTGTATGTATATGTGTGTGTGTGTGTATGGGGAGCGGTAGTGTAGCGGTTAGCGCACTGCGCTACAAAACCCGGC
Organism: Lampetra planeri; assembly: GCF_965212315.1. NCBI lineage: Eukaryota > Metazoa > Chordata > Hyperoartia > Petromyzontiformes > Petromyzontidae > Lampetra > Lampetra planeri. Next base: position 27,793,464 of record NC_136109.1, on the reverse strand, counting down.
GACCCGAGTTCGATTCCCACTCACAGGCAACAACCAGTGACGATTAATTGAACCGGTCCTGGGCCTCCCCTAGATCGACTCAGCCTCAAATGAGTACCTGGTGCGGTTTGTAAACATCGCCGGCCACCCACCCCCTCGTGTGCCGTGCCGGCCTTCATAGGTGCTCGCTAACAGCACTTGCCTCGACAATCTGTTCAGGCTATATGGGGGGGAATCTTTGTCTTTGTCTATAGTCGTGCGTTTGGAAACTTTCTTCGTAACCTCGCCAATTCCGTGTCGCCGTGAATGCGTCACTCCGCACGCTGCGTCCGCGTCTGAGATAAAAACTCGCGCGGCACCGGAAACTCGCATGAGACGAGTCCCCCTTGTAAACCCCATCGTGGGGGAGGAAAATAATGTTTATGTACGCGTTCTTAAAAAAAAATTGTGCCCCTTTCCTGTGTTTCGTGCGACGCTTCAAAGGGGTTGAAGCAATTGTCGGCTGTATTTCGACTGCGACCCCCACAATAAAGTGGAATGCGGTGGGGCGATTCGGTTTATTTGTTGCGCGCGCGTGCATCAGACGAAGATGAAATGTCCCTCGCTTTGAGACGATGCTCAATGATTTAAAAAATCCGGATATATTTTTTTCTTTCAAGGATTGGCGTTTAGTAACGCTATGATCCCCCGGTCCACGGTTTAATATGGGTGACTAATTGAAGTGATTACGAGAAACAGAACTGAACCCGACCCTCGCTGGCGGCTCCCACCGTTCGCCAAACCCGCAGCGGCCAACTTAACACGTCGGCTGATTTCTCCACAAAACTCTGGCTGATGATGCTCGTTGCAATTGCTGGCGAAATGTCGTACTCCAATTGTTAACGCTGTGGGTTTTAACTCTCCAACACACCGGCGTGCTGTGTACTCATTGCCGCGTTTGGTTTACGTGACAAACCTTGCGAATTGTCTGTGGTCGGGTGGTGGAGGGTTTAACGACACGTTCACGCGATCTGTTACGGATCGCACTCACCGGCTTGCTCATCAAGTGCGGTGCCGTCAAACAAGCATCAGCGGCCGGCGGTGGCGCGTGGGTAAAGGCCACCGTCGGTTGCTTTGATTGAAAGTGGCCGGATAAAAAAAAAACATTATTATTACGAAGCGTAGTGCAGTCGCGCAATCATATTTTCCATTCGGAGAGCTTCCTGTACATAGCTCCACGCGCTTTTCCCAGCTTTCATCTGCTGTGCTGCGCCGCCCGCCCGCCCGCTCGCAGGCCCCCGTGTGAGAGGGGGGGGGGTGGTGGTGCTGGGGGGTGCCTGGGTGGGTCGGGGTGGAGAGAGCAGGAGGGGGGGGGAGACAGGAGCCGTAATTACGTCTGTGAGTGAGCGTCGCTGCCGTGGTGGGAGTGAGCGCGCCACGGACCACACATTTGCTCCCCGCGCCCGGCGCCTGTCTGCCTGGACAAGCGCAAATTGAGCGTGAGCGACCCATTAGTTACGTGGTGCGCGGATTTTGATTCATCGTGAAATTTGGAATCTCGCTCCTGAGTCATCATTTTTGTTTCTTTTGTAACGTCCAACGGCTTCGCTCGCACGAAGCGTTCACCACCTCGACTCGCCCACCGCCTTCACCGCCATTCTCAGGGTGTTCGATGGCATTTAAGTAAATTGGTAAAAGCGTATGATGGAACGTAAATTGTTGCTGGGCCCATCTCGGATTAGGTGGGGGGAGGAGATCCCCATCACGCTGTGTTCCGCTTCACGTGCTGAATTTAGCCGCCTCGAGAACTGAATTCGGCTCAGCGGGCTCGGAGCTCGCTCAGGAACCGAATTAGATTCAACCCCGAAATACATCGGAGAGGACAACCGCGGCTACACCTTAGCACGTTTGGCCACGTACGGTGCGAAAGAAGTTCAACGTACAGCACGTACACAGTGGTTAGTGGGTTGTTCCCGCGCAAGAGACTGGTTCATGTCATGGGAATGTGGAATTTCCCACCGCTGGCTCAGAGACACCGATGAAAATGTCCAACAACCCATACTTGGTTTTCACTTGGGTTCATACTGCTGTGTGCATTGCTGTTGTGCATTTTGTTCCATCCAATATTCTCTTTCATTATTCTAGACGCATGCTCTGCAACACTGATTTTTTATATTTCAGCCTAAAATACGACTCCGTACTTCCTGCTGTATTTCTCTTTGCCGTGCATTTATATTGCGGTGAAAGAGGAAACATCAGTTGGAGGGGTTGGCAAACTTAAATGTAAATGCTCGAATAACGACAGCGTGTCGACGTTTCGTTAAAGGCGATGGGGGTTTACAGACGCCGTGCTGAGAGAGCAGTTGACCCCACAGATGAATTAAGCAGAGATTTTTTTTTGCTAAAATAAAAAAAAACACCTCGCCTCTGCATGCGTTTTTTTAATTCTGCAAATCTTCAGCAGCCCTGATCCGCGTGTTTGTCATGGCGGCGAAGACCCAGCTGAGATCCATGTGCGTGCCGGAAGAAACTGTCCTCATAAAAAAAGAGTTGCCAAGCCAGGCTCCCTCTAATTCCCCAGCCTCTTGTCCCTGGCTGTCTTAACCGTCTGCCGTTCAGGGTGTAACCCTCATAAGCAGCGATTGGAGGTGCGCAAATTACCATAATAAACACGCGATCTGGCTAGACCTCGAGTGAATATCCAGCGATTTTGGCCTCTCCCTGATCCCCATGCTGTCTCCGAGGGCGTGACATTAAATAACTGCCATCTGTAAAAGTCAGCAGCGGTGGTCAACATCTCGGCTCGCTGGGTTCAAGGTTTATTCTTAGAACTCTGGAAAAAAAATATTTTAAAAACCCCTAAATAATGTTTCCTTAGCCTGACCCTGCCGTATCGATGGACATTCCGCGTAAAATAAATGGAAGTATTTAATGGCGAGCGTGCGCGTCTGCTATCACCATCCAATCTATTATTTGTCCTCATTTAAAGCGCACGCAAGAACGCATCCTTGCAAGGGCCACATGTGGCTACCGTTAGCGCGGCGTTGTTAGTTAAACAGCCGTTGTAATAGATCCGGCAGGGATTTTACCTTTCCGCGATCGATGTCTGTTTAGGCTCCGAGGGTTTTATGACAATGTTTGCGTGCCACTTCTCCATAAGTAAGTGCCAAACACGAAGGCCGACTGGCAAATTGTGCTCCCGGCGTTATCTGTATCGCCGAACAAGTTTTGGCAACGGTTGTGCGCAAGCCAGTGTGGAAGTGGTGGGGCTTTGAACGATACAAGGGGTGTTTTTTTTAAGAGGATAGTTTTAAATTGATCAAGTCCCATCTCACTCTGTCCCGATGCTTGAGTGAGCTTGGGCCAGGACGAGGAATCAAATCCCAGCGATTCCATTTTCACATTTTCAAACAGCAATCGTGTATATGCATCACGTAAAATGCCAAATAAACAATGACACGCACATACACACCTTTGGGTTGATTGAAGACGTATGTCATCATCATCATCAGCCAAGATCGATCCACGACTCAAGGTTTCGCCAAATGCATCACCATCTCTCTCACGACGATCCTGCGATGCATCGATATAACTTAACATACATGTATTGGAATAGCGTATGATGGTGTATGTAGATTATACTGTTTAATCAATTCAACAAGTTTCGTAAATATATTACCTCGTTGAAAGATTCAAGTGATGCTCTTTTTGAAAAAAGGATTATTGCAAGAAAGTGAACGCAGACTCAGGACTGAATGTGTAGTGTAGCGGGTAGCGCGCTGCGCTATGAACCTGGTGACCCGGGTTTGATTCCCGCTCACGGCCAACACCATTAACGATTATCTGAACCAGTCCTGGGCCTCCCCTAGGTTGACTCAGCCTGAAATGAATACCTGGTGCGATGTGTAAACATCGCCACTGGGGAGACAAAGGCGGTCGGGCGTGGTGCTGGCCTCCCACCCCCTCGTGCGCCGTGTCGGCCTTCATAGGTGCTCGCTAACAGCACTTGCCCCTACAGTCTGTTGAGTCTAAGTGGGAGATCTTTGTCTTGTAAAGGAATTATATTCTTTTCAAGAATATTCAAGAATGGAATGACTTAAGCTTTGTAATCGCTTGGGTTCACAGACTTCACACGATAGGTACAAGAGTCTGTGAAACATCGGCTAGCACTCAGTGTGCTGCTGCTGATGTTCGCTATTAAAGGAGTTGTTGTAAAAGCCACTGTGTTTTCGTGACGTATCAAATCAATTTGGGATTGTTTAGATTTCCAATATGACATGATATGCTCATACTTCAACCAACGATCAAAGTGAATATACAATTACAACTTTGTTTTAACTCATAACCAATGCCACGTTCAAGAATTCGACTGCCAATGTAATATTCGCAGTTGTATCGCTCGCTTGGGTGTATCCCATTTCTCCAGCCAATAAAACAAACTGATGTCTTACCATTTTCCTGATCTAGGAGGCGGTTTACTTTGTGTGCTCGAGGGTGTGTTGATCCTCACCTTCTCTCACGTTAACCGCACCGAGACGAACGTGGAAATGGGAATGTTTGTACTTTTAACTTAATTGCGTTTAACATTGTATTCCAATTCACAATAATGTTTTCGTAGCTTTTGCAAAAGTTCAAGCAGAATAACATATCGCGATATCCACAGAAACCTTCAACATTTCCACAGTTATTACGCACTGTATTGTGTAGTCGCAGCTCATATTAGAGACAAAAAAAGACTGGAAATTGTGAGTATGATATTCGATGGAAACAAAATTATCTTGCACGGTGGCTCCTAACCTTTCTGGTGCCCGCGGACCACTGCCAACCCTCAGACGTTTTTGCGGACCAGTAAGCAGTCAAATAAATCCGGTATTTTGTGAACAAAAAATATCTTTGTACCCGCGAACGATTCTGCAGACCGCTTTCCGCTGGGCCCCTTTCGGATCCACCAGCGGTCCCGCGGAGCACAAGCTTAGGAACCACTAATCTCAGAATCAGAATTTTGATTTTGACTGGAGGAATCCGATGAGCTATACAGCTCATTTTCACAGGCGTCCAGTAGTTTTCACAGCGCACGCACGCACGCACTTCAGCCCTTACACAAACACTTCGCTTTGATGTGTGTGTACAAATGCGGCCGTAGCGGCCCACAGTTTCGCTTTTGCAAATTTCCCCTGCGACACGCGCGCATCGACTTGCTGACGTCGTGGCTAATCGGTGGCGTTGGAAGGGCATCCCATGAGGAGGTGAAGAAACGCCGGTTGCGGATACGGCCCATCGTTGGATCTTTGCCACTGTGGGAAATAAAATTCGGATTTCGAGAAAGTCGGCAGCCGATGTTTAAAAAAAACGAGCTGGTCAAACCAGTCTATTAAAAGCGCATGAGCCGTCGTACGTTGATGTTGCGTGAAGCCGAATCAAATGTTACGGCGTCGCGTTTGTTTCAACTGACCGACGACAGTGGGAGTTGTATTTACGCAACGGGAAAATGTTTAAGATTTGAGATTTAAAAAATATATATATATTTTAGTCGTTTTGTTGTAGATTAAATCAATTACAGACTGGCACGAAATGTAACCGGCGCAGGGTTCTCGTAGCCGCGTGGAAATGTTGTGTTGGTTGAAACTCAGTATTTCAGTTATCGCAAAGTCGCATCAAAGTGCCAGCACATGGGCCGGGTTCACAGAAGAAAATGAGCAATGGGGTAAAAACGTGGCATCATTCTGCTCCCAGTTGAAGAAATTGCAGATATTGCTCCTAGCCTGGTCTCAACCACACGCAACAAGGCTCCTGCAGCAGCAGCGGCGGCAGCGGTAACAGCAGACGCTTCAATGCCATCAATGCTTTGACGAGAATGGCGGGTTTTTTGTTTGTTTGTTATTTTTTGCTGCACAAACCTTTACAAAGCCATGAAGTGTGTTTGTAAAAGGGAAATAAATGAGGAAAGGTACATGGAGGCCAGGTGAAATGTTTGATGCTAAACCCATGGACTTTACCTCGGTACTCTCTAAATGCAAAAGAATAGACAGAATGGCCGCAAAGGCAACTGTTTTCCTAAACTTATAAAGTGTGCACGCCCTTAACGTTTATTTAATAAGGCCTAGTGGGGAGGGGGTAACGGAGGGAGGGGGGGCTTCTGTTATTTTGAAAACATTCAAATGTCCGTGCATCAAAGATTTTTTTTAATGAGATAACATATCGATTTACCCAACTATATCTATATATTTAGCTTAACCTAAAAAGCCACTTAAAAGGGCAAAAATAAATATCTTACTGTTTTTCACAATACTTTAGAAAACTTTTTTCTCTTTCTCTCTCTCTACAAGTTCAATGAGTTGTCAATAAAGACCACCTTCTTGGCAAGGGGCTTTCTGGCTACGCGGCATGGAAGCAGCAGCAGCATTAAACGGGTACACCACATTTAAGTCCTTTGGCAGGACACGTGTGTGGTGAAGTAAATTGTGGGTACGACCATTTCTTTTTTTCAAATTTGTCTGGGACAGTGTGGAAAAGTAGGCCATGGGTGTATAAGGGTTCTCTAGAGTCTAGACCAGGGGTCGGCAACCAAAACACAACGAGAAGAGACTTTTATTTCGAATTCGAGAAATAAAATCCAATATTTCAAGAGTCGCAATGCCATGTGAATACGAGAAAGGTAGTCATGAATACATAACGTCACGAAACAGTTCTTAATGAGCCGCATGCAGTTCCAGAGCCTCAGGTTGCCGACCGCTGCCCATGGTTAACTGGACTCCCATGGTAAACGGGACTTCCATAGTCAGATTCGGCAACCAAAATAACAATGAGCCATTTTTTTCGAATTTCAAGAGCCACACTGCAGTTAAATTTCGATTTAAAGCTTTCGTGACCTGAAGACGGCTGCTTGCGTTGTAGCCGAAACGTCGTGAGAATTATTTTATTATGTTTTATTTTTATTATTTTATTACTTCCCTTCTACGTGACTTTACCGAAAGAACCAAGAACACACTGCAGTTCTTAAAGAGCCATGTAGAACTTCTTTCGCACCGTACGTAGCCAACCGTGCTATAGGAGGTGCGGGGGAAGGAACCTTCCTCTCGTGAAGGCCCTTCCGCCGGCAGTGGCACGAGTGAGCAGTTTCCGGCCTGCGCATTCACCTCTGATAAAGAGGCTTTCTGGCAATGCACTATTGGGGTATGGCTGTAAACTGGTTGAGTTGATTTCGCACATCCACTCACACTAATGTATTTCCTCGTCAAAAGATAACACGTACGTTCACACTGACATTTCGACCTTCTTGCAGAAAGATGTCCGGGTGAGCTCCCCGGTTCTTATGTTGCTTTCACTTTGCTTGTTGTGAAATATTACAGCCATGCTCCAATGCCCAATTCATCGAAAATTACCCGTAGGCTGCTCGGTTGGGACTAGACGTACTCTACAGTTCTGTACCATAGCAATCAGCATCGCCCCCTACTGGCAGGCTAATGCCCCAGGTCACGCTTAGAGCTCTCGCCGGGTTACACAAAATCAAGTTGAAACTCCTCTGCAGTGAGCCTGAGGTCCACGCTGTTCTGCCGTAATAAAATGGACAAGGGATATTGCATGTGTCTCACAGTGGGGTATACAATAAATAAAAACGATGCTAATCCCTCACATTAACATAGCCACTTCCGTGCCCTCGTTTAGGAGGTGGACAGTAACATGCTAATCTCTCAAATTAACATCACTATCCCCGACCACTTCTTTATAACCCTTGAGCTACACCCATTTCAAACCTTTTAAAACAGTCTGCCTCAGCAGCAGGCCACGCTTTCTCACCTGATGACGGACGCTTTTTATTTTATACCTACGTGACTTTACCGAAAGAACCAAAGAGTATGGATTCCTGCAGTCACGAAAGCTTCAAATCTAGATTAAAAACGATGCATTTTCTTTACAATGCGCCCGTGAAGTATGTGCCGAGCTACGTGACCTCGTGAATGTGCACTTGATTCCTACACGTGGTGGAATTCCCACCACTGACTTTGCACAGCCAATGGAAATAAACGCTGGGCAATGCTTACGAGAGCTGAGCAGCGCTTCGATTCGACTGACTGTAAGGGGAGAGTTGATGTGTACACTAAATTATATGCGCTTTGGTATTTTAATAAAATGCCAAATGCGAGTAACGTACCTTCGGGAAAGTCGGGTGTGCTTTTATTGACGCAACTGGCATTTTGAAATGCGCGTGGCTGAAAATCAACGACGTGGGGGTCCAAAATGTGAATCACAGGGCCGCGTCCACGTTTCTCATTGTGAACGCGGCGCTGCATTGCACGTCGGTGTGTCGACGTACACTTACCTACGCTGGCAATAACGCGCCACGTTGTGGGGCTAAATTGAACATTTTAGTAAACAAAAAAGTAAAACATTCACATTTGCATCGATACGATCCGCCGTATCGAATATTGAATGACATTTTCGTCAGAACACTTTCAGCAACTAATAGGCGCGTATAGAGTTTACGAACAAATGGCATGAGGCTTTCAGTAACCGTAACCTTCGGGCTCGCTTTCGCGTCTGAGCCTGCAACTTGCACATTGATGCATTACATGTGTAATTTTCACTGTACACCGCTGGGATTTGAAGATGTGGCGAGCGATAGAGTGAAGTTTTCCAATATTAATCAAACGTGCTGTAACAAAATACAAGACCGTCGGCTTTCGTTTTTTTTCTTTCTTCGCGCAGGCGAGTTTGCGTGTTGTCTAGATAGTGCACAGTCGCACATGGTCCCATAATTGACCGCCCGTTCCACCCCATTTGCAATTCTGCGATCGCATTTTGTGACAAAGACCGTATCTCCCTGGGCCATCAATAGCGCTGTGGCAACTCGTGGGTATTCCCACGAACTGGCAGCTCCCGTTATAGCCAGAGCCACTTACACACATTTTAAACATTAGTTTAACAACAGGTAAGATTCCATCACATTTCAAAATGGCTTTAATCACTCCCATACACAAATCTGGTGACTCCTATAACCCTGACAATTTTGAGGCCAATTTCAATTCTTTCCCCGTGCCAGTGAAATCCAAGCGAAAATCGTGGCAAAACACTCCTGACATTTTCTAAATGAACATGCCCTCTTCTGTCAAACGTGGGTTTGTTTATTCTTAATACCACGGTGGCAGCAGCATCCGCATCTGTTTCGATAAACCCAGTTTGGTCGGGGGGTTTGAAATTTCGCGTCCGGGACACAGAATCTGTCTCACCGCGCACTCCAAGTTTCCTTGTAAAAGCAAAATGTATTAACACTTCAGTTCCGTTCCTGGTGTCTATTGCTCCTCGACCTTATATTGTGACCAGAATAATATCCGACGGAGTCTTCCATTTCCGAGCGACCTTCGCCACTTGATGGACGTACATCAGTATGCAGCAAGGTATACAACTGTCAGCAGTAGCAGAACACGCGTGCCAACAAGGACGCTCAATTGATTTTGATGTTGAAGTTCTGTGCACAACTAGCTACTACTGGCCAAGACTAATTAGAGTATCTATCGAAATTTAAAGAAATAAAAATGATATTAACCGTTCGGATAGCTAACGCCTTAGTGCTGCGTGGAAGCGAATCATCAAATAATACATTGTTTAAACGCATGCCTATGAAGGGCAGCATACTTCAACAGGGATTACCGTTAGTACGGCTATTTGAATACACACAATAGACAGGAAGGACAAGATCAAAGGGCTCGCTTAATGCACAATGTACGTTGACTCAGTAATTCCCTCCCCCCCCCAATTTGCGCAAGACCGCAGAAGCGTGGTCACCACATATACCCTCTATATAAGGAACGAAACAGTTAGACTTCTACACAAATCTGGCTGTCGCCAGATGAAGCTAGTTGTAATTACTGGCGAAACGTCGTACTCAGATTGTAAATGTTGTGGCTTGGCTCTCCAACACACAACCGGTGTGATGTACTAGTTGCGAATTGGCCACGTTCTCTTTACGTGGAAACCCTTACTAGTTGGCTGTGTCGGGTGGTGGCGGGTTGTGCGGGATGTGGAGGTCATTTGGTCACGCCACGCTGGTCAGCGCGGGTTGAAAGCGGACACCATAGACGTGGGAGCATAGAAATAAAGTAGGATGGGTATTGTTTCATTGCAGCCTGCTTCCCACCATGTAGCCCTATTTGAGTACTGCATATATATAGTTGAATATTGATTTTACACTGCGTTTCAGCAATACCCCAACTTCCTGACGTGCTTGTTTTGCAATTCACTCCTACAGGTGGCCTTGCCCAATGTCGCTTCATTATTGCTATCGAAACACACACAGAAAGCAACACACACACACACACATTTAATCTTATTTATCCAATTATGCACATTCTAGGAACACATCTTCCCAGAGTGGTGGAACTTCTTCGGAGTCAGGATTTACCGACAAAAAACGGTTGGTCTGGGGGAAGAAACTTTCAAAGTTATGATTATGATTCACGCACAACGTTGAACGAAGCTCTGGGCCTCCTCGCGCGCGTGGAAACGCTCTCACAAGGCCCTCTTGGCAGGTGATAAGCCTCGGCGTCTGTAATTTGCAGGGCCACGTTGCTCGCTGCCAAACGCAGACATTTCAACGAAAGAACAAATGCAAGGAAATCTTGATTGCTCTCCAGAAGACGTTCAAGGGGTCTGGTGGTGTTCGCGGTCCAAAAGTCTGTACCAAGGAGCTTGGCTTTTAAAATTTGTGCGTGTATGATGTGTTATTAAAGGCACACACTTGATACCACAAGAACATGTTTGTGGTGACATGATCTCGTAGCTGAAATGTGTTTTTTTAAGTTATATATTTTTATGATTATCAAACGCGATGTTAAGTACCGGTAAAGAATGTAGCGTAGCAAGCGTTGGACGGTGGTAACGTATCATCTCCAACACTCGATCTTAAGCAATAGCGTTTGCTTGTTTCAGGAGCTACACTTGGCACCGCCACAAGGATCCGGAATGTCCACCACTGACCCATTGGGATCAAAGACAGCTCATAAATATTACAGTCGAGTCCTCTATTTCTCAATTGAATCTCTGTACAGGTACGCACAGTGACATTGCTGGGATAATAAAAACGATAGCAGAGCAAGCGACGCTATAGCAGATAGCACACTGTGCTACGTTTCAGGTGGCCCGAGTTCGATTCCCGGCTACGGCTAACATCTCTCAAATGATCATGCCTCTCAATCCACATCCACCCGCGAATTTAGCCATGTTTGTTTGTTGTAGTACAGAGTTAGACTGATGGCCTTAATCTAAGTTGTCTTGTGGTTGTTATTGGTTGTTTGACTTGAATCCCATTGGGATTTTTGCACTCAGCGTTGGTGTACGGTGTTTTTTTCTGCAATATTTTGCTGTCTTTTCTTGGATTTTCTGTTTGCACTCAGTCACATATTCACTTTAAGATGTTTTTTTGTTCATGTTTTTTGTTTGTTGCGGTTGCACCCGATTCAATAGCCGAATGGCTCACAGGGCTATACCTAATAAATGAACTTGAACTTGCGTGGTTAAAAATGGTCAAATAACCCCCACGGCTAAGGTTGCCACCTATTCGGGTTTGACGGTGGAACGTGTTTGGGTGACAAGAACTGTCCCGAGATTTGGTACGGGTATTGTGTGGAACCTCAATACAGTCGACAACAGTTTTGATAGACCTGTGTTAATTGATTAATGTTCCGATTTGGTCTGTATAGAAGGTGGTAATTCTACCCACCACCGACGTCATGGGGGGAGCTTCGCACAAGAGCGGATGGACATAGGAGCCGTACAGTATTTAAATACAGCACACTATTTGGTGATACTGCGTTGGCAGTGGTGCATAATAACAATCTATGACTACCTCGCCAGATATACAGGAGATTGTGGGTTCGATCCCGACCCTGACGCCTGCTGTATATTTGGAGTTTGCGATGTCTCTCCCCACGGTCGCGTGGAATCGGAGTATTATAATTTTTCAATGCACCTTTAAGATCAGCACACTAAATCACGAGGTGGCCTCGATCAACACATGTCGGTGACGATACTCCGACTGATGCTCCTGCTGTTGTGGAGTGACTCATGCAGCCAGCTATGGCTGCAGAGTTTGGTAGTACATGTTGTTAACGTCGTTTATTGTGAAAATTCGGTCGTAGTTTCTATGATCACTGTTTCATTGCTTTTATGGCTTTATTTTGGTGATTTACGAAAAGTTTTTTGGTTGGGCCATGTTTGTTTGTTGTAATACAGAGTTAGACTGATGGTCTTAATCTAAGTTGTCTTGTGGTTGTTGTTGTTGTTTGACTTGCATCCCACTGGGATTTTTGCACACAGCGTTGGTGTACGGTGCTTTTTCTGCAATATTTTGCTGTCTTTTCTTGAATTTTCTGTTTGCACATAGTCACTTTAAGATGTTTTCTTGTTCATGTTTTTGTTTTCTGTTTGTTGCGGTTGCACCCGATTCAAGAGCCGAATGGCTCACAGGGTTTTCCCAAATAAATGAACTTGAACTTGAACACGTGTCGGGCCACGTGCGTCACAGGAGCCGTGACCTCGAGCCGGCTCGGCGGTGACCCGGAAGGTAAACCCGCGGTTGCCAGGCAACGCGAGGACGCGGCGGGAGCGCGTCACGCAGGTTAGCGCGCGCACGTGTGGATTTCCCCGTCGCGAGGAATTTAATTCTTATTTGTACTTCGTGTTAATTTTTATTACTAAATTCGTTCAGGTGTCAAGCAAACGACCAGAGTGATAATAATACTGCCGGTGCAATAAGCGCGGTGGATCTGGTGCGATGATGTCTTCATAAGGGGAAACAGTATATGGGTCTTTCGGTAAAGTAACGTAGATAAGTTAAAATAAACTATCAAATAACCCATCTACGTGACTTTACCGAAAGACACGAAGAATATGAATTCCTGCAGTCACGAAAGCTTTTAAGTCACGATTTAAGGGGGCAACCTGTTTTTGTTGTTGTTGTTAATTATAGTGGTGGATTATCGTACCCGAGTTTACTGATGCGGCTGCATTACGGCGAGAGAGGCTACTATCGTGGCTACCTGGAACCCCCCCCCTCCCCTCCAAGCACTGAGGTAGCGCGGGTTGACGTTGTGATTGACAAACTTAAAAAACTCGATTCTTTAAAACCATTTATTGTGTGTTTAGTTGTTCTAACACGGTTGGCTACGTACGGTGCGAAAGAAGTTCAACATACTGGACACATTTAGATTTAAAGCTTTCGTGACTGCAGGGATTCATATTCTTGGCTCTTTCGGTAAAGTCACGTAGAAGGGACATAATAAAAATAAAACAATAAAATTATCACGACGTTTCGATTGCAACACAAGCTTCCGTCTTCAGGTGGTACCGTCACAGCCACGACAGCTGTATCAAGTAAATGAGAGATTTCAGGAGTTACCACTGCGTTTATATAATGGTTGGAGAAGGTGGTGGGACAAGGGCCGCATACTTATTCTGCAGTCTATTCTTAGTCTCAAGCCTCACCTTACCATATTAATAATAAGTATGCGGCCCTTGCCCCACAACCTTCTCCAACCATTATATAAACGCAGTGGTAACTCCCGAAATCTCTCATTTACTTGATGCAGCTGTCGTGGCTGTGACGGTACCACCTGAAGACGGAAGCTTGTGTTGCCTCCGAAACGTCGTGATTTTTATTTTTTTATTTTATTTTACTTTTTAATGTTTTTACCTACGTGACTTTACCGAAAAAACCTAATAATATAGATTACCATACCCTGGCTCGCCAGGAGAAGGCGGTACAGTGAGTGGTCTAATCGCCATCTGTTTCCGTCTGTACAGGGGATCGAGCATTGCCCCCTCGCTTGGGCGCTGGTTTTCTCTGGGTGCTCCAGTTTCCTCTCGCGTGTATAATAATAATGATAACTGTCGTCATGAATTGGCTGAAAACATGTTAACATAAAAAAGCCCAATGTAGCAGCAGGATCCTCCTGAAAATTGGTAATTCGACTCGGTGTGGCTTTTATGGATAAGTAAGTACATTATTACGATTAAATTATATTTTATTTGTTTTATTTTTGTCATTTTGATGACCCGGGACACTCTTGTACATAAGCATCTATCCTGGTCTCTGGAGTTCTCACCTGGATAAACAATAAACTGTATACTTGAATTTCGATTTAAAGCTTTCGTGACTGCATGGATTCATCTTCTTGGTTCTTTCGGTAAAGTCACGTAGAAGGGAAGTAATAAAATAATAAAAATAAAATAAAATAATTCTCACGACGTTTCGGCCACAACGCAAGCAGCCTTCCTCAGGTGAAGACCAGGTCTGTCGGGGAGGCAGCGTCTCCATTCAGCGTCTCCATTCAGACGCTGTCTCTCTGACAGACCTGGTCTTCACCTGAGGACGGCTGCTTGCGTTGTGGCCGAAACGTCATGAGAATGATTTTATTATGTTTTATTTTTATTATTTTATTACTTCCCTTCTACGTGACTTTACCAAAAGAACCAAGAAGAAGATGTATACTTGAATCTTGGGTCTACTGCTGTTTGAAGGCCTTCCCACGCTGGGTCAGTGAATGGGGTTTGTTTGGCCATACTTCACCACGCTGGTCAGCGCGAGTTGGTAAAGGGGTTGGGTCTGTAAGGACCGGTTCAGATTTCATTCGCCATTCATGTTAGCCGTGATGCCATTTTTGTAGGCGTTTCCCATTGTGTGCCCCATGTACCCCAAGTCTGGCTGCCAATTATTAAGTGTATTTCACCATTTGAGAACCCATTGACATATCACGTCTCTGGCAAGGGTTGATCTGGGTCAGATCTACAAAGCGTTTCCAATACACGCAACTTTCAAGTATGCAAATTGTATGAAAACATACAGAAATCCATCCAAAAACACGTGCATGTTTAGTTATTTTAAAGAAGCTTTACTGACTGTTGTGTAATGGTTAGCACACCAGGACTTCAATCCAGTCTGATTAGTCCTCCCGGCACTGCAGTTGAAACAATATGGGCATGTTTCTTATATGTCCCTGCCTGGGTCTACCCGGCAGTATAAATGGATACACCACATTTGATCGACAGGTCGGATGTAGTGGGGTAAAGTATGGGAACTCCTGTCTCTTCCAAGATGTCTGTCTTACATGGAAGAGCAGGCCAAATATCCTCTAAGAGGGGTTGCCTAGAGATCCCTCTAGTGAAAGTCTTCCACCAGCGGAGACATGAGCAAGTAATTGCAGGACTGCACCTTTACCTATCATTTGAAGAACCTGGACAAATAGCATTCCAATTTCGACTTTAAAGATGACTTTATATGTTATCTATGTGGAGTATGTTGAACTTATTTTGCAACGTAAGTCGCCAACCATACAAATAGGACGTGCACATTTACGAACTATTCATATTTAACAATTGGAAGTAAAATGCATAGGGGAAGACGGAAACCTAGGTGGATAGAGTACTCAAAAGATCTCAGCTAAAAAAGAGTATTGCATATGACTTATGGAGTAGTTTTGGCTAAATGAAGACAACCACAGTGAACAATTTGTCGCCCTATCGTTACGAGTGAGCTGCTGGAAGGGACGGATGGTCAAAAAAACCGAAAGTGACTTCCTGCTCAATAAACATTGAGGCAGTGCTCATAGTAAGCCTGAACATTTGTTATTGCACACTTTTACAAGTTCAGTCCATCCTGTTGCAGCCCTGAGCCAGTGATGGAAATCCCACATTCCCATGGCGAGAGGCGAGTATCTCCATAGGACAACCGCTCTTTACTTCTTCACCAACATGGGACTAATCTGGTATCGAGCCCTGGAGGAATGATGAGCTGAGCCAACACCCGTCCAGGATTAGAACTCGCAAATCTTCCGATTTCGATCCACTCGCGCCCACCGCTGAGCCACCAGACTGGGTGATGATGATTACCTTTGTCATATTTGTCCATGTCTCACTTGCAATATAGGCATTGCGCTCAACGGGGTCTCAGTAACAACTTAAGTTGAAAATACAGTAATTTTCAGAAACTGTACGTCCTCTGACAGAGGCATACAATGACACACTCATGATGCCATAGGGTTCATCTCTTAACATCATCCCATTTAACACGCAGAATGGGGGTTGCATAGCGATAACATCAGCTTGGCGAAGGTGAAAAATATAGGATTACAGATGAATGGATTTCAAAAGAAAACTATTTTCTCACATTGCTGATAAAAAGCACAACAATGATAAAAAGCACAACAATAAGAGAACGGGACATGTGGAGTACATTACAGCATATGGCGTGTTGTGTATAATCTAATGCCACATTTAATGTAACATTTTAGTATATGCAAACACTTAATGCCCTACAATTTAATAAAAATGTATATGCACTGAATTGCGAAGGACGTTAGTTGTTGTGCAACGCTTGAAGAATCCTTCATGCGTCATCGTGGAAATTTACTTTTTTGAAAGCGTCATGTAAATTGCACAACGTTGCACCATCAGTTTTAATAAAATTCAGTTTCTTTATTGAGTATTCCTGTAACAAATAATATCTGAATAGGTTATGCCGATGTGGGTTTTTTTTTAAACTGAAAATCTATTGTAAATCTATTGGTTTTTGTGGTACTTGTAGTTTAAGTGCCGATAAAAAAAACATTGTGAGGCCTTGGTGTCTCATTTATGGGAAAAAAAGCAATGCCATGTGGGTAAGTAACTTGCGTACATCCAACCAAATGTTACAAAACCACTAATGACATGGAAACATAGTCTTTAAACCCCCAAGTATTAACGATAGATTTGTGAGTCTACGTTAACGTTAAAGACATTGTTTTCACGGCAATACAAGTACGTGGCCTTGGGCAGGACATGCTTCTAGAAAGGACGATGATACATGGTCGAGGTGAACGCATGGACTGGTAGCCAATGGGAGGAAGACACAAGATGGAGTAATGAAATCATCTTGTGTGCTGATGTTTGGTGGATCGTTCAATCGTGGATCCTTGAGAGATGACGGTAGCTTTGAGGAGGCCTTCATCTAGAAGTGGATTAATCGTGGCTAGGCCGGCCGGACGATGATAACAAATCCGACATGTGTGCCCTGAATGATTGTACGTATATGTAGAGCAACTTTCTGCTGGTGCTGTGTCACTCGATGTCTTCGCAAGCTGGGGTCGATGGGCGGCGAGGGGAGTGCAGCTTCCCCGAGCCGTTGCCTGGGCCCCCGGCTACGGCCGAGGAATTTCTTCGACCCCAAAACCTGGTGCGGTGACGGCGTGAGCCCTTGCCTTCTGCTTTTTTGTGCTTTTTCTTCTTTTTCTTCTCCTCCTCCCCAAAAAAATATCAAATTACAGAGCGCGGCCTGATGGGATGCTCTGTAATTTTGTGGGGTAAGTGATACTTTGTCAAAGGACTAATTACTGAACAATAAAAACATCAAAGAAATGGTTATTTTGCGCCTACTAGGAAAAAATGTAGGAGTGTTTGTTTTTAAACTAGTGATAAGAAAATTACAGACTCCTCTTTTTTATCTATAGTACACACTAATACAGCAATCGCTCTGCTCATATTACATTACAGTCTTGTGTTACACATTGTACAGGTTAGGCATGCGATTCAACTTGTGAACTGCGGAGCCAGTGTTACAAATATATTAATACTGCAGTGTTTCTGTGAACTCAACACTTTGAAGTAACTCACAAAGAAATCCGTTGAGGTTTAGTATACCGCATTACAACCTCGAATTATCAAAGCTAACCCACTGAAGTTAATCCAACAGGCTTGCTGATTCCAATAATATCAAATGACTGGTCAGATATATATTTTTCAGTTTGTGATGTTGTGGGACTATTTTGTCACTATCATCCACAGGAAAAAAAACATGTTTTTTTGTCATGTAGTGCTATGGTATCAGTGGTTGTATATCCTAGCAGGTATAATGTGGCACTGAAATATTTTACACACACGGTCCAGAAGTTTTAACTTGCAATAAGTACACGTTGCAGTTCGACCTAGCTTGAATATGATGTCATTTTCAGGAGTAGGCCATTGCGGTTTTATGTCAGCACAAATTCCAAACCTGGAAGTAATTTGCAACTAAATGACAAAAAAAACAAAAAAATATTCCTCTTAATGCACGGATACATAATTGTCCTTTGCCAACGCTATTTGTCCAAAGGAGTCTTTTTTTACTTCATTAATAAAGCACAATAAAACACAACGTGATATTACATGGCATTTTATTGGCAGAATTAAAATTGCAATTCACAGGTACAACTCATAGCCCCCAAAAAATGCACTAATATAACCCATTTTGAAATGCTGCAAACTACTCCCGGCAGGAGAACTGGCCTCGTGCGGTCACGTGGGACGCGGCTCTTCGGCTGGACAGTCCGTTTGGCATGGAGGAGGACAGCGCGGACGAGAACCTTCGTGCCGCTGCACCCTTGGACACGGTCCCCCTGGAGCGGCTCGAGGAGAGGGCGAGTCGCCTGGCCTGCGAGCTGCGCCTCTTAGCCGACAAGGTCCTGCTGCGTTCGACGGACGACCAGCAGCAGCAGCGGCAGCGGTGGCCCAAAACCCAGGACGCCGCGGCGGCGTATGGAGTTGGCAGTAAGGCTCAAAGCTGTGTTGATTCGGACGGCTGTTACAGCCGCAGAAGCAAGCATCGCCAAAATTTATTGTATGAAATGCTCAGTTGTAGATGAGCCAAACTCGAATATTGTTATTGGTTTGCAGAGTCGGTACAATATCCACTGTGGTCGTCCTTGATCCGCATTAATTTATTTTTCATGCATACCTGCCTCATATATGCAGTTTATTGCTTTTGACATAACCTTCCAGTATTTCATTCTTGCATGCTTTTGTATTGTCGGGATTTTTAAAAGATATGGTATGAAACGCATAACTTGTACCAATGTTATTACACCTTCTGTCATTTTTCCACAGCTTTTATTACACAGACGGATGAATGTGGTGATGTTTGGTCTCACAGGGACAACGAACTTACTCAAATACAGGTGTGCTGTTATTATTACAAGTTTCAGTTCTTTAAATAGGATGGATGTGTTATTATTTGCATGCTTACACGTGCAGCATTTAAAGAGTCTCTCTAAATGGCCTTTGACAACTATATTATTGCACCGTATCTAATGTCTTCTCAGGACTGCAGCTTTCCTGAATATCTAGGTCCTGATGCGGTGGCTGACCTGCCACAGAGTCTGGATCCTGGACACTTGTTGGAGAATTGTTTTGATGCACAAGCATTTCAGGTCCATACCTACACCAGCGCAACAACGATGATACTAAGAGTAAAGCAAACATACAATTATTGCATGCATTTGCAAGTGTATACTAGGTGAGTTTAGTATATATATTTTGAGACTGGGTGGTATGTTGTGTTACGTGGTATAATAAATGTAGGTGCACTAATAAATATTCCAAGTGTTGCATATATTTGTGTTATCTGCAATGTTTAATTCGCACATCTTTTTATTTATATTTTTAATGCACAGCACTTAAATCTCCCCTTATTTTCTATCAATTGTAAGGAATAAGTCAGTACATATACATACCACACGTATGGCCCTGCGATACAGTAGACAAGTTTCCCTGTCGCACCAAAATAAGATACGCTTCTGAAGCCAGTGGAGCTATGCACTTTTCAATCATCAAGATTGAAAACTAATTTCTTTAGAACTGATTTTTGCGTTTAGTTTGTTGTCCTTCCCCTGCATCTCCGATTAGCACGATGGGTTACATACGGTGCGAAAGAAGTTCAATACACGTACATATTCACTTCATCCTGTGTAATTGAGGTTGCAGTGTTTTAATAATGTGAATAATACAGCAACGTATCAAGTTCATTATTTGTCCTTTTCTCTTCGGTCTCAGCCCCATCGGCATTGGAAACAACTGTTCACGTCGGGGTCTTCGCACGCCATCGTCCGGGACACCTTTTGGTGGATTTTTCTCAGCCGTTACAAGGGTGGTGTGAGTGCAAAATAAATCTGGCAGCGCAGCGCAGCACAACTTCACCATTTTTTCACCGATGTCATCGTGCTGAGGATTTTTGCGTGCACGATTTACAAGAGCTGCTAAATGTTTCCCACTAAAGTAAATCAACTCTGTTCTTTGTAGGCGCTCCGTGGTATCCTTTCCTCTTGGGAGCAGATACAAATGTGTTGAATGCGATGAGCAACAAAGTCTATTGTCGTCCGTCATCTTCGTTGGAGCATTCTTCGTACGGTGTTGTAATCATTGTCAGGCAGAAACACAATCCTCTCGGTGTTGCGGTGGTGCATAAATTGCATACAGAGATGCAGGGTAATCTTCCCCAGGACATCTTGTGTAAATTGGGATGCCAATAAAGACGCGCGAGCTTATGGCACGCACATGTCCACGTATTTATTGCATCTGAGTGATGATCTCAATGAACCCTTATGTACAGACAATGAGCCGTGTTCTCAGAGCAAGCCAGTTTAAATAAATTCGTTTCAAATGCCACCAAGCAAACCGAGAGAAGAGTAAAACATACAAAGTTTCGTGTGTTTCCCCCGCGATGCTTTTAACATCGCCATGCTTCATGTTGTCGTGTGAAGTTGCATAAACTCGCTCACTCGTGCTTGTGTATTAGCGGAGATGAGCTCACCTTTTAAGTATGGATGCTTTCGTCCGCGTCCCCCCCTTCCAGTGCAACCAAACCCTACTTAAGAGTTATTAAATGCAAATATTTCTCTCAACATTTAGACCGACAAAATAATCGTCTAATTGCCTGCTCTCCCCTTTGATCTTCTCTCGTTGCAGGCCAATCAAGAGCTCGAGAACCATTTGTATGACAGAGTAGCGAAGAGCTTTGTATCCCTACTGCTAAGTACTCCGCACAACATGAATAATAAGGATAAGTTCTTGCAGGTGATGTCGCACGCCCTGACACAGTGGCTCCATGTACAGTGTTGCAATTACTAGGGAGAGAAAAAAAAAATGTCTCGCAATTTTGTAAACCACATTAGAACGGGCCAGTTCCTGTGATGTTTATTGCCGATTTACCGAATAATACAGAAGCAGAAATTCGCTTTAAAGATGCACAACTTTTGAACGCGCATGAAGCGGCCATGATTGTGTACTTTTACAAATATATAATTTTCGTACGTTCATGTTCTTCTTTAACCGGGTGTAGTGTTTCCCCAATAGCAATATACTTTTATTTAAACAAAAATTTGACGTGACCCCTGGAGTAGATCTTGACACCCCATGGCACGGGCATGAACTGCCGAATAATGCGATTGTTTTCACTCAGGCGTATGTGGAGTGGCTGGCTCAGGTGCTTTATGGCGCATTTGTCAAGGCATTTCCTGCCTCCCGCCTCCAGTTTGGGGATGACTTTAAAGCTGAGCTTGCCAACCTCACCTCACTCTGGATATGCGGTGAGTTACCGCCCAATTTCAAACACTGTAAAAGAGTGTGTGTGTGCGGCACGTGTGTGCGACACGTGCGTGCACGTGTGTAGCACGTGCGTACACGTGCAGCCCGTTTTGTCAATGCACTGCCGAGCGGGTCCTGGGTGTTATTTGACCATTCTTTGCTGTGCCCGTCGGTGCGTATGACTGATCCAGATGCAGAGCAGCAACAATATCTGTATGCAAGTTAAACTTCTTTTTTGCACTGTACGTAGCAAACTGTGCTAATCGGAGGTGCGGGACAATTCCATAGCAGGAACACAGAAGTAGAGTACAACAATGACATTGCTGCCACCACATTCTACTGCGAACCATTGTAGCCCCACAGCCTATGGCAACCTGTTGTACATGGTGGTCACCCATCCAAGTACTATTCAGGCTCAGGCCTGCTTAGCTTCCCATATTTATATACAGTATATGTAAAATGGGGAATAAGAATAGAATGAGCTACTTAAAAATGTCACCTTGACATTTTTAGGATGTTTTTTAATACTTGTCAGTGCATGCTACTTATACAATGGCAATAAGTTGTGTTTGCTACTGCATTGAAGGTTAAACAAATACTTGCAAGTACTTCCAAAATACACCATTTTTGTGCTGAAAAGTGCACAAATAATCATGGGGATATACATACTGGCAATCAGAGGGAGAGAAAGAGGAACACATGGATTAGAGAACATACGCAAGGAGTAATTTTAACCGTTCAATAACATTTAAGTGGGTTTGGGCATGACACATCGCTAGACGGGATGATGGCTGATGGATAAGACCGATGGTGGAGTGGTAGCCAAAGGTGGGAAACGTGCCCTCAAGCATGACCTCCGCAGAGATGGAGTGATGGGATCATCTCAGACGCGGGAGTGAGATGGATTTTGACATCGCAGGACCACGAGGGATGGTGACGACTTGAGGCTTTCTTTCAGCATTGGGTAGCTCATGGTGGTTTATGGTGAGAAATAATATTATTCATACTGCACCATGGTTAAATTTAATGTAAAATGACTTTTGAATTATTTACCGATACAGCATTTACCATGAAAATAACGCACATTCTAAAGTGATGCCATTCAATGGGAAACTATAATGTGTGCATTGTTTCATTATCATTGTAACAATAGAAAATACAATATTTTTTAGCTTTTAGTAATAAATGGATATTTATTCATCCCTGCTCAACATTCATTGGGATGCTACAGTGGCGAGATGTTAACTCCCTCGCCCTGTATACAAGAGGTTGTGGGTTTGATCCCGACCCGGACACCTGTATATTTAGAGTCTACATATTCTCCCTCTGGTCGCGTGGTTTTTTCTCCGGGTCCTCTGGTTTTTCACTCCACATTTATAATCAACGTGCCTTTAGAGGATCGTTGAGCTGTCATTTGTGGCCAGGTCGCTTCTGAAGTAGAGCTACTTAGCTCAGTGGGCTTTACATAGTACAAATAAAAAAATAGTTTCGTTTAATTTTTTTGGTTCTATCAATGGCCATTTTGAGGACATCAGACCAATGTGTGCAATGGAACCACGGGCTGTTCAGGGACATTTGTTGTCCGGTGTACAACGCGCTACGTTGTTCTCATGATGGGTGGCTTTCTGGTAGGAATTCAAGCCAAGCCACTGTCGTGGAAGACATGGGACCTGTCTTGGCTTGGAGAATCTCTGAAAACGGCCCAGAAAACCCCTACAGGTGAAAGGCAAGGAGCAGATGCGGTCTTGGAAATCAGCCACCTGCATGACAACTGTGAGTATATTCTTAGGTTTTTTCGGTAAAGTCACGTAAAAAAACCTAAGAATATGAATCCTTGCAGTCACGAAAGCTTCAAATCTAGAACTGTGAGTATCACCAAATGTACCGTGGGTATTTTGAAGTGTTCACGACGTTGACCCACGATGCTAATTAACGTACCATAAATATTAAACTCTGTATTGTGTGCAGTATATATATACAGTTCGGAGCCAAAGTTAATAAACTGTGACCATATGTTTGTCAACTCGGCTTTTGTGGCTTTTTATAGAAATCATGGCATAGTTTTATTTGATGTTTTAGTAACTACAGTCAAGTGCGTTTTAAATCATTGTTAAAATATACGCGCATAGATATCTTTATGTCGGAGGGAACGTCGACCGGGTAGATGGAGTAATGAAATCGGCTCGTGCGCAGGTGCTCGGTGACATTATGACATTGCAGGATCATGAGTTGGTGATGGCTTGGGGAGGCCCTCATCTAGTATTATATTTATCATGCATGATGATGATGATGATGATACATGTTATATAATAGATATATATGCGACTGCCACGTAGACATAATGTTTCTTCACCCGTAGACTTGATTCATGGAAGGTGTGTGCCTCAAACTTAATTGCCAGGGGTCAAAGTAATATAAAGTACATCGGAAGCCATTAACATTTTTGAAGTTAAATTACTCGCATGCATTTTGTGAAGTTTAAGTATTAAATGTCCTTGTGGTGGGCTGTTTGCAATCTGTGAGGCCGTAATTGCATGTGATGCGGTTGGATCTGCCTGCAGTGCAAGGAACATGTTTACTGGGTGCTGGGGCCCTGTCACCACAGCATTGGGAGGGATCGGGCCATCTGCTTTGTGTCAGCAAACCGCCTCCGATGGAAACGTTGTCCCGTGCTTTTTTGTTCATTTGGTGGGATGACAACAGCAATTTTAAAGGGAACATTTTTATATTAATATGCAGTTGTCAGATGAAATTGTTACAACTATTTTCATTATCATCTGTAGGAACAGAAACAGCTGGCCGCAGCAGTCGTGCTTGAAAGTGCGTTGAGCAGATTCCTAAGACTGGGTGTATTCTGGTGTAAATGTGGCATTTTTTTGTGGTCTGCATTCAGCAGAATTTTGGTTCTTGTCCAATGTGTTAAGTTTGCTTTGGGAAAAAAGAACATATAACACAGACATACGGGTCATTGTTGAGTGTCCATTTGTATAAGATCATTCATAACCATTTTACCCTTCTTCTAGCAACGTATTTACAGGAGCCACATTAAGATGTTGTATTGTTTAGTAAACATGTACGTATAGTGGCATATATCATGTATGTATGACTTATACTGTACATTTATTGTACTATATACAGCACACATTCAGTAAGTAAATATACATTATTGACAAAGTAGATGCATTAGTGAAATGCTCCTCTCTATACAGCATGTAAATAGGGTACTCTCTGTATGCGTATGTACAAATGTCATCGCCATCGTAAGTGTATACGTTGTATAACTGCAGCGCAGTGTGTATGCAGTGAATACACTAAATAGTGCTGCCCTGTGCATGCTCAAAGGAAATCATACACGGGCTCAGAGGACGTAGCTCGAGGACACGGCTAATTGTGTAGGGAGGCTTCTTTTAATGTTGTGACAAATTGGATGAATAAGTAAATGTGTGTCTTGTGGGGGCAGAGGGGTGGGAATGTTCAGGTTGAGTTGCTGGCAAGACTACAAAATGTACCTCTATTTCCTCTTATTAGTGTCACACGTTTTTTTCCCCCCACGTTGTGGTTTTTTTAGTTAAGTTGTTTATCAGGTGAGGCTCTTATAACATCACAATTCCTCGTCCATACTTCTTCTCATTGTGTCATCGTTCCCTTTGAGTTGTCCCCACAACAAAAAAGTGTATGTGGAAAGGATTATGTATTTAATAGTTTTAATTCTGAAAGACTAGCTGGCCTTGAAGCGGTTTATACGGCAGAATTGCGCTAAGAAACTTATGTTAGTCGACACAGATGCCCACACACACAGCCACACTGGATAAATAATATGGATTGTATTTAGTACCATCACTGTAAAAGGCACGACTGTACGTTAAAAGTGGGCTATTTAAATGGAGTTAAATGTACCGTACTGTGCGATAGGCAGTGCTTTCTTTGTTTTACTTGGCAGTTAATAATAACAATAATATACAACAATGTAAGCAATATTTCATCTACGTAACATTAACGTTTATTAGATTGTCAAATCTATGACAGTAAAAAGTGTAAAGCTTTTCTGATTTTTTTTTAAAGTGTACAGATTTTTAACAGTGATACATCATACATAACATCCATAATATAGAAAAAAGATTAACTTAAATAAAAAGGCACATCTAAATTTAACATAACTTCAGAACATTTGACCATGTGGTAATTTATAATAAAATTAAACTTGGAAATGTTTTTTTTAATTAATTTTGAAAGTTGAGTTATTGATAAACATGAAATGTTAACGTGCATTTTGGTAAGTAAATTATGTATGATAAAATAACAAATATCCAGCATTACAAGTTTACAACATCCTTTGTCAATGTTACCTGGTCCCTACTTTATCCTGTGCTGCTTAGTTCTTATATCATTGTGAGTTCCATCTTTCACTAAGCTATCTTTTCACCCCTATACTGCACTGCCAGCTGATTTGAAGCACTACAATGGTATTGCCGCCTATTTGATAGGTCAAAAAAAGTCTTTTCAGCTTTTGCACACCACGGAGAGTCCAACACACGTGTCCCGTAACAGCCCATTTGACGTTGCGTCCGTGCGCCGTTCAGACTCGTCTTCATAACACTTTATGTCCGCAGTCTTCCAAGCTCTCGTACGTTAATGCCTTTGTGCTTTTGGAAGTCAACAGCAATCTTCCCCGTCCCTCCCTACAGAGGTCATCCAGATCAGTTGCTTCTACTTTGGCATGCGCGCCACCAATGCTTCCAGTTTCATTTTAGGCCTTCGGAGAATATTTGCGGAAAAGCATTTTTGGGGGACGTGCGCCTGGCGTGGAAGGGGGAGGAGGGGGCGAGGGGAGTGGGGGCTCGAGATTGGCAGGTGGGTACCATTGCTAGGGGGGTAAGGGGGCAAGGGGGTGGGGGGTGGCACCCCCTAAGGCACAAGGATGGGCAGGAAGTGCGCCGAGAGGTGCTTCCGCCGCGTTTTGTGTCCCCGCCGAGGCGATCCTTTGCCGTTCAGGGCCACAAACATTTGCTTCCCATTTCGCTTCCACTTCACCGCGGCGTACGTGTTGTAGCCGTTCTCCTCGATTCGCTCTTTGAACTTGCAGTCGTCGCTGTAGTCTTTCTGAAACGAGAGGAGGTTTTGTCGTTGCCGTCGTAACAATCAAGTTTTGGTCGCTTTGCGCTCATTCGACGGCTTTACGTGCTGTGGCACGCACACATACACGTAGAAATGCGGTTCGTTTGTCCCTTTAAGGGGCCACGCTATGGCGAATAAAAGGGACCCCTGTTGAAAGCCATCAAGGAACGTCTAGGGCTGTTAGCAATCACTTGTTTGTTGGCCCAGCACACGAGGGGTGAGTGGTCAGCACCACGCCTGGCCGCCTTTTCACATCCACAGCCCTGAAAATGCAACAATGAGCACTAATTTCAGGCTGAATCAACCTTAAGGGGGAGGCCCACGTTGGCTGCTGACGCCATTCCAAGTGGTTGGGAAATTTTGGCCGGACGTTGGAATGGAGCCCACTTAATTTGTTGAACTTTTTTAAAAGTTAGGATAACAGGCAATAAATAAATAAATATTTCGCAACTACGCATACCTATACGTATGCACGTTTTGTATGCGCAGAGGGATTGTCAAACACCTTCGGAAACATGCACAAGGCGCCAACAAAGCTTATGAATATAATCTTGTTCACGTGACATTTTTGTGCCGATCTTAAAATACTGCAAATAAATGTATGTTTTTGGACTTTCATCTCGGAAGCATCTAATATGGAAGCAATTTCACTTTCATACTTTTCGCATTGTATCGCATCTATTTCAGGAAATGTTTACATTACTGTACTGTTCGTGTGTAGATACTGTATACCAAAAACAATCACAGATTACACTTCATCTGTTATGAAATACCTGTAATATGAGAAAGGCATGTTACGAAAATGATAATGCGAAAACTTTTTATCTTATCGCAAACCGACCGGGCAACCAGACTACAAAATGTCAACAATCCTTGTACGGTTTCCGATACTTTTGAATTCTTCAATCATTGTAACAAGTGGTGTGACAGGGGCCTGCCATGGTATCTTGCAGGCCAAGGTGGAGTTAGACCCTGCCTGCCGATGGCCCACCCTCGCACACCGCTGCGAGAGTGGGCCACGCGGATGACCCGAGATTCAATGCGTGTTGCCTCGGCACGCTCATGTTCACCTTGTGGGCCTGTGAGGGTATATCGGTGTTCACCTGCAATGTCTCGAAAGGTTCTGTGGGCTCTGCCACTACACATCGAGCTTTTAAGCTTACTTATTCAGACCTTGCTCCGTTTCCATTCAATTGGGATTTCTTTAGAAGAGAGCTCAGAAATGCAATTGAAACCACGCATAACCATGAATGTATATAATGTTTTGCACTCGGTTATTTTTAGGAAATGACAATATCACAAGTCGGTAACATCTGCTGTATTTTGTAGCCAATATTTTGCTTAGGAAATCAGTTTGCGTAAACGACCGAGCCGCAGTGTGAAAAGAACCCTCGACATCATTCAAACCGGTGAAGTAGTGGATGCGTTATCCGCCAGGCGACCCAGCCCCTCTGATTCTGTGTCGCCTATCCAGTCAGTGAGTCGCTTTGGTGGAGAATGAAAGGCCTACGTTGCTGTTTGGCGTAATTTACTGTTCTTGTCAATAATGTTTCGCGCAATTGCTCATAACCGCCTTAATGCATGGCTTCATTGTAGTGCGGTGTTGTACAAGGTTACGGTGGGGTATCTGGTGCCGTGATTTATAGAAGGGGTTGAACTGATTGGACTGCTTCTCGCTCTCCTGTTGCAGCGGCTTGCCCGGGGCCACAGCCTGCCCACCACATGTTCGCTCCACACCTGTGCATCTTGTCGTGTCAGGCTGTGGCCGTGTGTGCCCAGTGCTGTGCGTGAACCCGTCTCTCAGGTGCCTGCTGTGTGCCTCTGCGCTTTGTGACGTGACCTTTCGGTTTGTCTCGCTTCCTGTGATTTATTCCGATGTGCCTGCTATGTGAAAGAGTTGTGACACCTTTTGTGGCCTATCTTTTTCCACGGCTTAGCAGCGGTGCTCTAGGTTGAAAGCTGGCAACTCTCCATAATGTGCAGGTCGTAAAATGAAAGTGATGTTTAGGGGTACCTTATCGTTGTTCAACGTTTTGCATGTGTGGCCCGGCGCATCAATGAATATGCTGGCATTGTGAATGTAATGTTTTTGTTTTCAATGTGGAAAAGAAAATACACCGTACATATAAATGGTAATGTAATTCGTGCAGGTTATTCAGACCGCTGGTAATGTTTAACCCTCTTACCGTGCTATAGACTTTTCCTTTCTTGTTCATTGCCAAGAAATATCCGCTATGGACGCCCTTTAGCGCCACAACTCCTACTTCCACCGATGTGATTTCCATAATGCCTGCAAAACAAAAATGGAAAAATAGCAGCCATGTACGTTTTCATTGATATTTCTTTTAGATGTTTTTCTTTTTATATAATAACCATCCTGCACCTTGATGCACGCGGAGAGCTTATTGCGTGGGACAATACACATATATAGAAAAATTGTTTTTGACACTAAAAATAAAATTGTTGTTCTTGGCCCCGAAACACTTGGCGCAGAAATTATATTAAAGCGTAGACTTCACGAGCCCCTGCAGACAATTAGACAACTTTAGCCAAAGGATACATCTGCGCCTCATAATTCTTTGCCGAACTCCTGCCATATGGAATGGGTGGGAGTGGCTGGGCCCTCCGTGGGTTCTGCTCTGGTTTCATTAACCTCGTGGCCTTGTTACCTGTGAACTGACAGCACCGCCAGGAGAGCCCTGCCTGAATGTTCTTGTGCAACAGGAAACGGATGTGGCCAACATGCTTGTTCATGCCCTTTTACCAACACTGTCCTCCTCCTCCTCTGATGAAGCAGTCAGTGGTGCTTTAAACGCTCCTCTACATATATTTAGAGGAAAGTAACGCCATTTGAATGTCAGTCCATTATGAAGTACACGTGCCTTATTTCCTGAAGCATTTACCTGGGCGACCACCACATAATGGAGTGTGTGAGACAATTATACACGATTAATAGCATGTACACATCCAATTTATTTCCCCAATGCTTGATTAGGTGCTGTGTTGGTTGTTCATTTACACACCAACAAGGTCAAGTATTTACGAGAACACCTTGTAAACACAGCTTGGGAAGCTATGTGTGGAGCATCTGAGGCCTCGTACCCTCCACGTGAGTGTACTGGGCTCATCCCGTGCTCTCATTAGTCCTAATGATTTTCCTCTTTGAAATGCGATATGTGAATCAGCCTGGGGATAGGAGGCTTCCTGCTGAAACTTGGGGTTCCATTGACAACAAATGTATGGATTAAGAGCTCACATGCACATTCCATTTATGAGCAACTCTTGCGATGATTCATGATGCTTCAGGTGTTGGCTAACAGCTGCGTCCTGTTAGCTAACGTAGCGCCTTCCCCATCTTCCGAGCATGTGTGGCCCTCTTGTTTATGAACGTACAAAAATTGTTTCCCTTTTTTGCTTGTGCGCACACACACACATAACTTGAGCCAAGATGTGGAGTTAAAGTGTATCACCGAGCCCTGGCATGCATATGAAGCAGATTACGATGCTCTAAACCCTAAGCAAAAATAGGGTCCACACAGATGCTCACGTGCAGAGAGTAAGAGAGGGGTGGTGGGGGGGGGGCGTTGCCTCCCAGATGTGTGTAACAGTCGACCACATCATTCTAACTTTCGGCACTGGTTTACACGTTGCACGTATTGTACGGAGCGAGGGGTTATGTCTGGGAAAGCTGCTACGCGCATTTCGTCGATTGTGTATACATTATTTGGTGTGGAGGTGCAAAAAAAAACACTTTCCGTACAATTACCCTCCCAGTGCTCTATTTCTGCTGGTATGTTGACATAAACAATTGCATTAATTCACAAAACCTACTCTATTTTGGCATTTTAAACTGTAAAGTGTGAACGCTTGCTTCGATGGTGACACTTTTCATTTCCTGGCGTCGATCGTATACCCTTTCAGTGAAGGGACGTTTTTTTTTGGTTTCAGCAAATGCAAAAAAAAACATTTTCTTCCGTCTCCCTGTGAAGTAATCTAGAGTCGGGCGGGTCTTTGATCAGCGTATACACTATCATCACGAGGGCGGGCCATCCCGTATTTCTGAGAGAGCGAGCGAGCGCGCGCGCGACATCTGAGAGGACATACGTAACCAGATTCCCGTTTGCTTTCAGAAGCCGAACAAAACCAAAGGCGAAGCCTCCGAGAAGCTTAAAGGCCACTGCTCTCACTCAGTGTGTGTCGGTTTTCTTATTTTTTCTTATTTTCATGAATGCTTGCCGCAGTGATTGGGACCTCCTCAATGCTGCGCTCATAAATCAGAGCGCGGATGAGAATTTTTTTTTTTTTGCCATTTGATTCTTGTTAGCGCTGTGCGCCAGTGAAGGCCCGCGCTGCGGAGATGCTGGGATTGAAATCCTGGGTGGTCACCCAAGATTAAACCGGATTCTCAAGTGTAGCGAATTTGTGTCTGCCTGGTCACTAATGGGTACTTTGAAGGGAAAAAAAGCAGACGGTTAAAAGTTTGATGTTGTACTCTCATTTAGTCCGTAGCGACTCTCATCTCAATGTTCGAGCAGATAATGCTCTGTTGCAGTTGTGTAAGTTGAGCCTTTAAATGGTGTTGTGTAAAGGACTGACATTAGTTACGCATAGTTCTGCAATTAAATGTGTGTTTCTGCTGTGGTATGCGGCTCCAGAATGAAATGCTAATGGCCTATAAACACAATAATATAAATAGAGACTAATTGGCATATAATTGGTTTAAAACATTGTTGAATACGTTTTATTGTGCTGAACGTTGGAGAAAAAAAATGTTTATTGTATTGTGAGAACCGCACGTACTGTGTTCATCATTTGTCGGCGAGTACAAATTAGTCACATTCCACCAGATTGTCACTTTTTTGGCCAGACTTTACAAGAACAACAAAAAAGAATAATGCATCGTTACGTGTGACGATGCATTTCTCGTTTTGTTTCGGTGCTGCTCGAACTTAGTTTTCAGAGAGGATTTGTAAAAAAAAAAAACCCTCACCCTTGAAGAGAGGTCACCAAATTGATGCGTTATCTTTGACCCCAAAAAAAGAAAAGGCAGCTTGTTTGCTCTTACTGGCCATGTGTTTGACATTCAATATATCACCACTATCTTCTAAACATTTTTTTCTAAACGCACCTTCCGCTCGTGAACGAATCCTCAATTGCGACGCCAATCACAGGAGAATTTGGTCGCATGTGGATCATGACGTATCCAAAACAATTGATTCAAGGTGTGCGCTTAAAAACTGGCGGAATTGGACCAGCTTCCTCAATCTTTGCCTTAAAATCATTCCAAAGTGTTGGTACTGCTAAAAACCAAAAATGCGTCATAACCGCAAGTCTCCAAAACAGAGCCAGCTACCGTTAGAAATAATGAACGTCTTGGACGAATGGGTTAGGCAGGTGTGTGTATATGTTGATAAAAATGTTCTTGTATATAGTAAACCACCCTCTCATATTCTTGGTTCCTTCGGTAAAGTCACGCAGAAGGGAAATAATAAAAATAATATAAATATTAAACAATAAAAATTCTTACGACGTTTCGACTGCAATACATGCAATCATCATCCACAGCAAGAAAATTTTCTTGCTGTGGATTTCACACCTGATGATGATTGCTTGTGTTGCAGTCGAAACGTCGTGAGAATTTTTATTGTTTTATATTTATATTATTTTTTATTATTTCTATTTCCCTTCTACGTGACTTTACCGAAAGAACCAAGAATATGAATCCCTGCAGTCACGAAAGCTTTAAATCAAAATTCACCCTCTCATACTTGAAGGCTTGTCATGTAAAACACAAGCGATCTGAGTGTAGGACTGTAAGGAGTGGCGCGCCGTTTATTTATTCGGCGAGTGGAAAGTCACCTCACACTGGCTTAGAGTTCGTGCATGTGGTGATGTGTCGGGGTATTAAAGAGTATAGGTTTGCATAAGACATGGGCCTCCTGCGTAGTTCACACAGGTAGACCTGAAATTGCGTGTATTGTTTGTCCCCTGAAAGGCTGCTCTGTTAACACTCGGAGTGACCTTTGGCCCCACAGTTTCATTCTGTTCTTCAAATGAAAGGTGCAGAAAATCTTTTGAAGGTAGAATGATAAACAGTAGTTTAAAGTGTGATGGGGGAGGATTCGACTCTGGGAAAACGTTTCAGATTGGCTTTTGTTATTTGCTTTTTGGGAACAGACGAGAATTGTTTTGCATTCTCTAAACGGTGTATGCATATCGTTTCATGCACGTAACTTGGTAGAGAATAAAAGAAAGTTTTGCAGTGAATGGGAATGATAACGTTTTGAGCAAACAGGTTTTCCTGGGAGACACCAAATTTGTGTGATGTTTGTGTAGGTGTGTGTATGGCAACAAATTGACTTAAATAAAGTGCCGTATTATTCTGCAATTCATTGCCCATAACTGCTCAATTACTTGGTCACTCAATTTAAAGATAGTGCTAGCCTGAATTCATTGTTGTCAAGGATGACAGGTTCTACAATTCCGTATTTTTGTTCATTGCCATATGATTTTTTTTACGTGTTTGACAAATGGCATTTATTCTCTGGACATCTTAAGGACGCAGGTCGGATTTGGTATCAAACAAAGTTAAACATTATTGAAAAGGGATAATACACCAAATGAAATTTGTATGCAACGGTATAACTTTACACGGTTCATACAAAAAATTCCAGCCAGTTCTTTCAGGTGCTGTAGACAAAACATCAACTCCACTCGACAGGCACTTCACCCAACTAGGTTGGTATGGTAAAAAGCTGCTTTATTATTATTTTATTATTATTATTCAACTAGCAAACATGATTAAACGAAGTTCTACGCTGATCATGCCAGAATTTCACAAAACATATGAAAGAAAGAAAAAAAGAGGTTCCAGGGGGTGCAGTTAGAGGCTGGGCAGGGACGGAATGGTGGTGGGGGGGGGGGGCGATGGTGGTGGTGGGGGGGGGGTTTGGTGTGGAGAGAGATAAAAATCTTTTTTATTTCGAAAAATAGTGCCCGACCGTAGCCCATTCAGCAAGCAGACACAAGGTGGGTGGGTTTCAACGGCTGGCCTGCCGAGACGCGTAATAGACGCGTGGGAACCCAAAACGTGCAACAGGTTTGCGTTTGCATTCTGGGCACACAATGCACTATTGTTGGTCACCTAGCAAGGGTCTATTGTAAGCCACGGTCACCCGTTGTTTAGGACAACACTGGTCCTCCCGCTCGAAATTGCCTCCTCGACAATACTCCTTTTCTCCGGTATATTTATTTTCTTAATTGTATGATTGCTTTGTTGCTATTATTTTGCAGGGTTTAATGGACTACTTTAAGTTCGTTCTCATGGGACTTAGCTTCCAATTGCAAATTCTTAGCATCTGTATAAAATAATTGAAAGCAATTTTATGGTCATTTGCACATAACAAATGAAAGCGAACAAAAATACATATTACATGTATAATTGCAGTGCGCCGTGTTTGGTTTGTGGAAAATAAAATTAGCTGGAAATTGCCACTTCAAACAAATGTCCATTGTGCAACGTTAACTATTTGCCCCTTGTACAGTAACGTGAATCCGCAGCGGTTTTCAATGCAGGAGGGTTTTATTTTCATACATTTTTTTGTGAAATAGGAAGTATTGTGTGTCCATCGCATGACGTAGAAAACGAAGGAAATACACCGCTTGAAATTAACGTGAGCAAGGAGTCGTTGGGTGTCTCGATTACACAATAAGTTGAAACTCAAAAGGTCTCGAGTATGGTCTCTTGCTAGGCACAGCACGCAGATTTGTGATGGATCCTGTCACGACGTCTGAAAAACCGGATGCAAACCTGTCAGTGCCACGAGCTGGTGGCTGCTGCAAACACAAACGGCAGCTCACACCGCTGAGCAAATACGAAGCTCACGTGCGTGTCATCGGAAAGCGGGAAATATTTGACGAAACTAATTTTGACATTTTCATTCTTTGCTGACCCTAAAATGCCTTCTTACTTAACTGCCGTTGTCACAGAAATGCTCTTGTTTGGGGAATCGGGACTGCTGGTAAGCTAACTTACTCAATTGCTGGCCTCTTTATCAACTGCGCTCATCTAAAGCCAACAGCCGGGAATTCCTGCTTATGGAGGCCTTAGAGTTTGTTGGTTTTAAGGGTTAACTGCAGCCAGTGGTGATGCTTGCAAGTCTGGTTTCTGTCAGCGCTGCCATTTGATCGCTCGTGCATCTGCACCGTTACTTACTCGCTAAAAAACACCAATGGCTGATAGATACATTGCAAACTACCGAGCAATTCGTTTGAATTTGAGCAAATACACGTGCAAGGTGGCCGTCATATTTAATCAGCGGTAAAGGGAAACGTTGGGATTTTATTGAATGGGATGCAGAGGGATGTTAAGGATAACAGAGGCTGAAAACTGAATGCACAGGCTCAAGATGTGTTAAAGGGCATTAGAGGGCATAGCAGATGACAGACACGGATCCTTTGAGGAAACCCGTACGTGAAGATATGGGTCTATCTGTGGTGTGGTGAGTCAACATAAGGTCAGCGGGTTAAGTGGTATCTGATGAAGATTTTCTTGCATTTAGAACGTCCTTGGCCATTTTATTGCCATGCAAAATAAAGTTGTATTTTATCTTGTGTCAAGAATTTAACTTTTAAATAGACTAGGTTTTTTTTTCTCCTTTCTCCACCACCCTCGATTTAATACCAGAATTACATTGTAATTATTCTGAGGGTATGAAAATTATTTCACAGTCTTTCATAACGGGGACTGATGGGGATTTCCTCACGTTATAAAATTATCCCGAGTCTTTTTTTTACTTTGATGTTTGATTCATGGCTCCATGGTGATAGTGGGGAAATTAACGTTACGCAACAGTGCCAGAGCATTTGATACAATTAAGTGGTCCTTCGGTGTGGTTAATATTAACACAAATAGCCATGTTATGGCGTAATATTTCTTCTGATTCGTAAATACCATACATTTTACTATAAATATAGCACCTGCCTTAATTAGTACCCTGTAAGATGTGACCGCCCTTGTTGCACACACCGGATCAAGGGATAGTTTCATTAAAAAGAAGCAGAAAACAAGGACGCAATAAAAAAAAAACGTTTGTCATTTTTACCGCTTAAGTCGACCTGACAAGCGGGTTTGCGTTCATTGCTTGATATTCAGTAGGATGAACACATTCGCGAGACGGAAAAAAAACATTCATCATTTGTGCCGTGGGGATTATTTTTTTTTCATCTCCTACCGCCGCCGGGTGTCATTCGTTAGTGGCTGCGGCACGAGTCTCCTCTCAGGAAATCCTAATGACCTCCGTGCTGGGAGAAAAAAAATTGCTCTCTGATCTCTCCTGCGAAATGAAAGACTTCCTGAATTAACCGAGACCCTTGTTAACCTAATGACAGCGCTGCGCTCTCTGCTTGAACTGGAGAGTTGTAATTGCTTCAACTATGATTTTCCTTCGCATCAAGCACAAATAACACGAGTGTGTGTGTGTGTGCACGCTTGTCTATACTGTATTATTATATACACAGTGCACAGGTATGTGAATATATGGAACTTTAATATACGTACGCATAGGACAGTCTCGTTTGAGTGCTTCTGCAAGGCTGCTGAGGAATTGCTCAAATTAAACTTTGGTGCGGCTTTGGATGTTACAACGTTCTACGCCAAGACATCGCAAAGCTCCATCCCTGTCGGATGTTTGGACTCTCCGAACGCTATTGGATTCCTCGTGCGCATCAAAGAAAACAACTGCCTTAAAACCCCTAACTTTAGCTCGCCCGTCACGCAGTTGGCCAAAGGGCACCGTATAATGTTCTAATTTAGAGTATAGGATCAAATATAATTGCATTCTGTGTTTCAATATTTTCATTGTCGCGGAGCATAAAAACTCGTCACGCCCTGTGAACTGATTTGTTACTTATTAGTGGTAAAGCGGTTGTCAGGGACGTCATTTACTTTTCAGTGAATCATGGCTAAACCAGTCAACCGCAGACGGTCGGGTTCGAAGTCTTCGGTGCTCACAGAGTGCGTCGGGTGTTTTGCTAACTGCTTGACCAAGCCAGATCTGTTATCAGCGTCTGCCGTACATTTCTAAACGACTGCAAATGTTGGTGCCCTACATGAGTAAGTATACTGCGTGCAGATAATGCTCGGACCTTAAGTAACTGAATTGGAAATGTAAATACAAATATATAAACCAGCTTGCGCATGTGCAGTGTGCTGGGTATGTAATGCGTGGGGAGCGGTAGTGTAGCGGTTAGCGCTACGCTGCGCTACGAACCCGGCGGCCCGAGTTCAATTCCCGCTCACGGCCAACACCAGTGACGATTATCTGAACCGGTCCTGGGCCTCCCCTAGGTCAACTCAGCCTCAAATGAGTACCTGGCGCGGTGTGTAAACATCGCCACTAGGGAGACAAAGGCGGCTGGGCGTGGTGTTGGCCACCCACCCCCTCGTGTGCCGTGCCGGCCTTTATAGGTGATCATTAACAGCACTTGACCCAACAGTCTGTTCAGACTATACGGGGGATCTTTGTCTTTGTGTAAGTAATGCATAGTTGGTATTGCATATGTTTATCGTATGAACAACCCGTTTAGTAGCTTATTTATATTCCAATGTGTGTGTGTGTAGAACGTACTACC
Organism: Lampetra planeri; assembly: GCF_965212315.1. Taxonomy (NCBI): domain Eukaryota; kingdom Metazoa; phylum Chordata; class Hyperoartia; order Petromyzontiformes; family Petromyzontidae; genus Lampetra; species Lampetra planeri. The sequence goes on along the minus strand of NC_136109.1, from coordinate 27,756,396 downwards.
GTGCGTGCGTGCGCTGTATACTTATTTTCGGCAAAGGAATACATTGTGAAGCGTGACTTAATTGCATGTGAAGGTTGCTCAGTGAGCAAGAGAAAGAAAATCCAGTTTTGATTACAGTATTGTGACAACCTGTGTACGGTGGCTAATGCGGCAACAATTTGGCTTGCCGTATAATTATAGAATTTAACATTTCAAAAACAGAAAGAAAGTGCAATATGTGCACACATAGTTCCAGAATTAGCGCTGACGTTATGCACGGGGTACTTACTGAACGGGCAGTTCTTCTTGCGAGTGCCGCTGACTTTGCCACCCTTTTCGATTTTAAGGAAGAATTTCGTGGCCGAGAAGAGACGACGCCACCTGACGTCTCCCTCTAGGTGCTTGTAACTACGCGCGTGCCGCTCCAGGCTGGAAGAAGACGACGACGACGACGAAGACGAAGACACCGATGATGACAACGACGACGATCCAAAGAGAGACGAGGAGTTGGAAGAGTTTCTGAGACCCGGCCGGGAGTCCTGGAGAGTCAGTGGCCCCTCCTGGGGGTGCGTTTCAGCCAGGCTGATCAAGCAGAGCAGGGCAAAGAAACGACACCCCCAGGAGGAGAGTGGAGCTTGCAGCAGCAGCAGCCTCCGCTGCCTCAGAATCCATCTCCACATGGTAGTGTCGTAGTGCTGCCGACTTGGGCAACTCGCAGGAAAATCATAGCTGGATCTGAAGTCAAGATGCTTTCTGCTAGTCCTGCTGCTCCCCGCTGCACTGAGTTTTATGACAAACCCTGCGGAGTTGCGGACTCGTTTTGCGTGTTGCTCAATCCGGGGGCACCCCTTCAAGTGCTTTACCTGCTGCGAACTGCAGGCAGCCTTTTTATCTGAAGATCGCTGCGATGTGCGACTCACTGTGGTTCCTCTGGCTCCCGAGTGCTGAAATGCTGCCAAACCAGCCACAAGTCCACTGAGTCACTTTTGCGACGAACTACCTTTGAAGAGCCTCCGTTCGTCACACAGTGTTGGTGGGAGGTGAAACGTTTTTCTTTCTCTCTCTCTCTCTTGCTGCTCCCCTTCTATTTTAAATCCCGCCTTTTTTTTGCAGTTCTTCTGAGCCGCTGTGACGGTAGCTAATGCCAACGCGCTGCGGTGTTGCACGTAACTTGGGAGGAGCTCTTTGAACAATCTTCCCCAAGTGGAAAGCGGTCACCTAGCTGTCAGCAAGGCTCTCGAAAGCTTGCTCAGACATTTGTAGTTGATTAGTCTATTTATACACTGTACGATGGTTTTTGCCGCTGCTGCTCTTAAGCTGCTGAGGGTTTTTTTGTATTTCGTCAGCGCCTGGGTTATGAATGGGTAATCGACGACTGAATAGTTTTAAACGTGATCTCCAGACATTCGCTCGCTCTTCTTCCCTCCTCCGAATTCACGCTCGTGGTCGAAGATAATGATTGATATCTCCCCCCTCCCCGATCGTATCTTGTCGTGAAACTTGGCTCGGTGTTTAATTTTGCCCTGTTGTAATTAATTTTCCACTTGCATCCTCCTCCTCCTCCAGACCGATCCTTCCTTTATTTGCAGCCTTGTTCCCCTCCCGGGATGAGCGTCTGTTATTCCCCCGGTCCCCACAGGAGCCTTGGACACTCCTGATGTGTGCCCCGAGTGACGTACTTGTGTGTCCGGCCTCTTGACAGGCAGCTTAAACCCCCCCCACCACCACAAGTCACAAATCCTCTGTTCAGGGCACAAGTCAAACAGAGAGGAAGATAAGGTTAACTTCGCCTGACAAACACTCGCTAAACAAATTTCCTCCCACCCGACTCTGATCCCGGTGTTTAAACGCAGAAAGGCTGCACCGGTTTAAGGGGCTGAGCTCTGTGCTTGCAGTCTGTAGAGGAAATGATTATCAAATTAAACAAGAAGTAATTGTTACCATTGGTCAAGTTGCTCATGTAAATGCATCCAGTCAAAATGTTATAATTGCGGTGATAATTTATGGGACCTTTGTGCTTGCGCGGATTTTTCTTTTCTTTTTCTATTTGTTTCAAAACACGGCCCGGCGAGACTCAAATTCGGCGAGCATTCAACTTGTTTATGCTTGAGGAAGCGTGCTCAACATTTAAGTCGGATAGGTTATTTTCGAAACAACTTGAGCACGCCAGTTTTGTTGCAATGCTGCATGCGTTCCGTTCTCCACAGCTTGATGGATATTTCATGAACGCAATCTCGCATCAACGCAAGCCAACGCTGCTTCTGTTTGATTCCCCACCTACAGTGCGCTATGTAGTCTATTAATTGTTTTAATTTGCATTACATAAAGGAAATATCGTGCCTGAAATACGAAATTATCTTAAGCTAAATTATACGCGATATAAAACACATGCTGGCTGTGATATTTTAAACGGCTTTAAAGTTCCTTTTACGACCAGTATTCTTTGGAGTATTCAGTGACACTGGGATAGTTTTTCAAAACCTAACCACAAAAGAGCAAAAGCCGGATGGATTTTACCTTCAAAGTCACAACAAATACCGAAACCACGGATGCTGCAGTCACCTTTCATTGACTGAATCGCGCAACGGGGCATTTCTCTCATTCCTGCTCGCAGCTTCGGCAGCTGCAAAACTCGCCGGAGCCCCTTCTCCGACGGCTTCAGCACTCCCAGTCCGGCAATTTGTCGCGGCACCGACAAAGCAGCGGCGAATGCGGGCGTACACACGACTTGCACGAGTAGTTGTTAGAGAGCACGCAGGACACTCCCCAACCCTGGGACGATAGTGATCCCACGGCTCAGATGTACCTTTTTTTCACCTCTCTCTCTCTCTCTCCCCTTTAACCAGTAACTCTATCTTTTCCCCACCGCGCCTCCCGTCGTGCCCCCCCTTCCCCCCCCCCCGAGATTTCCCTCATTAAAATAAAACTGTATGAATCGAGATTCTATCTCTGTAATGAGCTCTGAGGGATGCCGGCACACATCAAAAGGAAGGAAGGGTGGGTGGGGGGGGAGTTGAAATGGAGCCTTCCAGTTAGGGCAAACAATTGGGCCGTAATAGCCCTGCATTATTAATTGTTTAAGTCAGTGGGAGGGGACTCAGGCGGACCACAGGCCCGTGGAGCCGAATACTTACGGTGGCCTTCTTTTACCGATGGTAGCATTCACGGGCCTCGATGGAAACTGACTCTCGATGACCTCGGCTGTTGTGGTGGCACAGACATTGCCTAACGTTGCGTTTCCCCGCTGGGTGTTGTCGTCGATGCGGTGCTCACTGAAGTCATCGTCGCTATTGGTTTCGGTGAATTTGTCGCCACCAAGACCGACTTATGCATTCTCCTCCCGTAGGCTACAACCGATACCATTAATTACCACGTTTATACCTTAAACTCAAGCTACGTCAGCAGCTGATGACCAACTTGCCCAGAATGCACCCAATATCATCGCATCTCATGAAGCTAAGCAGGTTTGAGCATGGTCAGTGCTTGGATGGGTGACCACCATACACAGCAGGCTAGTTTACAGACTCCGGAGCAACGTGACAGGTAGCAGAGAGCGGTGCAGCACAATTCATTGTTGGACTGTGCTTCTATGTCAATGACCAAACATGACGGGCAGGTCTGCAATATGTTTGTCCTGAACTCAAAGTGTCAACTATTATTTGGTCCTGTTCTTTTGACCTGTCCTCTTCTCTGTGCTGGGCTCATGAGCAGTAGACCATGTTTGCTGCTGAGTAATTGGGCCACGACACTCCTGCTCTCGTTGCAGTGAGCTGTGGGGTAAGGCTTGATCTGTGTTGATGCTACGTGCCCCTGGGAGAGCTGGGACTGATGCCATCGCGTACCTGGTGTAACGGATAACCCAAGTCTGTTGACAGACATCACCACTATGGCACTTCTCTGTCCGTTATCGACAGCAGCCAACGCCCGGGGGATGGGGTACGATGCAACGTGATGAGTGTTTGACAGATATTAGTCCCGATCAGAGCATTGCACAACTATAAATACACCAGGGTCTGTTTTGCTGCGTAAAAATAAAATCGGGTGACATTTCGTCCCATCAGCCTATGGGCCTCATAGGCAAATGTTTTCGAAGAGCATTCCTTTAAGCGGGGAAAATCCCTCTTCAATAGATCGTGGCTCGTAAACGTGTTGCACGAAGCTGCATAGTTGGTCAAGAGTTGTTTATTACTGCGAGGAAACAAAAGAGTAGCTTTGACCGTATCCCACCGATGTAATAGGTCAGCTCCCGTGTACTCTTAAAGTCATAATAAAACCATCCATCTGGTGCTGGAGGTCCACATCCACGTGGTGGGCCTGCCCTCTCTGGGCTCAGCCATAATCCCTGACTTCCTGACCACACCTGCTGGCCCTGTGCACGAGGGGGGTCAGGGCCCAGCTGGATCTCGCCAGGTCTCTTGTCTCTCAATGTTTGGCCACTTCCTCTCGCGTAAACATTCTCCGATGATTCCGATCGCATCACTGGCAGCTATGCTAGCACTTGGTTTCGAGCACATTTTGTAAACGCGTCTGAACACATTTTTTTATCTGAAAGCTGCAATGGTTTAAAACATGTGTAATGCTAAGAAATAGTGACTGTATTTGAGATACTTACGTCCCAAAGCAGATTATTGGGTGATGTAAATTTGTTACAGGTCAGGTGTTTTTTCTTTTAAACAGGGGGTTTGCAAAGCCTCTAACTGCCTGCAGCTCTCAGTATGTCACACTTAGTACAAGGCATTTGGCTTAAAACCAGCTGGTTCCATTTGTGGAATGTCACGAAATTTTTTACTAATTCCAAATCCAGAAAGCTGTTTTCACACATTACTGTCACCTCCAATTTGTCCATTTGGAAACACCTGGCAGAATGAGCCGTGAACCTGCTTCAGTGAGCTCTGTAAACCTTTTCGAGAAGAATATAAGCAACACAACAAGGGGGCTGACGAAAAAAAAAACCTTGAACGCACAAGGAGTGATGTTAATTCCTTTCATTATTGTAAGTTGCATGTTGTAACAAAATGTGTTTTAACTGCCAAGTGTTGTAAAAGTCAGGATGGGATTACTTTCGAAAGAGCTCTGTGGCTCATAACCAACGTTCCCTCTAGCTGTGGCTTGTTAATTTGATGCCAATTTTTTTTTTCGAAGACTATGAAAGTGTAAAACATATTTGACACAATATTTGCTTGAGCAGGGTATTTGACAAATTTCTACACGGTAACAAATGCGACATTGGTTTCTCATTTTGCAGCGATACCGAGCACCGTTCGTAGAAGAAAATAAGTAATATAAAAAAACTTTTTTTTAAACACGCTTTTATGAAATGTACTAGTAATGGCAAAACTCCACCACTCCAGGAAGTGGCCCCGAAGCTTGCCATAACGTAAGGGACCGTGGCCAATTACAGCCAACGTCAGTTGAGCGTGGACAATTAGACCCAAGCCGAAATATAACATATAAAAAAGAATGTTTAAAGATATAGATTTTAAAAAAATGTTTATGATAGAATATAGTATTGTCATCAGTATGACATAAGTATACCAAGTTTGCAGTCGATACCACATTGGCAAGTGGGTTAAAATTGAGTTACAAGATTTGAGGATACGACAACGACAACAACAGACAGAGCGAGTTAAAAGAAAGCGTGTAAGAATAATAAACCCTCGGCTGTCTTCTCTTCACAACGGCCGCACGTTCCTTGCTTCGCTTTCAAGTGACACGGCCGCTTTAAACAGCTACGCATTCTCCTGCGGCCGTGGCCTGCGCACCGTCACATCGACGTGCGGCGTAAAATTATAACAAACGCCTGACCCCCCGCCGCAGTATATAGATGGCGTGCGCACAGCCGTCAAAACTTCGCACACCTGTTTGGCGCTGCCGTACAATTTGTCGAGACGCTTGCAGGTGCGGGACATAAATCACGGGGTGGTGCACCTTCTCCCGGAGGGGGCGGTTCTCTTCCCCGTCGGCCGGCCTCTCCCCCCCCCCCCGACCTTCATCTCCCTCTTGAACCACGACTGAGCTCAGGTGATGAAGCGCCCACTAGTTCAAGGAGTTCATCAGCTCCCAGACGTGCTCCACTTGGACCTCTTCACCGTCGAGTGCCGGTCTAAGAGCAATCGAGGACCCCGCCCTTACCCAGACGCTCAAAAGGTTGTTTTGTGCGGAATTGAGCCGCGGATTTTGTTCTTGTTTTTAAAAGTGTAACGCGTGCACTGCGACTAACCGCGCAGGCTAAAGGGACCGTACGATTCAACAGCCACTGACATTCTCAATGGATGCCAGCAGATTTGTCTCGCGAACGTAGGCAGCGAATTGTTTGAACTTTTCAGTGTATTCTTTAAAGCCGGAGTTTAATCGCCGTTAAGCCCCAACCGAGGTGGGTTTCAGCTCGGGCCGTTGTACGTGCGATGTATTCCTAAGTCCACTATTGTCCACTTAATTCTCTTATACGCACAGCTTAAGCCGACCCATCTGGAGTCTCCGTGACAGCGTGCTCCGATCGCTTGTCGTTGGCACCAGAATAAAGGCATCACAGTGTACCTCCTTGCAGGTTTTTCTTTTAAAACTTGACACCAATTAGCGAGCGTGGGTAGGGAGGTGTGCGTTGATCTTTGCGAAAGCCCGTTATTGTGCACTTGCTGATTTGGGTTTCCAAAATGGAATGTTATCCACACCTACTGGCACCCTCACACAGGCCAGAGTGCTTTAAAAGCCCGCCCCGGCTGTCTCGGCCGATTCCCTTTGCACTTGAACATGATGGTCAATTAGTGAGGGACTGTGGATAACGTCTCCGTGGGTGCAACTGGGGCCAATAGGGGTGCCTAAGTGCAGATTATCCGCCTGGTTAATCCTTTTTTATCATTTTGCAACCGCACTTTGGCCTCCAGACCCCGTGTACTATACACTCCATTTTCCACGGTTATGTATCAATCTCTGCCTTAAACAAATTGGCAAAGGAGTCCAATTTTGCCAGATGGCTCTTGTTTGTGTAAGGAAAATGTATTGCTTGTTTTGTCGCGGTGTTTCTACGTGCCTGCCTGCATTGCACTAGAGATGCTTTTGTTTTAATGGTACATAATGCCACGTTGAAGCGCACTTTGTCTCCCCTATAAATACACCCAAGAAGGACTGTGCGCACTTTGCTATGCATCATTTAAACGCATGTAGCGCAACCCATTGTCGTTCTGTGGAGTGAGTGATTCACTCCCTTCATAGGAATGTGGAATACAGACGATTGCCTGAGGATGTCAGTTGAGATGGAACACCATCCTCTGCTCGGATGAGTGTTGAAACACTGTTGACGCATTTACATTTCTCCGGTTTAACATTCACTTGGAGGGTACTTCCTTTTGGCTAAAAATGTAACTTCATAATTGGGATCGTGGGAAACAATACGATTTTCTTGTAAAATGTTCAGGAGGTATATGTTTGCAGTTATTCTTTTTTTTTTAAAACGTATTATTTACATCAAAGCCTACTTTGTTAACGTGTCGGGAAAATACTGGGCGGGCTCCGGAGGGATGGGGGCGGGGGTGGTGGTCTGGGACGGTGAGCGTCACTCGGCAGGTTTTGTACGCACGTCAGTCCGTGACGTCTCGTGCTGCTCATTAGAAAATCACTCCCCTGGCCTTGCTCACCTCCGGGATGAAGGGCGCTGAAAGAAACGATGAGCTGGTCAAGGCTGCGTGCACGCCCCTGCAGCTACGGCCACTGTCGCGGCGTTATTCATTTCCTTCAGAGTCCTAAAACAACACTCCCCGCCCACGGTGTTGTCAACCGGACGCCGTCCGGTGGCCTACGTCAAGTTGAAAACGAACGAATTGATGGATGAATTAAGTTTTGCGTCGAAATCACGTCTTTCGTGACAGCAACAAAAAATATCTGAGATACGTTGTTGTTAGCTCATGGTGAACGGCCTTTTTTTAATCGCTATAAAAAAGGATTGGCTTCAGTGGGGAACATTGTGGGGAAAAAAAATTCTTACCGTGGTTACATTCTACACGTGTAAAAAATATATGCAATTGTTACCCATTGTCAAATTGCCAGCAATTATGTCGATCTGCTCTTCTCTTGGGGGTATGAACCGCTTTGTTAATGACAGTAAAATGGAGAGGAGAGCCTCTGGGCTGGGCGGTGATGGGCCCCGAGAATGGGACAAGGAACCGTTACGTTTCTTTTTTTTGTGACTGTCAATAGGCTGAAAGGGGGGGGGGGGTGGGGGGGTGATCTGACATGAGGTAGATAAGACACCGTCGTTTTTTTTTATGGCCCTTCGGTGACCACAACTCCTTTATGATGTCACGCGAACTAAAAAGCGAAACAGATGTAGCATCGCCCAGATTCGAGTGAGCGTTTGACGCTTTGGCATTGGCTGCGGAATTGACGAGCCGAATTAGCTCATCGCTACGTTTCTTAACAAAGGCGAAGGACGTTTTACGAATGCGGTGACTTTTAATGTCTTAAGCCGTGACTGTTGAGTGAGATTTTTTTTTAATGGCAATAATCTGAGAAATATTGTTGGTTGTTTAGTCGTAATTATAGACTTAGGACAGCGGTTTTCTTTATGCAGCCAGAAGTTCGTGGAGCATTCCAAATAAGCTTGTCAGCGGTGGAATTAATTCCAAGACAGGTGACACGCGTGGGTGAGGTTAATTACAGCTTCACATGACCATAGGCGCTGGTGTCTGCACGGATGACTGCTCGCATTCAGCTGTGGATTGAGACTAGCCGATTGCGGTGACTACGGTGACAACAACTGCAGCTGTGAAATGATCGCAATGGCCATAATTGGGTTGCATAAATGTTATTCCACAACTCACAAGCGAGGCTGCTAAAGTCACGTTGACTGCCCCGTACGTGAGCAATTAATATTCCTCAAGTGCCTCAAGTGTTTTCTGTCTTTTGTCTTGGTTAATAACACTTAGGCGTTTAAAAAAAAAAACCTTATTGGTTACATTACCGATCTGAGGGGCTGACAGCCTCCACTTCCCATATTATTTATCACAGGGCCCTAGCTGAGGGCTGTTTTTTTTGTCGACGTAATTTGTCACTGCCCGCTGTAGCCGTTTGAAATGGATCCTCCGAGAGCGGAGCGCGCGGAAGATGAAGATAGCTTTGCGGCTACCGGCGGCACAGAGGCGGCAGTGTTTAGCCTCGGCCTCCTCCGCTCGGGCTGCTTACGTCTGCGCGGGCCACCTCGACTCGCTTCCCTCCCTCGCTCGCTCGCTCCCTGTCTGCCCCCCTCCCTTGCGTCCGAGTTTAATTGTGCCCTCCTCTGCGATTCGCGCCCTGGCGGTGGCTCCGTCGATTTTCAATTGCCGTCCGGCTCGGTGTCGGAGCCGTGCGCGGGGACGGATGACGAGAGCAATACGCGCGCCGCGTGGTGCGCAGACGTCGAAAGTCAGATGCCAGGCAAAATCCTTTATATGCGTGGCGGCTAGAGTCCTCTCGTCCTCTGGCTTGAGATGGCTGCCACCTATGGGTCAGATGATTGCCTGCCACCATTAAGCAATTGGTAATGAAATATAGTTTATTTTTTCCTAAAAAGTGTAAAGTTATGGAAAAAAAATTTTTACGAAAATAAATTGTCACGCACAACGAGTCTGTGTGCAAAATGTCAGCTCGATTGGATCACGGGAAGTGGGTTAAAAAACGACCGAAAGATTTGCACGGTCGTAAGCGCGCAAACAAACAAGCAAGTGAACTTAATATAAAGGATTAAAAAAATGGTCAGCCCCCCAATATGTGGCAAATAATTGACCTATAATCGTCTTGTCCAAGAGTATACCCCGACGTGCTTTCGGGTTGTACCGCGTTGGTGTTCGGCGCGTTGTCCGTCGTTTCATTTCCTGCAGGAGCTCCCATCACAGGCAGTGAAACGTCGTGCCGGACAAGACGCGGGGCAACCCGAAAACGCATCAGAGAGCTGTGCAGCACAACCGCAGAAAATCTACCGTTAGATTTCGTTGCACTTTGTATGGTTATATTATTTGTGTTATTTATATAAATAAAAAGATCAAGGCCTCCAATAGTTGTTAAAGTCCTGACTGATGAATCATGATTTTTTCCCTATGTCCTGTATTTGATGTTTTAAGTACAGATCTTGTTAGATCTTATTCATATTTATACGGATGAGTTCACTGAAATAACTCACTATTGCTCACACGCACTCACCTTAAGATGCTCAATAACACTGAATTTAAGTTTAGGTCTTTACAATTGAATATCTAACTTTATTTTAAAAAAAAGTTATTAAAAAACGCTCAGTTTGTTCATCTCATGCAATCATTATAGTAAAAGTGCTGTAGCAACATGTGATCAAAGGGGAAAGCTGAGAGTCTTATATTAAAGGCACTAAACCGTTTATGCATTGACATACCGTCTCAGACATTGCTGCCTGCGGGCTGTTTTTACAGTGATACGTCAAACTAAACCCGTAGAGCGCATATATATACACACACACATAACATCTCCGCACGCGTGTACACACCTACATGGAGGCCGAACTGGAAAAATATGCGTATACAATATACTCACGTTTTCGAAATCTTCTTGTCTGCTCGGTATTTAATGTGGCCCGAAGCCGCACGCGATAGCCAGCTTCCCAGCTCTCACAGCTGCACACTACCTGTCTGAGACATGACGGCAGGCCACTCCTCGCAGCACTTCCTGGCGCTAATTAAAGCAATGCCTTGTGCTGCCTGGCTGATTTAAACAAATGGTCCGTGTAAACCCACGTGGGCTTTTCTCAAGCGCACCTCGCCCGCTGGCTGCCGAGTGCTCGACTTGAGGTCAGCCGTTGTGGAGGGATGAGGGGGGAGGGGCGCTAACCTTCCGTCAAAAGGTTCAGAAGACGCGACTCGTTCAGTGATGCCAGACCTTATGCTGGTATCCACACCCCCCGACAACCTTGCCCCCCCCCGCACCACAATCTCCCTCCTCCCCAACATCATGCACACCTGCTCTGCTCAGCAATGCTTTGAATATGGTGTGAACAACCAATGTGGGACAGTTGACCCCCCTCCACCCCCCAACACCCACGCCCCCCCCCCCCACCGCCATTCCTCACACCCCCCGTTCTGTCTGGCTGACCCTTTGGGAGAAAATTTGGCATTTGTGGAAAAGCCTTCTTGCAGAGACTGATATGGTTTGGCAGGTTCAGTTGCAATCAATTGTGTCTCACTCCTTGGTGATCGTTTCACGAGCCTGGTTATTCCATGCAGCTGTCTGTATCTCGCTTCCTCTCTGTGCTTTTCACGCTCGGGCCGATTGCTGTATTACGGGGGGGGGGGGGGGGTGCGGGGAGGACAGATACCTTGATGTTTGTGTTGTGTGTCACACTGTGGCGTTCGGTCGGCTCGTGCTTAGTCATTGGGTAATGCGTGGGTGCAGGTGTTAGTCAGTTGAAGCCAAACTTAAATGGGGATACATTTCTCGAAAGATTACTTTTGAAATTCTACCCCCCCCCCCAAAAAAAAAACTCTCCTTTTATCTGCTGTGGGTTTGTGTACATAGCACAGAAAATGTTGTATCCCCACACAGGTAAGAAAAGAAATCGTTCACCTTCAGAAGTCCACAATCCCTTATTAAGCTCTTTCTTTAAAACATAAGAGGGCCGGAGATGTTTTAGACATTTTTTCTTCCCCCCACGCTGTTTTTCAAAGGCACCGATGCCTTTTGTGTCTTAAAACTGTCAGGGTAATTGATGGTGGAGCATGGCGAGGCGAGGTGGGGGTGGTGATAGTTGTTGGTGGAGGGTGGGGGGCTGGGTGGAGGGGTGCCAGCATCACGCGCAGAGCGACCGCGTGGTTGTTTTCTCCCACCCCCTCCGCAGCGTTACTAAGGTGTGCGGGCGAGGCCTGACTCACCTGCAGACAGCGGCTCTTAGCGACCGACTGGCAACAGGTGGAGGACAATGCAAACTCCGTTCGTCTTCGAGCAGCTCACGCTCGCTCGGGAATTACTTTCGCTCAACGCGGACCGACCGAGCCGCGGCATTGGAACGTTTTAGCTACGTTCGCATTTATCGATTTCAAGCGTTCCCAACGCCTTCGGTCGTGTGCCGCTTGGGCTGCCGATAATGCCATTGCCTCCGGTTGTGACGAAGGTGAAAACTTTATTCGCGCGGTAGAGCAAGGTGGATGGGGGGGGGGGCTACGACACCTTTGCGCGCGCTCCTGACAAGATGGATTTAACGGTAATGTCACAATCAAAGGGGGAATAATTAAAGTGCAAACTATTTTTTTCTCTCTCCTCTGCCTAATGAAATTAGCCTGAAGCAGGTCGCATTGTGTACTGTTTGAGAGGGAGAGAGAAGAGCGCCCGGGCTATTAGATGGTGGCGTTCAATGCACTTGCCTGCTCTGTGATCTTTTCCAAGCTCAGGTTAAGTTCACTTTGTAAAGATCATAGATGACAGTTCCAAGAACAAAAGGAGCATTTTTTTTTTAAAGGGCCTGCTCACAAAGGGGAGAATTATCGAGCCAAACCGTGTCGTACGTGACTCTCTTTTAAATTCATCTGGGATGCAATTTTTTTTGTTCAATGTAACTGAAAAGTAAAGGAAGAGTAAGCAGCTGTAATTATAGGCAGCAGAAAAAAATACAACACCAGGGAAAGAAAAAAGCAAACATAACTTTTTAAAAAAACTGCAGGCATGGCGGGTGGGGAGGGGTGGGGGGAAATGACCAAATAGCAATTACGGTAATTGAAAGTTTGGACAACTCGAATGATTGCAACAATCTACAAATAAATAATGTTGTTTATGGGTAAAGACAAGTACCCTCTCTCGGGGTGACCCACACGATAACAAACTCCACTGTCAAACGTTGGCTCTTTTTTTATGATTATTCCACGACGAAAACGGTCCCAAGGATAAATATCGTCACCTCCTGATTGAATGCGTGCGAGCAGAAGATGGCAAACTAAAGCATCGAGGGGAAGGGGTACATTCACAGGAATGTTTCGGGCAGAGCCACAACACCAAGCACTGACATTCCGAATGCGTGTTCTGACAGCTGGCCATGCGTAAATACCGTACACTCACACAGTTTGAATTGTCCTCGTTGACTCACATACCGGCATTCATCATCCTCCAGTGTATGTGTGTGTGAGAATGTATACACTTTAAAAAAGAAATAATCAAACGATCATTCGGTGCCGATGAACCCACAGTGCACTTTTGGATTTCATACGGAGTATAGGCCTGCTGTCTGGAGAACTAAATGGTGTTTCAGTTGAATGCTCGTTTCTTCAAATACACTTAAAAGAAACACATTTCTAAAATACTCTGAACGTCATTATCTCCTTCAAACGGAAACACAGCCATAACACTTGCACGCAATTATGGATTCTTTGAATTGCCATGTATCTGTGTATATATTCTCGGTTTTAATCTAGTTTTAAAATATTTCAACAAAAGTCCAGCGTATGTTCGAGCTAAAAATAAATAAATGGCTCGTCATTAAGGCTTGCCGGAGCAGAGTTCTCAATGGCAAGATTCTCGGCGGTGGAATAACGCAGCGATAAATTAGTTCGGTATACAGAAAAATTAAATAAACGGCAGCCTAATTATGACCGATATGTGTTGAGAAAATAGAAAGTAAAAAAAAGTGACTTACATTCCTGGTTTTCTGTATCCCTCCAAATCTCTATAGAACACGGATAAATAAACCAATATCAGTCCCACATGTCGGTTCCAGCAGCGCGGCAGGCACGAGGGTGGTGGGGGGGGGGCCTGGAGACGACTCCGGAGAACGATGCTCTCTGCAGCTCAATCGTCGCGGTGCTATATGCTATATAACACAACGTGAGATCAATTCATTGAGGGCAGAGCAACAGGGAGGCAGAGAGCGAGGCGAGAGAGAGAGAGGGGAAAGCATTGAGTAGAAACGCTCCTTGTTTACTTGGTATGGTCTGACTTGCCAAAACAGGTATGGAGGCACAGGGTCCCGTTGATTTGGCTGACCGCCAGCACTATTAGAGGAATGGTTGGAGTTCCAGCAATAGCTGAGGGCCTGCCCTTGCCTTGGGGCTGCTGTAGGCGGCTATCGGCCGCTGCTACACACTCCCGAGTGCGATGCTCATCATGGCTGGTGTTTGTGGAGATTTTCTTTTGGTGCGGGGTGGTGGTGGCTTCAAAGAATGACTCGTGTTTTGCGAAAAAAAAAATCATTTGTGTACTCGCTTGACGTGTACCGCCCGCCGCGTGTGCTAACTTTGTGCCCAGTGTGTGTGCAGGGATTTTGTCTATGAGCATGGCCCGCGCAGCAAAAATCTACATTGGATTGTTTTTTTTTTCTCATGCAGAGATGGTTATCGTGAACTTCATCTGTTTTGCATTAATCACGGTCAGGCTATTATCTATTATAATGTATTGTGTTTACACAGGTGTGCCCAATGTACACACCTTTTTTTACGTGTAATATCTTAGAAAATTGATTGTCATTGCTTAATAAAGAGGTTGCAGATGTAACACTTAGAAATAAGACTTGGCACTCGTTATAACAACAATATAAGAGACACATGCTTCCCGTAGGAGAGTCCAAACTTTATTGGAATGAAATCTCAGTTGTACATGCTTTATATTTTCACCTGGAAGTTTTTATTCTATCAAATGGTCGGTTCACAACCCAAAATATTCTGTGGCATTATTACCTCCAAAAAACTAAACCAGTGGTCTTATTTGAATTTGCCTACGTACTACATTTAAATGTATACGTGCAGTGTGTTCATTGGGCTCATCATTTTAGAGTGTTGTCATTATGCGTGTGTGTGCTTTTGTGAGATAATGCATTAGGGCAGGTCACCCTCAATAAAAAAAAGTTGCAAAAGCAGAATTTGCATCATAAACGCAGGGGTGGGGGGGGGTAACCATAGCTTATAAAATCATTCAGCTGCAGGCTTCTCTCCGCATGGGCGATCATACGGATAGAGGGGAGCTCATAGGGACCGCAGCAGAGTCGAGGCATTTTGGAAGCTTTTACTGCGGGTACATTACCCTCGAGCAGACCAAAGTTTGCTCTCCTTTCAGTCTCTCCTGGCTCACTTTGCTCGTTAGCGGCACTAATTGCGTTCCCTTACAGCGGTTAGTCGAACATCAAAGTTGTTCCTGCCCTTTTAACGCCCGTTATGAGTCGTGTGTTTATTTTCAACGTTTTATTGCTTTGGGCAGCTTATTGAAAAATATATATTTATATTTTTTTATTTTCAGATATTGCTTGGTAGAATTCAGTCCATGTATTATTCTTTTTGGATAGGTTTCATTTGCATTTTAGAAGGAAAACTTTTTTTTTTTAAGTTGGCTTAAAGTTATTCATTTTTATTTCCTGTTCAAAACTAAAAGGGCTCAAAATTGCACTGAAACATTATAGGATATCATAAGAGCTACAGTACAAAAACACAATATGAAGAGGGCATATTTTTGGAACTTGTGACGTCATTGCTGTGGAATTAGTTCCCTTAATTCTATAGATTGTACAGGCTTGGCACACGCAACCCAGATTCATTACAACACAGGGATGTGTTCCCCCCCGCCCACTGCTTGAAAGTGTGCTTTTCATACAATTCTTTGTTTTAAATACACATTGTAAACATGATGCTGGGGAAAACACAGCAAGCATGCTAACATTTAATTGCCTTGTGTATTTAGGTTATACTTGCGAGCCCAAAATGGTTTTAAATACCATATTCACCGGGATTTAGATGCGTCTTGGTGGGCGCGCGGCGGGGGGGGGGTCTAATTCCACACTGAGCTTTGGGAAAGCAAACAGAACACACACACACACCCAACCTTGCACGGCCAGTGACCCTCAACCGCTTCTGTGTTGGGCATGCTTTGCCCCAAAAGAATTCTGTGGTTTGAGTTGCGTGGCCAAACAACACGCATAATGCATCTTAAACCCACAAAAAGGTGTTTGGGTAAAAGTAAAAAAAAAGCCAAAACACATCAAAACAAAACAACATTCTTGGAAAATGTAGTTTCCATTGATCGCGGCTTGAAGCACGCCGGCGAGATTGACTGCACACGAAGTCGGGGCTTTTCATTCTCTTGGCTTGGCAGATGCCGAGCGATGACTTTGTACATTTTCTTGCCGTTATTCAAGAAGAAAAATATACATACGCTTCTTATCCTGTGTTCATTATCTTTAAACGTCTATTCGCATATCGAGTCTATCCGAGTGTTTTCAGACGACAAAATGTATTTTGAAGGATTGCCGAGATTGTGTCTAGCCAAGGCCATCTGTGACACATTCACGGGACATTTCATTTACCTCTGTGCCAAATGTTACCTGGTAGCACTTTGTTCCTTCTTCCCCAAGTGGAACTTTTGTAACTTTGGAGGTTAGTACTGTATTGGATTTTATTTCAAAATGTTAGCAAATGTTAACCTTTATTGCATGTTAATCCCATAAAATATTTGTATTATTTGGAAGGATACGTATTGCAGTTGTAATGACAAATTAGCCAAGTTAATGCAAGAAGACAAATGGTGGAGGGAATTTTTATAGGGGCATTCAATGTGTCTTGCACTTTTATGACTCTCTTAAAACGACCAAACTGTTTAATTAAGAAGGTAAATATTGTTTAATGAGCATTAGGCTGCTGTTAAACGGATTGAAATACTTGAGCTAGGAATTTGAGTTAAAATAATAATTTACAGCGCATTGCCAATCCACTGCTGGATGAAGGCTTGCCTATGCCGCGCCCGTTGAAGGGGGTTTTGTGTGACCATACTTCACCACGCTGGTCAGTGCAGGTTTGTTAACAAGAGGGGAGCACTGCTTCAGACATTCCCCGCCGCTATGGTAAACTGTGGCATGGAATCAAACTCGGGTCACCGGGTTCATCGCGCCGTGCTCGACAGCCCTTGCCGCCGCCGCCGCTCCACCCGAGTTAACATTGTCGATGTTGTGTCACGTTTGTTCAAGATTAGTTACGATTACAGGATGTTGAATCGTTTTTCCTACAGGCAGCAAACAGCAAAATAAGTCGCCGCACGCTGGAGAGTAAAAAAATAAAAGTTGTTGCGTTCAACTCTAATAGTTATAATCATGATGATCACGATGATAGTGATGAGTTGATGACGATGGCTGGTGGTGAATGTGGTAATGCCGGTCTGACATCATTATTTGGTCTGCAAAGTGAATGGACCCCCAACACAATGCACACTGCGGCCACAATCGCAGACCATCTCAGCTGGGAATAAACAGAAATGCGTGGCTGTGCTGGGAATGGAGTGAGTTTCTAAAGAACAGATCTCTCATTACCACCCCTTTATAACTGCACGAATGGGCTCAGACTGCATTCATAGCCCATTTCTTTCCAGAACGCTTAAATTGAAACTTTGTTCCCCCTTGCCAAAACGTTATTTTTCAGGTGTTCACGGTAAAGGAAAGAATCGGCTCCCATT
Source organism: Lampetra planeri (assembly GCF_965212315.1). Taxonomy (NCBI): domain Eukaryota; kingdom Metazoa; phylum Chordata; class Hyperoartia; order Petromyzontiformes; family Petromyzontidae; genus Lampetra; species Lampetra planeri. The sequence goes on along the minus strand of NC_136109.1, from coordinate 27,739,011 downwards.
ACTATTTTGTGACGGTGATGTGCGGCGATCCTCTGGACATCTTTTTTTGTGTGACTGAGACAACCTGTCAAATGTGTAGTAGTAGTAGTTGTAATTTTTTTTTTAAATATCGTTCCTTTATTTAAACCAGGTGGGATTCCACTGAGAGACATCGTTTCTTTTCGTGAGGGAGACCTGGGCGGAAATAAATAGGGCATGAGGTAGTAGGGAAGACACGAATTTTGTCGGTACAAGACGTTGACTTTAAAGAATGAAAAAAAACATGTTCAAAGGCAAAACATTTTTTTGAAAAAAAATGCAGTTCTGGTTGATGATTGTAATCATAAACAGGAATATTTCCATTTTGCGTTGCAATGCAACTTGACAGAAGAAATGCCATCATTGATGGAAAATTCCGCTTCATTAATGTTCAACTGGGAGGATATGGTCTCTCATATCAGTAGAACTCGCAGAGTGTAACCCAAACCTTCTCTCCCTGGTATTTGCAGGTAATCAAGGCCAAAAATTACAATGCAGACCAAAAAAAAACCTGCGTCAATGGTTAATTTTTTTTGTTTCACTGTCATCCTGATATCGGAGGGCTCCTCATGTCAACTTTAAAAGCTAACTTTATTGCACTTACCCCTCAATAGTATGAGTTACAGAAACAAGAAAAAATAACTCCCGTGTGACGTTACATATCCAAAAAAGGGCCTTTCAGCCTATAAAGCCAGATTCACATCCTCTGGGGCTTCCTTTTTATGATTCTTGTTAGCAAAAAAAAAATACGTGAATCAGTCAACTTTATTGGTTTGTTATTACAAGGGCTCACACTTTGCGCTGCCCTGTGTTCAGCAAAACCAACAGTGGGCACCCCACCTCGGTTTGATGTGGAGGCGGCGCGAGCAGACGCGGCTCGTTCTGGCGCGCCGTGGGGCGGGGGTGACCGCCGGGAGCTGCCGTCACACGCGGACGTCCACGTGGCTTCAGCCGACACCATGGAGGTGAGGCTCTCGCTAAGACGCTGGGAGTCTTCTCACATACCAGCCCCCCCCTACACCCAACCCCGGCCCCCCACTTGCTTTCCGTCACCGCGCTGATTTAAGGTTACCGCAGCCTGGGTTACAATTCGCTCTCGAACTTTATCCGGAGTGTGACTTCGTCGTCAGATTTATTCTTGCGTGCCTTTGTGGTCGACGGAGAGAAGGTGGGCGCACCTCTGGTTAGCACGGTTGGCGACGTACGGTGTGAAAGAAGTTCAACGCACGTACATACGCGGGAAAGTTAGAAGATTAATTGTACGATCTAGGATTTGACATTTAGACCTCGGCATGTCGACATTGGCAGGTTGACGAAACTTATTCAGTTGTGCTTCAAGAAAGAAAGAAAAAAATCTACTTTTGCGTCGTACCCATCATCTCTTCTAATAAAAACGAGTGTTATTGTGTTGGACGTTAATGCTGGTTGTTCGATGCAGAACCTGACAGAAGGACCTGACATCGGAGAGACTATATCAGAGAGACGCACATGTGCAGTCGTTTGTCAATCCACTGCTGGATGATGTCCTCGCCACGCCGTGTGGATCGTGCGGATTAGTTGACCGCACTTCGCCACGCTGGTCAGTGCTGCTCGGTGAAGACGATCAATTAACGAGCTGTGTGCACGGTGGTCACCCATTCAAGCACCGTTCAGCCTTGATGCCCGCTTGGCTTCTGACGATGAGCATCGCCCAATTATCCCACGAACGGGGAAAACATTGTGTCTTGACTCTAAACATGAATCATGAGCACGCTTATTTGGCGGTGCCAGTGAATGAATTTGACGCGGTTTTTTTTTCTTCTCCCAATGTTCATTCACGTGTCTCATTCACTTTTGTGCTCATTTTCCTTTTTGCACCCCCCCCCCCCCCTTCAGTCACATTTGGTAGGACCGGGCCAGTCCTATTGGCGCGTGCCGTTTAATGTGCGCGGCCAAAGCCCCCTGGTCGCCCACGTCTTCCAGTCAAGCCACCTTGCCGCAGGTTACAGGGGCCGTCTGGCCGGTGGATGGGTCAAACTCACCGAGGTCAAGCCAGTCCCGTAATATCCTTTACACGCGGCGGACTGCCCAACGGCGCAAGTGATGGACGCGGCCCCGCACCTCATGCATTGTGCCACGGTGGCGAGATGTTAACTACCTCGCCTGGTAATCAAGGTCGTCGGCTCGATCCCGACCCTGACGCCTGTATAGTTGGGAGTTTACGTGTGTCTCTCCCTGTGGTCGTGTGGATTTTTCTCCGGGTCCTCCGGTCTTTCCCCCAACATTTAGAATCAACATCACGTGTTTAGGATATTTGGCTGCTGTACATTTCCACATGATGATAAGTCACTTTGTTGAGCCGTCATTTGTGATAGCCAGGTTGCTTCTGAAGAAGAGCTATATAGCTCAGTGGGCTTTACCCTTTAAAATAAACATAGTTTCGTTTTTTATTCATAAAGGTTTTTGGGTTAGATAGCCTAAGTATAAATGTGTCGTAACCCTCCACCACCCGACACAGCCAGTAAGGTTTGTCACGTAAACACAACGCGACAATGAGTTACGAGTACAGCACACCGGTGTGTTGGAGAGTAAACCCACAGAATTTACAATTCGAGCACGACGTTTCGCCTGTATTTACAACCAGCATCATCAGGTGACGGCCATAGTTGTGCAGAAATCCTCCTGTTTCGTTTTTTTTTTGTTTGCTACTCCGGGCACGTGGTGGGGTGGCAGGTTCTCATGCTCAGTTGCACCACAGCCGGTTTTGTAGCTTCGTTTTCGGTTCCTTCCATCGCACGCCGCAGCTGCCCTTGACTGCAGCCCCGTGTAGTATCACTGCATCTGGCCCAACCTATGCGGACGTCATCAGCGCCTGGGAAGCTCAAAACAAGCAGCTCAAAGACAATTACCGCAGGCGGGTTGCGTGTGACTCAGGCTTTGCAAATGCAGCAATAATTTAAACACCATGTTGAGTTCCTTCTCTTTTAATTGTACAGCTTGCGGTAAATGAAAAGACATGTAAAAGCTTAATAGTAATTTTGTCTGTTTTGACATTTTTTTTGTTGAGAAAAAAAATAAGAAAACCCGTGGCTGCTGCGGCTGCTGCTGCTGCTGTTAATGACGTGGTCACGACAGATGTGAATTCAAGAAGGCTTCGCGCGATGCCACCCACTCCTTATTGTTGACTGCGCCGTTTTGATGTTTCACAGGACGCGCACGAAGATCGCGGGAACAGACGAGAACTCGATCTGCGCGCAGGAGGAAAAGGTGCTGCGTTTGATGTGGATTGTAAAATATGGCAACGGGCAGAGCAATCATTGGCTTCGGCCATCACGAGCGCAGCTTACCGAAATAAATAGCATGCTGAAAGGACGAAAATTATTTGAAGTTTTTTTCCCCTAAATAACAGGGTGAAGAGGCAGAAAAATACCAGAAGTCTATTGAACTTGTGAAAAAAATGGGCGATGTTTTTGGTGCCCCCGCGTTTTTTTTTCTCTCCTCTGTCCTTTCGGTGGTTATCACCTGCCCCGTCCGCCTGTTTGTGTGTTTATGAGCCGTTTTTTTTGGTTGAAGAAACACATGAAAGGGCCCCAGCACAATGTAGCAGCCCGAGCGGTTGAATGGGAAACTATCGGGTATCCTGTACTTTGCGCTAATCACCACACCTTAACAGTAACGCCGTGCCTCGGCTCGGCAGGGATTAACCGTGCCGTCTCCACTCTGTCTCCTCCTCCTACCAACCCACCACCCACCCACCCCCCAAATGGACCGCTCGAAAAATCGGGAGGCTACTTGTGCTGTCCACCTGCGCCGTTTTGTTTCGCAGGTCACAGAGACGGTGACGTCTTTATTGATCTCCGCCGATTGCTTTGGCAGGTTTTCTACACAGCAAACTGTGAGAAACCGCCCAATCGCGCACCGGCTTTACATGTTGCGCTGCGGGGAACTTTAACCATTTTTTGTTGAACTTTGTCGCGGTTGAAGCGACGCGTAGGGGCGTTCAAAGCAATGTGTTTGTCACCGTGCACAATTGTGTAAAGATGTCCATATTTAATACGCGCAATTTGACGCCTTTCAAGTCCCGAGCCTTTAAAATCCTATTATAAAGGTAAATGGTTTCGTGCTCGACTTGAACACATATGTTGTTTCGTGATGCTCGTCGTACGTGGGGCACTTGCCATTGAAATATCTGGCCAAGGAATACGGCGGAAAAAAACAAATGGTGAAGAGAATCCCAGGGTAGCAGCAGCAGCAGCGAGGCCACGGAGGCGAGGCGCACAGCTGCAAGACAAATGGGTTGCTTCTCAGTCCGTGTTTACACTTCACGCCGCTCCACTTTGGTTTTTACAAATACCGCAAATCAAATAAGCCCTTGTTTGGAAATCCATCACTGCGTTAGAGGTATCTGTGAGCTAATGCGAAAATATTTAGCACAAATTTTTAAACAGCGATAGGGATTGGGAGGGGAGGGGGTTTTGGATTTGGGGAGGAAAAAAGGCAAACGTCCATTGTACGCTCTTGTCGCGAGGGCTGTTTTACACACGGCGGCACGAATACTACACCGTTGCAAAACTTCGTAACTGTTGTAGACGCGAGGGTGTCATTGTAGACCCGAGTGTCATCCGAGTGTCATTGTTGAAAAACGTGTTTTTATTAACAAAGCTTCCCCCCCCCCCCCACCACCTTCCACCGCCCCTTATTCCTCCGCCACCTTCTCCTCCACCGCAGCAAAACGACGGATGAGGCGAGCGAGGGCACCCAGGTGGCATGGAGGTCGCCCGTACGCCACCCAGGAGATGCTCGCAACGCTGGAAGTAAATTTGGGAGCTCTGCAATCGATGCGTTTTTGGTGGTGGCTGTTGAAATCGTATGGGAAGTGACGAGAAACAACACACGAGCGAGTCGGCAACACAATGTTGTTGTTGTTTTTCTACGTGATTTTTATTCGGTGTATTAATTTGTGAAACTCGTGCAAAGCAATCGTGACATCGCAGAGATTAAACAAATCGTATTCTCCCCAATGGAGAGATGACATTGAAATTATTGATTTTATTTCAAAATGTCAAATTGACAAATCACTAGTTGTGAACTATTTACTAAAATGAATTGTCAATAAGACTATTAAAAACCGTTACCCCTTTCTAAAAATATAAGTATGTATACACCAAAATCCTCTGCATGAAGGTAACACATACCACAGTATTACATTCATTAAAGCGATTACAACAATCATTACACTGTTTCACGTTTCCCAGGCCTTTAATCATCCTTTAATCTCAATCGCTGTCCCCATTCAGCCAGTTTGTAAAGACACACAAAGAGGTAGTTCAGAGATTGGGTGACTCAGAGGGATAGGGAGAGAGAGAGAGAGAAGTTAAAGAGTGGGACGACCAGGAGCTCACCCCCAAAGCCACCCACCTACTCTCCAGCGGCCTCGGCGTTTTTATACCCACGACTGTCGGGCCGGGCTACCTGCCGTGTCCAACCACGTCCAAAGCATACAGGTCTCTCTGCCTCCCCCCCCAACGTCCGCCAAGTCCCCGATCTTAAATTACACACAACAAGGAATCGGGTTTCCCCTACGTCTGATCTGGCAGCAGGGGCCCTGCGTTTTCCCATGAACTCTGCACCCAGAGCCGGAGGTAGGAGGGGGGGGGGCTTCATGTGACAGGACTGTAGCATCGCTGAAAACGCTCTAATTTGACCGTCCAAACCGCTATACTGGGCGCGTGACATGTGACCGCCCTGCCGCTCTGAAAAGCGCCGGGGCAAAAAATGAAACACGAAAAAAAAATCCTTAATGCTTGCTAATTTCTCACAGGAAAGTATTGATTTCTCAACAATGGGAGTGTTTGCGTGAATACTAAACAAGCCACGGGCAGGGCAACACAAACCTGTAGAAGTCGGTAAAGCGCGCGACCCTGTTCAAATCGCAGGAGAGATCTTTTTGTAATGTGCGTAGATTGTTTTTACTTAAACAAGCTTAACCGACGGCCAGTTCCACCAATATATTGTGCCATATATTGAACCTATTTACCTTAAACACCTTGCGCTATTATTTCCCAGTGGACATTGTGAAAAAAATTATATCCAGAAAAATGGACCCAAAAAAACCATGAAATTAATTTGCTCAGATATGAAGATTTTTTTCTTTCTTAATCACAACACACCAACTTCTTGGGAATGGAAACTTCCAGTAAAACGTGGATGTGCACACGTGGCCCCCGCGTGTAACAGGCCACAGCAGCTCTGTGCCGCAAGTGGGGGGGGACCCCTATTCACAAAGCCTCTTTGTAGAGGGCGGCTCCCATGACAGGTTGGGTCGCAAACATGCTGTTGTATGCCAAGAGCCGAGAGTGTGGGGCCTCCACGTAAAACCTCTCCTTCAACAACAACTGGAAGGCTTCTATTTCCCCGACAGGCACCAGAGACACGGCGCACCCTCCCCAGCCAGCGCCCGTCAAGCGCGAGCCCACGGCACCACTCTTGCTGCAAGGGCGAGAGAGAGACAAATCACTTGTTACATGCGCGGGATGCGTCATTCATCTGTGGCCAAGTTGCTGAATAAAACACATGCACAAATATTGGATTTGCACAGCAAAAGGCTTTTTATAACCCCCCTTGGGTGTTGATGAGTTTAATGGCACGATTTGAATAAAAAAGCTTCTTGGATCTCAACTTAGCTAACAATCAAATCGTGGGCAACAAACCGACCCTCCTTCTCTAAATGAAGGGTGCACCTTTTTAAAAATATATATTGGCAGTGTCAGTACTGGTAACCTGACCGGCAAAGATGCGGACAACTGGCTCAAACGAGCATGGATGTTGAGAACCTCGTGGAGGAGGCAACTTGGACGGGGCCACACTTACAGGCAGCACTCGACAAGCTTGTCGAGCTCGGGGCAGCTGCACTCGTACAGGTCCCGGCAGCTGGCGTGACTGTCATTCATTAGCTCGCCCAGTCTGCTCATCACCTCCGCGTCGCTCCCACTCTGCGCCTCTTGGCAGACCCGTCTGAACTGCTGCACCCGCGCGGCCTCGCCGAACACGTGCTTGGCTCGCTGATACAGCTTGAAGCTGTTAGCTGGAAGGGATGAAAACAAGCGCACGTCGAACGTGCACTCGCGCGCACACAAACCGGGGAGAGCGCGCGCGCGGTTCTTCTTAACCTGTCCGCTTGCGCCCATTTGTCCTGGTTTGACACAAGCTATCTGGAAGAGCTGCCACTTTTTAAAGTGCCAGCGTCACTAATCTCGCACCTAACGACGGCGATTGTCAAAACGGCGAAAAGGTGAGAGCGGCCACGTTCGTAAATGGTGCAGCCGACGCCTAACACGGCCTACGTGAGGAACATGGCCAAGTAAAAGTGGTGGCTTTTAATCAACGCTAAATATAGCCCACCCCCTGCACGGGCGACAAGCTCCCGCTTGCCAGTCATAGTGAACATACCTTCCCTGTGATGACGACCGAAGCAGGTATTTGAGACAGATAGAGCTGCCCACCCAAGGGCGGTCGCGCGCGCACACACACACACCGTGAACAAAACGCACTTGTAATGCTTTGCTATGCTGCGTAAATACAACCGGTGGCCCGCCTCGGCCTGCCCGGCGTTCGGGGACGATCACCATTGGCAGCACTCCCACGGCTGCGGCGGATGGGATTACATCACTTCCAGAGGCCCATCACAACACGCTCATTAAATACCCCCCCCTACCTTTGCCAATTGTACATTGCATTCAAGCATGTGTTTATGCAAAACAAGTGTTATGCTGTTACGGGAAATCGTATTTCACCTTCATTTTTTGTAATTCTGCATGTATGCAGCTAAATTGTAAGGCGTCTTACAGTGAAACGTAGCCTCTGGGAGGAGCATTAAAATGTTATGCCCAAGTGGTTATTTTATACGGCTGCGTTGTAAACTTGTAGACTCCGGGGCTACGTTTTAGGTGGTACCCATATAAAGCTTTGAAAAAACAAGTGATCCTCTGACCAACTCACAAACGTGCCTCATTTACCGAAATCATTTCCCATTGCATGCGGAAGCACGTGAGCCCCTGGAGATGGCACGACGCTCATAACACGGTGAAGCGGAAATTAACATTGCACGTATAAATACAGCGCGATAAATGAATACAATAACAATGGTAAATGTACTTTTGTGCGGGGAGATTGCTTCCTGTGGCCTTTGATGCTTGCACTGCGAATTACATTTATTGCACTCTCCTGCCTCTTTGATGTCGGGATGGGTTTCAGACAACGGCGAGAGACTTGCGTGCTGATTAGCAGGGAAAATTGGCCACGCCGGGATAAAGCAAACGTCGTGCGGAGGAGTTCCGTATCCGGCCACGGCCAACATCCGTAGCAAGCGGCGATATGTGAGCCTGCGCTGGGCCTTCCCGCCCCCCCCCACCCCCCGCCGTTGACGAACTCGCGCTGGCCAGGCATGGTGAAGTATGGTCAAACGACACCCGTGACCCATGTGGCGTGTGGAGGCCTTAATCCAGCAATGCATGGACAGGGGGTTGAAAGTGATATATTTTAAAGCAAACATTGCTCATCGGATTAGAATTGTTTCAACGTATAAACCTTTCTCAATTATACCAGCTTTTGCTGTGGTCATAGTCATGAGAAAAAAATGAAACAAGCTGAACTAATTTTAGCTTTGCAACTTCAAAGGGAATATTCTGACTTCTAGCTTTCAAGTATGAATTAAGACTCGAAGTTTACAGGAGGCAAATGGTTTCTTAAAGGTCAACTTTGTACTGCATTGATAAACACTGGTTTTGGGTGTGCGTTGGTATGGGAGGTAAGGTGTGGGTGTACCTGTGTACATATCTGTGGATGAGTGGCGAGCGCACGCTTGTGGAGGTGCATTCAGACTCGGGTTATGATTTGACGCGCGACGGCTTAACCTTTCGGACACATCCTTTTTCACGATCGTGTTTCGAGAAGGTTGTCCGAAAATACCTTTGGTTTAATAATATTCCTTTCCTTTTCATTTCTCCCCCCCCAGCTTTTTGGGGAGGGGAGTGGGGGGGTAAGTACAACCTCCTAGATCTCAAAACTGGCTAGGGATAAAAGACTGCAACATTTAGAGATGACAGATCAGAATTTGGAGATGATCAGGTTTTCTCGGGGTGGGGGGGGGGAGGGGGGGCTGAGAGCTTCCGTGGCATTTGACACTGTGCCATGGCAAAGTGTCAAAAGAAGCTAGAACCCAAGTTCAAACTAGAGGTCCTTAGATGCCCAGCTGAGCACCTGGGCTGCACGGGGCGGGCACTCCAAACGGTGTGTTGATGTGTGTGGTTAAAAAAAAAAGTGCTCATTCAAAGACACGAACTGTCAAGCACCCCCTAGTGGGTAAGAATGATAAAATGACATTTCATAATATCCGTCAGCGGTCGGGGAAACGCTGCGATTCGATCGCTCGACTCGCAGTCGGAAGGTTGCGGAGTTGAAATATCAGTTCAGGGTCAACTCGGGCTATCATCCCTCCAGGGTCAATACAATTATTTCCACTGTTTATAAAATCAGCAGTGGCCATTCTATGGATCGGCCCTGCCATGGAAATGTGGAATTTACACCAATGCCTCAGAGATATCAGTGGAGAGAAGTGCTGCCCCAAAGTTATAGACTCTTCATGATACATTTGTGGTTGTGGCCTGTATTTTGTATTTGTTCAAATCGTGTTGTATTATTGCCCTGTACGCATGAGGGACAGGTTTGCCCTGAACTGAACACCATATGCCCTTCCAAAAACCCTCCAACCGATGTCATGAATATCAAAGGAACTCAATAGCTTTCTTCTTTTAACACTTGTATAAAGATAATGTAGGGCGCTGACTTGACCGTTAACGTGGAATTGGTAAATGTAGTTTGGTTCCTTCACGAATTTTCTTTTACAAGACCAAATTATTGCTGGTGTGTTTGAACGAGCCACTCTGTAGTGACAGTCGACCGTTGTGGAGTATCGTCACTTACCGAAGCACAATCTGATCGGCCAAACACACCCAACAATGTTTCTTGGGGTGAGGCCTACGTAAAAACCGTTCGACACCTCCGTAAAAACCGCCCTCCCGAGCGCCTAAAACCTGCTGCCGAGTGCGCAGAGCGCGCGTACCGTCGCGAGTGTTTTCGCTCAGCACGGACGCCTCCAGCTCTTCGGAGGCGATGCCCAGCAGGGAGCAAACCTCGTCACGACTGTACGGCTCGCAGTGCAGAGTCTCCTCCACCAAACGCACCATCTCGGGCAGCTCCAGCCCCAGCTTTTCGTGGAGCTCTCCCAGCTTGCTGATGTTCCGCCACGTCAGCCCCTTGGTCTTGGCCATCACCTACGGCAACAAGTCAACTCGGCATCACAGTGTGCCGGACGCGGTTGCGCGCGCCTGCAATCCAGAGCACTAGAGTGAAAGTCGGTGGCAAACAAAGAAATTCGAGTTTGTGATACTGCGTTGGAAGTGGTGTGCAAGCACCAAAACATTTTTTTCAATAATACTGGCCTAATAAGGGAATATATATGTATTAGGTGATGTTTCGGGCAAAGGCCCTTCTTCATAGCAGAGACAATTACGGAGAGATCACTGTGCGAGGGCCTCGCAACTTGCGAGGCTGAAAGGGTGAGCGTAAGATGGCAAGAGCAAAGAGAGCTGGACGCTTGAGTATACGTACACAATGTTGGTGATATGCAACATTTAATACCTTCTCTGGGCACACAGGTTTTATCCTGTATGAAAGCAATACTCATTCAGGAATTTTTCCAAACGACCCCCCCCAATGCAGGACCATCTTGAAGAAAAAAAGTATTGAGCCTCGTAGTCTTTCCTGCATAAAATATGGCCATCTATGATAACCTTGTGAGAGTGCATTATTGTTTGCGCAAGAGAATATCTGGGTACCTGTAGTCATATGAAGTGTGTTATGAAATGTGTGAACTCTAGTGGAGACATTTTTTATTTATTTGTCATTTGGGACCGCAATGGCTCTGGCATTATATTACCTAATATTTTGAATGGTGTCACACGGTCTTTAATGTCCGCCTGACAAGGCACCAGCACGCTTTGACAGCGGCCCCGCGTAAAATTTCCCATCGGCTGTGGGAATCCATCTCTCGACCCAATGAAAACCGGCTCGTCCGTGAATGTGCACCCGCGACCCTTTCCATCCCAGCGCGTTCACACACTTGACGTGAGACTGCGGCAGCCGGCAGAGCCACTATAAAACATCGTTTCGCGTCCCCTTTATTGTTTTTAACTCGATTTCACAACAAAGCTTCAGAGGAGCGACTCGTGTTGTGATCTCGTTGGACACGGTGCATCTGCGTTCCAAGAAAAACAACGGCCCCAGTACCTTGGTGGCAAGTCGACACTCCACTACCCGCATGTTGAAGTGGGAGGAGGCGGCCTTGTTCATCTGCGCGAGGCTGTTGGTGATGACGAACGCCGCGCCTCCCGGCAGGCGCACGTCGCTCGCGCGCAGGGGGTTGAACTCGATGAGTTTCGCCTGACGAGGAAAATGGCAAATGACCGTCGGGCATACACGACGGCGCTCTCTCCTCGCCCGACGCCACTGGCGTTTCGGCCCTCGCGAGCGGAGGCAGCGGCGCGCGCTCTCCCTTGGGACGTTTCGCGAGGGCCGCGCTGCGGAGTAGCGTCCATCCGTGGCGCAGGCCGGGATAAGACTCACTAGCTTGTCTCCGTGCTCTCAACTGGCTACCCATCGCCAGTAGGGTCACATACAAGACCGCCTGCCTCTGCCACAATGCCTTCATATCTGCCTGCCCGCCGTACCTTTCTTCATTTTTGACAACTTGCAGCTCAGCACACGGCAGATGCCTGCGCAGCGCGACTCACGACCTCCTCTTGATACCAAGATCCAGGATGGTCATCGTGTCTATGCGCCGCTTCTCGGTGGCAGCCCAACAGTGTGGAACGATATCCCTCTGCACATTCGCAGAATCGCCTCCTTCAAGAGAGACTTAAAAACTCACCTCTACAATCATGCTTTCGAGCGACTCTGAGCTTGGCTCCGCGCCTCTGAGTTGCTGCCACTACGTCTGCAAATCTGCGCGCGTTACAAATTGATCTATTATTATTAAGCGGCGCAAGAGGCCGAGGCGTGTTTGGCCGCTTTGCGTGCGTCTCAGCAAGGTTCCTATTGGCTGAAGCGAGTTCAGCTGCAGACTAAATACTGCAGTGATATTCGGAAAAGCAGCAAGGTGGCCTCGTGTTAATGTCACAGGAAACACTTCACAGTGTGTTAGGATATGTTTGTGGAATATTTCTATATTTATGTATAGTGTGCCTAACTTCTTAATAGGGCTTCATTTCTCATTGAATATTTTCTGGTTCACTGGTACAGCCATAGTGAGCATTATGCTGAAAGGTATAGTGGATGTGGTAAGCCAAATGATGATTTTTTTTTCTGGCTCGCCAGAAAAACAGACCAGGCTGAAATTAAGCCCCAACAATTAGGCATGTTTGATTAAATAGGTTCTTACTCACGATACATGGATTGCATTGTCCAGGTAAGATTTTATTTCGTGAAATTCATGACAATTATCATTTAATCTCATATTCGGGCGAACGTACCAGAACAGAATGAGGGAAATACAAACGAGACGGAATGAAGATGCAAAGTTATATCACTTTTAACCACATCGTGACTACAAATTGTTAAATTGTTGCAACTCATCGAAATGAGTGGGGGGGGGGGGGTCGAGGGCGAGTACCCCATATGGTTTATTAATCATCAATGTCATTACGCTTTGGTAGCCTGTGGTGTCCCCCCCCCCCCCCCCCACATTCTCTTACCTTTCCCGCTTCAGCCAAGAATGAGATCGACTGATCCATGCCTCCACCCTCCGTCCCAATATACCTCTCGCAGCGCGCGCACACCTCGGCCAGCGTAACCTGCAATCACAGTTTCTTTTTTTAACAACGGCCGACACGCAGATGTTGCGAGGTTAAGCAACGACTACAGGTGGCAGGGCCGCAAACAATGCAACAATTACTGCATTGTGTAAATTTGCGGCAACATTTCCATTCGTCTTCAATGGCCTCGTGCACGTGTAAGCCAGTGTTATTTATGGAAAAAAACCATTGTGCCCCTCTGTGCATTAGCACTTGCAATAGAAGACATTTCAATGGCTGGGCAGACGCTTGCTTTGTTTATTTATTTGGTTGCCAGGCTAACAAGCCACCAACGTGTTGGTAATTAAACTTTTTCCATTTTGCCGCATGTAGCCCAGAGGGCGATAAAAAGTCATCTCGCGGTTAAGAGCGGGCGGGCACATTTCATCCCGCGGCCGCTCACGTTTCACGAGCGCCACAGTCTAAAACTCGTGCGCACGACGACAACGAACGGTCGGATCCGAGCGGAGGTACAATTTGACCCCTAAAAGCACCCCCCCCCCCCCCCCGAACAATGTGGGAAGCAACTGCAAGAAGACCCCGTCGGGTCCTTTGGCCGGACGGTGGCCCCCACGTGGAAACGAGCGCTCCCTGCCAGCGGCCGGGCGCACTGGGAACGGCACACAACGCTCATTCTCAAGCCAAACCACCCCCCGAACAATGGTAGCGCACCGATATTATCTTGTCAGTCAGCCCTGGCAAAGCCTTGCCTGGTGTTGGCTGTGTGATAAAAACATGCTGGTGCTTTGATGGTCGATTATGTGGCAAAAAAAAAATTCCTTCTTTGAAGACCTGCCTGACCCAAGCATTGATACGCTCGTGAAACCGACGAACAAACAGCGAGTCCGTTTCATCTCTTTATACTGGGTTCTCTTCCAGTTACAGTGCCTTTTTATGGAATTGATGTACGAATTGGCTGATTCAACCACTATTTGCCCAACAATGCGCCTACTGATAAATCACTTGCAAGCATGTGGCACATTTTTAAAAAGAAGAAAAAAACGTACTAAAAAATGTCAATCACCATTGTGACTAAGTATATTTTTGTTGCTATAATGGCTCATTTCACAACTAATATAGCGTCTTAAGTAGGGAAAATGTGGAATTTTTTGGGAGTTTTTTTTCTTCCCTTCAACCTACTGAATGCTGCTGGCACTGAATAAATGTCAGCCCACTCAATCAAAACATTTCACCAGTGTACAAATAAAGTCGACAGTTGTAATGCCATGAACTGCCCAGCTCACATTAAGGCAGCTGCATGTGCCATTGCAGAATGAACTAGAGCTGGGACAATTAGTCCATCAATCGACTAAAAGTTATAATAAAATATTTGTTGTGGTTGATTATTCAGGCCCCTTGATAAAAAAAGCCACACCCAGCATGACGGCAGCCAATGACATCACCAAGCCCTGCCCCCCATCACCTCCCGTCCACAGCAATACATGTAGGAACAAACGTTGTACTCATTCGACGAGTCAAATAACCGAACCAATAATCGGTAGAGTAATCAGTTTATCACGAAGGCTTTTGCGACCAATATCCATAACAGGATTTTTTTGGGTTAGATGGTGGGTTTCACGAGAAATTAATATTTACGCGATCAACCACCAAAAAAACCTAATTATGGTCGAGTAATAAATTACTTAATAATCAGACAACCCAGCCAGCTCTGGCCTGAACACAGCCTCACCTTGGACATGCTCTTGTGGTTGGCGTGCATCGTGGCGAGGCCGGCACAGCAGACCATGGCACTGGAGCTGGAAAGGCCCGAGCTGGGAGGGATGGTCCCATCCACGAGGCAGTCCATGCCATGGCACGTCACCTCACCCAGGTGCTCCTGTGAGCAATCCCAGCAGCACACGTTCACATTCATAAATTGTTCACCAAAGCAAAAGAAAAAAAACAGCAGAGCAAGTTTGTGAAACCTTACATTTTCAGGTACCTTGCCAAGCCATGACGGTTTTTGTTTACTATTAGTGTTTGGTGCGTTTAAAGTGTAAATTATAGTCATTTTCTCAATCGCAATTGCTTTAATCAATTCACATAATCTAAAATTAGTCAGTGTCCATCCTTAAGTGAGCATTGAAACAATGCTCAGCTCTGTTGATAGCTCTTGAGTCAGTGGTGAAATTCCCACGCTTTTACAGCAGGGGCGCAATTTATCTATCACATGGCCACTGGCGATCACATTCACCACCCGAGTGATGTGAACAATTGTGATGATTTTGGGATGGCGTTGACTGCAAGAATAGATCATTTTTGTCTAAGTTTTAAGGAATATTTTGTGCCGTTTATCATTTTCCATCCCATTTGTACATGTTTCTTTCCTCCTTTAGCCGAAACGCAACATACGCACCATTGGAACCTCATTTGCCAGTAAAAAAGGTGTCAGTTTTGTTGCCAGATAGAAGGGTAAAAAAACAATTATCATATTTTTCACTGGCAAATGAGGTTCCAATGGTGTAAATGCTTACCCAGAGCTCTCATACTGATGGTGCATTGTCTTTGAGTTGTGCGCCTTTTGGCGTCATCTGGTCCAACTCATGTGAGACTAGGCTCTAAGGAAAGCTGTCTCGGGTGTGGACCAATCAACTTCAAGGACAATGCATACATTATCAGAGTTATGTTTTTGTTTGCATTATGACTGCAGGTATTGTGGTCTATGCAAACATGACTTTAAAATAATTTAATCGCTGTATTTTGCAGACCGAATTAAAACCCGATATTGTGTTATAGTCTAACTGGGGAAAGCAGCGGTGCGGTGGTTAGCGCGCCTTGCACTGTGAAGCTGGTGTCAGAGCTCAATTGCGAGCCAGGGCAAGCATCATTGGTGAGTGATATCTGACTTGGTTCCTGCACGCTCTCCCCTTGTTCACCAACACTGCCTGGTGAGGTGGAGTGTGGTCAAAACAACCACCAAGACCCACGTGTCAGGCCTTCATCTGGCAGTGGATTCACCAAGGGGCAGTGCATTATTTAAACCAGCAATGCGATGCGCGTCGTACCTTCAATCCCAGAAATCCGCAGAGGAAATAGTAGTACCAGTGTGGCTGGCTTTTGTCTATCAGAACTTTATCCACAGCAACATTGTAATCACTGCAAGAAAGAAGGCACATCAACGTTAATTGCACCCCACACTGGTGGACTGCTATGATGTATTATATATACACATTCGGAGGGGGGGTTCCTTTGACTCCTATAATCACCTTTAACAAAATAAATCCATTTTTTCTTGTTAATTCTTACTTGAAAGTTAAAGTAATGATTCTTTTCGACTGAAATTTATTGAAGCAAAAAAAACTTTCATAGTTTTCATATTTCTTAATCTGCAGCGCCATCTAGTGGTTACAAAAATACAATAAAAAGTTTTTTTCAACACAAGGTGGCACTGCATGATTTATTTCGGGGGTTGACACGTGACCATGTGTACAAACTGCGGTTGGAAACGTATCCAGTTTACGACTTAACATTCATAGGCCACTGCCACTTGGGGCCTACACTTTCGAAATTATATCTATCTATCATAGCAAGAATCATAGCTGCATTGATCTAGAACCAGAGGGACCATGTGTTTGACTCGGATAATTTTAGCATGTTCAGTCATATCGTGACTTAAAGCTTTCGTGACTGCAGGAATTCATATTCTTGGTTTTTTCGGTAAAGTCACGTAGATAGGTTCAAAGAAAATAAAAAAAATAACAAAAAACTACGACGTTTCGCTCGCAACACAAGCAATCGCCATCAGGACAAAAAAAATAGCGGGAAAGCTGCTTTACCAAAAGACCTAACAATATGTACAATCATTTCAAGAGCCTCTTGCATTAACCGAGACGGTGTGTTCATGTGTTTCTCGCCACAAGCATTTGAAAGTCCGATTTGGCCCACAGTAAAGAAAAGGGTTCCCCACCGCGAGTCTCGAGCAATGCCATGCGGCTTACGGGTAGACGGAGTTTGTGTTGGCCAAGTTGACAATCCCAGAGGTATTTCCAGCCACCGCTGTCACGATGTCTTGCTCGATGGCCATGGGCAGCACGGCATAGCCACAGTAATCGATGTGCTCCCCTTTGGGACAACAAGAAAACACACCTGCGTGTCAACATTCCTGCCTGTCCACGTGAGTGAGGCATGTGTGCAATTATTGCCATTAGCTGCAGTTTCCCTTCCCACTGCTGGTGGGATGACATCACTGCGTTGAGGTGGAAAAAACCCAGCTGGGCACGTGGAACATTACGAGAGATTGTGGCCGAGTGGAGGATGCTGCACTGAGTGACGACCTCTGAACCCAGAGGTGACACCGATGCTTGGATGGACTGCTGCACCCACAGCACTGTCCACTCGGAGTACTTTCATTGCGTTCAGCTGACTTGGATTATTAAGTTGCCCCCATAACGACCTGGCGTCATGTGATATTTTGTTTGTGCGTCGTAAACAGGTTTAACGGACTGAGCTCATAAGCATATGGGCCTCACGTGACGATGTATGAGATTTTAACAAATGTGATGCATACATGTCAGTTGCAGGCAGGCAGACTTCCCAAACACAGAATCTGGTTAACAGGTTGGCAACTGCAAAGGGGAACGGCGGTAGTGGTTATGGCACTGTGCTATGAACCTCGTCACCGAGTCCAATTCCTGGCCACGGCTAACATCAGTGGTGAATGACATCTGAACCGGTCTAAATCAATCCCCTCCCCACCTACCACTTCACCAATCTGTACTGACCAGCGTCTAATAAGCCCCCATGATCAGGGTGTCAATCCAGAAGTGGATATACAAAAGGACTGTAGTCTGCTTGTTAATAATCAGAATATCTATTTATACTGGAGGAATCCGATGAGTTATAAAGCTCATTTTCACATATGTCCAGTAGTTTTCAAAGATGTCAGTAATGACTAATTGCATTACAATTTTTTCATCGGAGAAAGGGACACGTGTATATATCAACCTGCTCCTGTGAACGCCACCGAGTCTGTCAAGACTACAGTAGTGTATGTATATCAGATCACCACCATTCTTTACGCCCATTTGTCGATGGATTAAATGTGCAACGTGGCTTGGAACTCCGACAACAGCGCGTGAGACTGTGTGTGTGCGTGTGTCACTGTGTGTGTGTCACTGTGTGTGTGTGTACGCGTGTGTGTGCGCAATAGTGTAGCGGTTAGCGCGCTGCGCTATGAACCCGGCGACACGGGTTCGATTCCCGCTCACGGCCAACATCAGTGACAATTATCTGAACCGGTCCCGGGCCTCCCCTAGGTCGACTCAGCCTCAAATGAGTACCTGGTGCGGTGTGTAAACATTGCCACTAGGGAGACAAAGGCGGTCGGGCGTGGTGCTGGCCACCCAACCCCCTCGTGTACCGTTCCGGCCTTCATAGGTGCTCGCTAACAGCACTTGCTCCTACAGTCTGTTAAGGCTATAGAGGGGATCTTTATCTTTGTGTGCGCAAAATCACCAATGAGGTTGACGCGACCTGGCGCTCGGGCATAAAACTCGGGAGCTCGGCCAAACTTGCAGAGAAAGGCCGCCTTGATGCGCGAGAACCTGCGGAGAGGCATTTAGGGGTAGACAATATTCAACAAAGGGCGCTTCAATTGGCCCTGGGGATACGCACACACCTTGCAAAACAAAGTCAAGCACGGCGTTTTCTTTCAACGTTGGCACATCAGCAGCATTGCACGAGAACTCTGCCAGCTCGGTCACGTTGACTCCTTCGTTCTCGTGTGTCGCCACATTAAAAGCAAGATTTTCGAAAGGGCGGAAGTTATTTTTGCGTAAATATTTATTTAGTAAGTTTATATACCATTTATTGCATATATCCAACCGTTGTGAATTTACACAACTTGGAGGAACGAACTAACTTTTGGCCGACGGATACAAAAATATTCAATCAAATAAATGACAGGACGCGCATTAATCAAATAGGCGAAGCTACCGGACTCATTGACTCATTGTGTATTTTGCAAAGAGCACCGTCGTTGAGTAGGTAACTGCAATCGAACCACCTCGATCTCGTGCGACCTGTTCTTTCAAACACAACTCTCGCGTCTTTAAACAACCAACGAACTCACCTTTCGTTTGCATTCACGTCTATTTCCAGGAGTTTAGGAGGCTCCGTCGCCATGTCTCGTGCAGGACTGTCCGAGATCTGTAAGGCGTTAAGAGGTAGACAGGGAAACGCACACACACGCGCAGGAGGGAGCGAGGGAAGGTGGTTGGGGGGGGGTCTCCCCTTTCCGAGGCTGCACCGCGCTGAGCTGCACCCGGAACCACGATCAGCTGATCCCAGTGGCGGCACGTGGCATCACGCGCGCGCGTTTACCTATCCGCGCGTTCACTGCCGCGCATTCAAGTCCCCCCCACCCACACCACCCAGTCTCAAGTTTATGAGAAAATTTACACGATTGGAACCTCCTTTGCCAGTAGCAAAATATGATAATTGTTTTTTTTTATCCTTTTATCTGGCAACAAACCTGACACTTTTTTTTTTACAAGGAGTCATGTTTGCATTGACCACAATACCTGCGGTCGGAATGCAAACAAAAACCACAACTCTGATAATGTATGCACTGTTCTTGAAATTGATTGGTCCACACCCGAGACAGCTTTTCTTAGAGCCTAGTCTCACATGGTGTTGGACCAGATGACGCCAAAAGGCGCACAACTCAAAGACAATGCACCATCAGAGTATGAGAGCTCGGGGCAAGCATTTACACCATAGGAACCTCCTTTGCCAGTAGCAAAATATGATAATTGTTTTTTTTTACCCTTTTATCTGGCAACAAAACTGACGTTGTTTTGTTGCCAGATAACTTGAAAACGTCAGTCTGCGTGGCGATTCCGTGGCGTTGCAGTCAAACGCGAATCTGCATCCGCCCAACGGGGGCGCTGCGTCCGCGTAGCCCGGCCGCCCTTGGCGAGTGTCATGGCGGCGCGCATGGGGCTACGCTGTTCGCACGTGTTGAGGAACGCGCAAGCGGCAGTCGGTGGCGTAACACAGCGACGGCTGCTGCTGCTGCCTCTGCTCCACCAGCACCACCACCACCATGTCCACTTCTCAACGCAGCCGCAAGCAGCAGCGACAACGAAGGTGGAGTCCGAGACGACCGCCGCAATGGGGCCCCGCTACCCGCCCGTGCTCCCCTCGCTCACGGCCATGAGCAAAGCGGCCGCGGCGCGGAGGCGTCAGGAGGCGCGAGCGAGGGTGAGGGACGCTCCGAGCGCCGCCGAGAAGATCCGCATGCTGAGCAGCGTGCAGCGCCTCAAGTACGTCGTGAGTCCGCTCACCTTCTCGCTCAACGCCGACCGCCCCTACCAGCACTTCACCAAGACCGCCTTCGTGCAGCGTCTTCCAGAGGGACTCGCGGCTCCTGCCTCGTCGTCGTTGCCGCTGGGCCGGGCCGGTGGGCTGGTGAGGGATGCCCTTCTCCAGGAGTTCGCTTTCGTGCGCCGGCAGCGGGGGCCGCTGTACCGCGAGCGGCGTCACGTGGTGGAGGCGTTCGTGGTGAACTTGGTGTCCAGGCTGACCGCCTTGCTCGCCGGGAGCAACTCGGCTCTGGGAGAGGCCTGCATCGGTGCGTTCACAGCAGTGTTGAGGGCATCGTCGGCGTGATGGCACGCCACAACAACCGTTGTCGGGGTTGACAGCAGCACGATGGTGATGATGGTGGTGGTGGTTGGGGGTTGTTGTCACCATTTGTGTATTGTCGGGAGGAGGCCGCACCTCAGGGGCCGCACTAAAGGCCACCCAGGGCCGCCAGTGGGCCGCGCGGCTTTGCAATGAAGACCACAGAGTCGTGAGTTGATTTAGGGTGGAGAGGGGTGTTACATGTAAAGCAGGACTGACGGTTCGAGCAATGCCCCCTTTCTAGCACATTGTATGCTCTAAATTGGGGCATTGTCCGAAACGTCAACTATGTTCGACGAAGAAGAGTAATTTGCCCGAATTGTCGCCTCATGTAGAGATGTTTCAGGTTTACAACACGGTTTTAATTGTCACCTATACAATCTTCCCACACAGTAACCTTACTGACACTGCCACAGTATCACGCGGACGACGTGAGGTGAGATGGATGCGGCATGAAATTAAGCACCGCAGACGTGCCATTCAAATTGTACAGTACAGTACTTCACTGTCGGATGTGGCTTGACATACGCGTGGGGGATACTATAAGATAAGTAAACAGGCAATGTTTTGGTGCACTATGTAAACGCATAAGTATCATTTTGGACGAATGTATCAGCCTAAGTTTCGATAGGATCCAATGTTTACATCTTTTTCAGTACCAGTGGTACCAGTAATTGATTTAGCAGGCAAACTCCTCACTTGCTTTGGGTTTCTGACTAAACAATACGAGAGTAGTCCATTAAAAGATGCTGCTGGGATTCTTGATAAAGCCAAAGAGCTATCTCGACATGGACATCGTGGGGCCTGTTCAGCAGTAGACGCGATGATTTTAACCATACGGTAAATTACATTTTCCAGGAAAATCTCAATGAATCTTTAGACTTTTTAAAGAGGATCCTGCAATCGGGTTGTTTGGTCAATTCCGTTGTTGAGTGTTTTGCGTGCCGACGGATAACGAAGTGTCTGGAGGAAACGCACGCATACAAAGATCCGCACACGTGGATTAAAACGAATTTGATGTGAATCTTAATTTTAGAACTTTCGTGACTGCAGGAATTATTATTTGGTTCTTTCGGTGAAGTCACGTCTAAAGATAAAATAATAAATTAAATTAAATAATAGAATACGACGTTTCGATTGCAACACAAGCAATCATCATCAGGTATAATGAAATAGCGACATAATATCTAACCAGAAAACTATAGACAGACATTAGCAGACAGATATCACCAAGATGCATACATAGCGAGAGCAACACAGGTAACAGAATTTGATGTGACTGCACATTTCAAGTCGCCTGTCAACCCAGCAGGTTTGGGAATGCCACACATCTTCCTGCTCCACCGACCCTTCTCTCCACTGAGTTAGAAGCATGCGCCGCCACGCCAGTCAAACAGTTGTCAAAGTGTGCTCAAACGAGCCATTGGGTGGCTCTCATCTGTGGCAATTCCAGAATCCCATTATGGAGACCAGTCAATGCAGCACAACCAAACGAGCTCTAAGACCATTGTTTAGGTTTGCAAATATGCCCTTGTTTTTTTTACACACATACACTGAAATGTAATTTTCTGCATGCACTTTTGCTTTGGTTGCTGCAGACGTGAAACCGGACGTGGGGTTTTACTGGTGGCGGGGCGAGAGGAAGGTGCCACGGGGCCACCGGAGCGGCAAGATTGAACCCATACGTTTCCAGATTGAAGACAAGCCCATCAACCAGATACGCATGCAGCAGCAGCTGCCCGAGGTATGGAGTTATTGATTTCATGATAATTTGCATTGTCTTGATACCAGAAGCATCTCTGGTTTAATAGGCCCTCTGATGTTTGGCTCGTTGCCGCCTTTCAATCACAGCTCCATTGATTTATTTCTGGGAGAAGCATATTCTCAAAGTCCTGGGGGTCATGACCATGAATGCTCTTGTATACGTGTATGTACATTTACAGCCCTTTGTCAATCCACTGCGAGATCAGGATGTTGCCTGGCCATACAGAGAGGGTTATTTGACTATTTCGCCATGCTGATCAGTGTGATGGGACTTTGTAGGATGAACGTTGAGAAGGGCATAGGGTGACCAATGCGGTCTGAATTGGGCTGTCATAAGGTAGGCATTGATAAGGGGTTGACAGGTATGTGCTAGCTCACCTCTTAAACATTCCAACTTTTTTTGTACTCCTGGTCCAAACCATTTCCACCCCCAGTATGGTTCACGCTGAGAAGTCACCTCGTGCATTACATTTAAGGTTTCTGTGCAGTATGTCCATCTTTATAGCGAGTTCATTACATAATGGTGGTAAAGGTATGTTTGAACTTCAAACGTGGGGCCCTGTTTTAATAGGAATTAGATTTCCCATGTTAAATTCTGCAAGGTTGTGTAGATGTATATACTCTGGTAACTAAGACAACCATTATCTGCCAGTACATTATTTACACACATGAGGCTGTTTACAAATGACATATCCCAGATAATATCCCCCTTTTTTGTATCTTAAGATTTTCTAATGAGAAATATTTACCATTGTTTTATTATTTTTGTTGTCGTTGCAGTTCATTCCTATTGATTCAGACCTCTCAATAGATGGTGAAGTCCCCAGCTACACCAACGATCCATGCCACCTTCCTCTTTTCAAGAGGCAGTTCGAGAACAAAATATTCACAGGTATTTACAGGTGGCACTACACATTTATTTTAAAAATGTCTCGTCTGCTTCGAATTCAACAGCTTATCCTTCACATAGTCGTTTAACAGCTGCAGATCGCTCTGTTTTGCACTACCTCCCTTACACATCCCCCCTCCCACACCAGGAGCAAAAATAAACGACCCGTACCGTTACGGCCACACTCAGTTTCACGTCACGGCTGACAAGCTGAACCCTAAGAAACTGGCTGAAAAGGGCATCGCTGACCAGGTGGAGGTGCGGCTGAGGGCTCACGCCATCGCCAGCCTCTTTGCCTGGACAGGAGCTCAGGCGATGTACCAAGGTAACGGAACGAGCGAGCGGTGACCCCCCACACTGTTCCATCAAAATCAGCCACCATCAGTTTTCCGTGATGCGATTCGAATGTGGCAACTCATTTTGCCGTTTTCGTAATCGCAGGTTTCTGGGCGGACGAGGACTTGACGCGGCCCTTCGTCTCACAAGCCGTCATCACCGACGGCATCCACTTCTCCTTCTTCTGCTACCAGCTCAACACGCTGGCGCTGGACACTCACACTGATGGGGGAAATGCGCGGCGCAACGTGTGCTGGGGCACGCAGAGCATGCGCCTCTACGACGCCGTCGAGGGCTCCCAGGTGCACGGGTTCAACGATGAGGTGGTTACGATGCTCGTGCGCCTGCTGCTCAACCAGCCACTCAATCCCGTGCTCATGGCGGAGGCGGCAGAGGTGGCCGCAAGCGCCGCCACCACCACCACCACACCTGCTGGTGCTGGGGAAGGCCCAACGACGAGCGGTTGATGGAGGAAACGCCACATCAAGTGTGGCGGGCAAAAGATGGGCACTCTTGCCTGCGTTTATTTAGTAGGCATGTAACTGATTGGGATTTCATTTCCACCAGGCCTGTTTGGGTTGGTGACCCTGGAAAATATTTCCACAGCCGCCACATCCGCCACATCCGGAATAACTCTCACTTTGGCCGTGGCTACTCGTCACATGCCACCTACTTCGGTGTACAAGTGACCTAGCGAATATTGACCGGGAAATTAAGCCATACATAGATACATTCGGGGTGTGCAACCGAAGGGCCATCCATGAATCAGAAACAGCCTGTGGTGTGGTGCCAGCAGTAGTAGTAGATTGAACACGAACGGGCTGCCATGATGTCACCTTCGTGAACGTTTATGCCCACGGGTGCCTGCGAGGAGTTCGATGTTTCCCATTGTTTGGACCAGCGTCAAAAAAGGTTGCACACCCTTACGTTGTATGGAATTGGTTCATGTATAAACCCCGTGGCCCCGTTCGCAACGATGGTAAATAAAATTATTCTTGAACTGGATCTTTACCCTGAATTGACGATTTATTGAATTGTAAAGCACGCTGAATAGTTACATGCCTGTTTATTTTGTAAGTGTAAACGTGTAACATTACGGTGTTTGACTGCTATCGCACTATCACATTAAATTGACGAGAAGACGGTGGAGTTTTTCCCGTGTGTTTTTTAATGTAGAAATGAATGCGATAACATTTATGTAAACATTCATAAGGTGAAAAGTAAAGGTGACATGTTTACTCGTATTTTAAAATGCGTTAACAGACACACATGATATGAAATGTCATTAAAATACAGTGGTACAGTAGCTCTGCACTGCAATTGAATCTCGCATCTAAGGTTTGTAAATAGGCAGCACAGTGAGACTTCTCTCGCTGAATATATCAGGTCCAACAGACCTCCATGCAGGGGTTAACACCACCAAAATATACTTAAAGATAAATATAACATTCTTTAACACGACATCCAATGAGTAGTTCACGTCATTCACATAATTCAACGATAAACATGAGTAAATATATATTGGATGTTGTTTTTTGAAATGTTGATAATAATTTCACCACAGTTATACTAAACTATAAACGTTTTGATGTGATTCAATGTGCAGTTTGCACCCGCCCATTCCTCATCAGACTTTGCTCACTTGTTGGAGTTTAGCAGGGATCCCTTTAGCTTGTCCCATTCACCACGAAGTTGACGTTTCTCGCCTTCTGGCAAAAATATGCAATCGATGCTGCGGTAAGAGATATTCCACAGGTCCTCTTTGGAGAGGTTGAATGTGTCTGCTGCAATGTGATACTCCTGGGAGAGGTCGGTGGCAAAAACTCCCTTGTCATCGGTCTGGAGGAAGAAGTTTGAGATTTTAGTTCAGGGCATTTAAAGAATGTTGTGTAGGTGGGACGCGCTGATAAGTGGCCGTGATTACATTTTTTTAAAGTCTGTTCGACTCGCCAGGTTGAGTGCGTTACAGCAAGTACTTACGCAAATAATGCAAGGGTGTCCCCTTCCGTACCAAAATCTGAAATGGTGCTGATCATACGTCGCTACGGTCTTGCCCTTCACGTTGGAAGTCAGACACAATTCTGATGGAATGGAGAAATGGGATAAAATGACACAATGTATTAAATACGTTTAAATCTTGTGCTGCTTAGTCCGCTCCAGTAGTATGAGGATTCAATTTCTGTTTTGCATGCCAGAGGGCTTATGTAAACAGCTCCCAGTACATTTTGGGTTAATTTGGGCTGGTTTTCATACAATTGGTAGCCTACTAATATCACACGTGAACTAAAATGGTGCACAATACAATTTAAATCAGCCATGTCTAAAATGCAAGGCAATGCCGCATTTGACAATGCAGATTGCTTTTAAGTGCAGTTTCCACCAAGTATGGGGGTTTAGGATCAATGATTCCCTTAAGGTAGGAGACCCTCACTGAGTCTCCTGACACTCCCAGGCAGGTGCTGCTGCTTCAAGATGTTTGGGCAATTCCATGAATTGACACCGTTGCAATTTGGAGGAAACTTGGACCACCATGAGAATATGAGAACAATTGCCTTGCGTGCAGGATGGTAACACTCAAAAGCCGCGCTCAGATTTTAAGAATCCATGTCTGCGCTGCCCTCCCAGGTTTACCGATGGGGTTCTAGATTTGAAGCTTACCGATGGGGGTTTGATGCTGGATAATGAGATCGACAATCTCCTGTGATCCGCCGACGTCTGGGTGCAGAAAAGTGCCGTGTCCGATCCGATCGGGCGGCAGGTCCATGAGAATTCTCGTCTCCTCTGTCTGGCTTGGGATCTGGCAACAGCCACCCACAAAGATTGTGACAGTTTTGACTTAAAACTTTCGTGACTGCAGGAATTCATATTCTTGGTCACGTAGATAGAAAAGAAAAATTTAATAAAATTACAAATAAAAATTTGTATTTTTAAAATTAAATTAAAAATAAAAGCAAAAAAAAGCCACGTTTCGGTTGCAAGCGATCGCAAGACTTGTGTTGAGATCGAAACGTCGTATGTTTTTTGCTTTTATTTTTACATTTATTTTTATTTTCTACCTACGTGACATTACCAAAAGAACCAAGAATATTGTGACAGTTGCCATGTCTAAAGGTAATGCTTGATAAACGAAATATATTTTTAAGTGGCATGTTGAACCGGTATAAGTTTTGTTGCTGGCATCTATCAACATTCTTCTTCCCGTCCACCT
The DNA here is from genome assembly GCF_965212315.1 of Lampetra planeri. NCBI lineage: Eukaryota > Metazoa > Chordata > Hyperoartia > Petromyzontiformes > Petromyzontidae > Lampetra > Lampetra planeri. The sequence continues at coordinate 27,712,283 of NC_136109.1, read as the reverse complement.
CATTCTAATAATTTGATAACTCCTCACAGCATGTTATACCGTTTATTTGAATAAGACTTTAACATTATACGCTTGTCTTCTATTTTAGTTATGCAATCTTGGTCCTGTATAGACTTTGTACGTTTCATGTGGAACTAATGTATATTCAGTTCAACACGTAGGCTTTCGCGACCAATATCATCCATAAAACCTCTTACTAACTTATATTATTATGTGTAGACAACTTTGAAATTCACCTCCGATAAATGCAATGCCAGTTTAAGCCCGGCTTTCTTCGCATATTCCAAGACAGGAAGAAAGTCTCTTCCATGTCCAACCTAAACAAATGTGAAATCAACATCATCATCATTACTTATACTGCACCTCCCATGCAGTACAGCTCCTCAATGTGGCAGATAGTGATCAACGAATGGTTTCGGAACAACCAAAGGTCCACGATCTCAGAACTGATTTTTGTGTTTAGTTTGTCCTTCCCCCGCACCTCTGATTCGCACAGTTGGCTACGTACGGTGCAAAAGAAGTTCAACATACATACAATTATTATTTTTAACAGGGTGTCTCATAAGTCTGGAATCATAGGGAAAAATAACCCATTCATATTTTTGGTTGATGCAGGCCATTTAAGGGAGTTCCTGCACCGACAATTCCCTGGTCATTTGTTAGGATGCAGAGGGCCAGTGGAATGGCCAGCGAGAATCTTACACCACTGGATTTTTATCTCTGGGGTCACTTGAAGGCGCTGGTCAACACAGAGAAAATTCAGTGTTAAATATTTGCGGCAGCGTATTATTGACGCATTTAACACTGTTACCCCTGATACCATTTACCGTGTGCTTGCCGACTGCGTATCTCGTCGGGAGTGGTGTATCAGGAACAATGGTGGACATATTGAGCACGTTCTGTGAATAAAAGTGTTATTGCCTTTTTGAAACAATTTTTTTTACGATGATTCCTGACTGATGAGACACCCTGTATAGCGGCCTATTTTTGCTGGGGCATTTCAGAACCCTGTACATCGCATCTGATCACATTTGAAAGGGCACCCCCTAGTGGCAGCTCTCCGTGGGGCACAAAGCGACTCGGCATTTGGAGCCGCAAACAGGCATATGTCGGCAAGTCGGGGACGATGTGTAATGTCATCAATTGAGCAATGTGCGGATAATTTTAGAATTTACACATTTTTACCCTGCAATACTATGAATTATATCACGGTGTCATCAGCTTTGATTGCTCAATATCTTATCATCGTGTTCCAACAAGCACACCCCCGCCCCCCCTCCAGCACTGTACACATTACAGCCTCCTGAAGCATCCTGCTCTAAGAGGGTTATATTTTTGTCCGGTGACTTGACGAATTACCACTGCTGTTGCTACGTATGCATGTTGAACTTCTTTCGCACCGTACGTGGCTAACCGTGCTCATCAGAGGTTCAAGTTCATTTATTAGGTATAGCCCTGTGAGCCATTCTGCTCTTGAATCAGAGGTGCAAGTGGTGTGTGTGTGTGTGCCGCGTTCAGGCGACGAAGGAAGCGGGCGGGCGTTGTTTGTGGACGCACCGAGGGGTCTCCGCTCATGTCAAGGCCCAGCACGAGGGCACCCGAGCTTAGCAGGTGCTCCTCCGCCAGCTTCGCCGTCTCCATGGCGACCGCGGGTCCGTTCCGCCGATCGATGGCCAGCAAGAACCTAACGGCATCGCCGGCAATCGGGATGCGTTTGTATTTTAGTTTTGACGGAAATGTCTGCATTGACCCATGCCTCTGGTGTGGGCGTAGGGGGGCTGCGACTCTGACCTCACGTCGATGCCCGGTAGCTCCTCCTTGGATTGCCGTATGGCGGAGAGAACGGCGTCAACGTAGGACCTGCGCGTCAATCCTGGCCACCGTCAAGCAGAAAGTCATTGCCACGGATTAAGAAAAAACATTTGTATTCAGAAAAGTTCCACTGCATCTCGGAGCCTTTTTCAGAAAGATTCTTAGTCCTAGCATTTGACGTAGGACCTGCGCGTCAATCCTGGCCACCATCAAGCAGAAAGTCATTGCCACGGATTAAGAAAAAACATTTGTATTCAGAAAAGTTCCACTGCATCTCGGAGCCTTTTTCAGAAAGATTCTTAGTCCTAGCATTTGACGTAGGACCTGCGCGTCAATCCTGGCCACCATCAAGCAGAAAGTCATTGCCACGGATTAAGAAAAAACATTTGTATTCAGAAAAGTTCCACTGCATCTCGGAGCCTTTTTCAGAAAGATTCTCAGTCCTAGCATTTGACCAATTTCTTTTGGGGGGGGGGGGTATTTAAAAAAAATCATCGTTATTCAAGATCAAAACGCTGCTGGATGAAGGTCTTACCACACCGGGTTGGTCTTGTGGTTACTCGACCATACTTTGTGTCGTTGGTTAAGGTGAGGAGGTGGTGGGGGAGGGTTCCCGTGACAGGTTCAGATATCGCCCACCACATGTTAGCCAAGGCTGGGAATTGAACCCATGTCGGTGGGTTCAAGGAGCAGCGGCCACCACTGTGCCACAGCTACAGCATGACTGCACAGGAGGTAATGTGTTTGTTTTTCCCCGATGTGGCCGCACTAACATCCTTGACAAACACCCTTCTAAAATGTGCTCAATGTGCAACTCGTCGTATCAACATCTGAAACAAACAGATAAGAGCCTTGGGCAATGACAAGGCTTTGCTTAACCGGGTATGTAATGGACACTTAAGTCCATCAGCCTGTGAGCCATGAGAACCAATGTTTTTCGAAGCAGGTTTTAAATGAGTCACAAACTCCTTACGGGGACAGAGGGCTGACCTACGAAAATTACATTAATTCTTACATTTCTCTTTACTCCAATGTGAATTGGTCCTAATTTGTTAATGATGTAGAAACCGGTCAAGTTTACTTTTAGTCAAACAATGGCACTGAAGTTATTAATATATATTTTTGTATTGGCTCCAATCCACACAATTGGATACGCTTGCTTTACCGGTGCTTTTCTCTTCCCTGGGAGTGCTTCGCAGCTCAAGATATTTCACGCCGTCTTGGTGAAATTCCCTGATGACATCTTTCGTGACCTGCAAAGGACCCGACATTATTAATGAGCACAGGCTGGCACGGTGTGTGGTGTTGGTTTACACATCCACGGTGGGTACGACTTACGGATACACACCCGGCCACCAGAGGAAGCCGCAGCAGGTAAAAGGGATTTTTGGACATTTGTCCTGTGTCCTGTCTTATAGCACAAGTGGGATATAAAGGTGGTAAAGGTGCAGCCCTGCAACTTCTTGCTCACATCACTGCGTGCAGAAAGGCCTCCATTGGAGACACCTCAAGAGTATCCCTCTACTTGGCCTACTCTTCTTCCTTGCTGGCCAGACGTCTTGGAAGAGTACCCACACGTTAGTTGAACAAACGCTGAGATGTTATTGACAAGAGCACTCCATCTACAGAATGGGCCCCCATTCAATTCAAACAAGCAATACAGCACAATTCACGTTGTATTCATTCGATGCATGTGTCTTCGGGGTTAAGAATCGATTTTAGAGAATCGATAAATTGTTACATGCCTGGTCAGCAATTTGATGAGTCGCGGATAATTAAATGTGGGTTACCATGACAATGCTTTCCTCACAGTCCGTCAGCTTATGTATCACCTTGAACATCTCAAAGCATCTGAAAGAAATACGGCACAAATCTGTTACAGTTTGCACGATTACCAATGGTATGGCGATCATATCCATAGCATCCGAGTCAATCAACCACACGACCACCAACAGTTTATCAACATTTGTGTTCCCCCCTCCCCCGCCTCAAAAGTTTAAGGTCCATACCATTTCATTAAAAAATTCCAACCCACAAAATACGCGTGATATATTGCAATGGCTTCAAAAGCATGTTGGCTTTCATTCGTGCAGGTCAGGGCCCTGGTGAGTGATTGTGCAACTGGTGGCCAACGGCTGCGTGTGCAGCCGTTGTTTACTCTCACTGCTGGGTGATGGGAAGGGTGCAGCCATGCTATGAATCGCTCACACCCACTGCTGGCAGAAGGCCCTCAAGTTGTGGGTCCAGTAAACATGGCCCAACGTTCCATGTTTACTGGGAGGGAGCTTAAGAGAGACCCCTCTGGAGGGTAGTTGGCCTACTCTTCTACGCTGGCCAGACGTCTTGCAAGATACGGGAGTAGAGAATGAGATTTATTTATACCGGAGGAATCCGATGTGCTATAAAGCTTTTTTTTTCACAGATGTCCAAGAGGGGCAGGTCAAAAGGTTACAACAAACAATCCAAAAACACGATAGGAGTGCAAAGTATATAGGAAAGGTAAAAAGAACAATTCAAAATATATACAAATAAAACTAAACCATAAAAAATGTTCTGGTATAGCCGAGAGCTATTGGTTTCACTTTACACCACGACACGTGTGACCTGCCGGTCGACTGTAGTGCACCCATTTATTCTGCTGGGTGGACACAGACCGTCACGGGGGGGGGGCGGGAACAGCCACGCTGGGAGATCGAATCGAATACCGAATACCTCTGGAGTGCAAGTCGAGTGTGCAATTGCACAGTGGCAGCACCTTTACCGACAAACGATACCAATATCTACGGCACCGACGTGGAAGGAGAATGCAGCCATCTTACTCCTCCAAGCTCCTCTGCTGCCCCTTTTTGATCATCGTCATGCTGTGCTGGACGTTCAGATGCGGCTTTTTGTGCATGAGCTTCTCCATCGTCGCCTCGCTGATGGAGCCATTGATGTGGGCGTGCAGTTCCTGCGGAGAGTAAAGATGGCAAAAATGTGGGACAATCGTTAATCCATGGATAAAGGCCTCCCCAAATCCATTGCCATCCCCTCGGTTCGTGCGATGTATCAATTCACGTAGCACCCTTCACATGAGGCGAGTTTGTTGCTTCGTTTCCCATGGTGAATGTACTTGGCTCCATACTGACTTGATTTAAATGCATTACAAATGAATGGACTGATTAGGTTGTACTGTATATATTCAAACGGGTTGGAGTTGTGCTAATGCAGGGCTTTCTTGGTACACTGCACGATGGCTACGGCTAACATCAATAGCGAGTGATAACTTTACAACTCCGGTAACCCCTTCACCAACCCACACTGCCAGAGCAGTGAAGTATGGTGAAATAATTCCTATGAGCGAAACGGCATGGGGAGTCCTTCATCCAGCAGTGTATAGACAATACTTTCTATTAAAGGACGTGTTTTTTACCGTATAAGTTATGTTCAATCTAAAAATAAATATCACGTACTCAATGTCCTTTGCATATTTTGTTACGATTTTCATGCCAATATCTCGAGGTCATTAATTAATTTGTCCTGTACATTTTAATTACATTTTACACGCAAATACAGTATACCGGTTCCTTCAACATGAAATTCTACTTACGTCATGCTCACATTGGTGACTAACACTCCACACTGATACCATGGTGGAGAAACGACAGCTGGCCAGCGTCATCACCTAATACTTCTTTTTTACGACACAGCATAAATCCTCCATGCGTTCTGTCACCAACTGTAAACTTACCAACACAGGTTTAAATTAATTTGATAAAATACATTTCATGAATGCATGAACAGGTCTCAATGTTCCCGAATTACCAGGGCGTAGACGCTTATAAAAAAAAAGTCACAATACACGTCTTTGCACTTTTGCATGTGTAGTGACATTGGTGATGTCACTGTATGGTGCCGGCCCTAGAGGGCCATGGCGTGCGATGCACTGTCATCGCGTCCACCCTGTAGGTGGGTGTAGTACCAGCCCGAGCGGGGCTTGGTGAGCGCTGGGCAGAGGTCGCAAACGAGTTTTGATTCCTTACCCGTACCCGGCCGTACTAGGGTCGCAAATGGGTACCCGTACCCTACCCCGTACCCTACCCGAAATGAGTGACAAACGGTTACTCACCAGTGACTCGCGGCCTACCCGTACCCGGCCGCACCAGGGTCGCAAACGGGTACCCGTACCCAGCTGGGTACGGGTAGCCGGGTATCGGGTAGGGTACGGGTATCGGGTACCCGGTTGCGACCTCTGGCGCTGGGATAGTGATGGCACCACGCATTGCATGCAGTGCGGGCTCCCACTAGAGGGAGCGGGAGAGTGTCAGCCTAAGGGCAGGGTTGCCCCGGGCCATGGCACTCTGGTTGACCCCGTAGACACGTGATCCGGAGTGTCCAGAGGGAGGCGCCCAGGTGGGGGGGGCTCAGGGGTGATCACGTGTCCGGGGTGAGCTCTCGAGAGGAATCGAGAGAGAGCTGGAACGCTCTCGAAGGTGGGCGGGGCTGGCCCCGACCCGGGAGGATATAAGGTGGGTCCCTGGGAGGGCCCGGGGTTGCTACGTTCTGCAAGCTGGAAGATCCACATTCTACATCTGAAGAGGCACCAACACGTGGCCCGGGACCCGAGTCTGGGTCCGGTCCGTCGTAGCCCTAACTCCCGTATGGTATTGTAGTTAGCTGGGTGGTCACCACCCGAGGCTATATCTGGTAAAGGGGCAGCCACCCCTTTTGTATATATGTGTTGTGTAATAAATGTGTTGCCTCTGAAGAAGAACGTCTGAGACTCAGTTGGACTCACTGCACATGTAATCAGCACCAGACCCGCATTTGCTTTCGGAACCCACAACCAGAAAATAAACTTTATAAACATCCATTCAATTCCCATCCCAAGGGCAAATCTTTTTGGTTAATTAAGGAATGGGCCTGGAATTTTCCTGCCATAAATTTCTACATAAGCCACTTTGTTGAGCTATAATTTGTGGCCAGGTAGCTTGTGAAAACGAAGTTAATAGCTCGGTGGGCTTTACACGGTAAGACAAAACGTAGTTTAGTTTAATTTGTATACATTTTTTAAGTGATTTGTCTACCTTTCCTATCCTTTGTACTCCTATCATATTTTGTATCGTTTGTTGTTGTAAATTCTGACCCGCCCCTCTGTGAAAAAGAGCTTAATAGCTCATCGGATTCCTCCAGTATAAGTAAATATTCCGATTCATAGCAGAGGGCAGTGCAGCAAATATCCTAATTTCATAGCGCCTTTCAAATTTCCCTGCCACCTGGTAGCATGGTGCTTAGGCTATACCAGGCAGGCCACACTGGTGTTAGAGGTACAAAAAGGGCTAGGCACAGGACTGAATGTTCTCATTGTTGTGAGCTAAAGGCGCTGTTCGATTTAATTCCTGGCTGCTCTGGATAATCACACGCATCAACCCGATGCACACCACTGGCTCAAACACTAATCCTTTATAGACTGTGAGGAAAGTGCTGTTATCATCATCATCTATGATCAATGAATCCCCTGACAGGCAAAGTATGGCCAAATAACCCTTACGACACGCACTGCGTAGGGAAGGTCTTTATTCAAGAGTGGTTCGACAAAAAGGGGAAATATATGAAGATTATTACTGTATACTTGAATATAAATCGTAATTATATTACGTCTAAATACAACTGCATAGCGGGAACACTTGCACAAAGGCAAACACAGTACATACATACAACCTTAACAGATTGTAGAAGCAAGTGCTGTTAGCGAGCACCTATGAAGGGACACGAGGGGAAAGGTCGCCAGTACCACGCCCGGCAGCCTTCGTCTCCCCAGTGGCGATTGTTTACACACCGCACCAGGCACTCATTTGAGGCTGAGTCGACCTAGGGAAGGCCCATGACCAGTTCCGATAATCGTCACTGGTGCTGGCCGTGAGAGGGAATCAAACTCGGGTCGCCGGGTTCGTAGCGCAGCGCAGTCATACATACAAAGACACACTCAAGACACACGTGTTTATACAAACACACATAGTTACGTATATAGACTCATACACAGCTCAATTTAGATTATTACCACACACATACCCAGACAAGCTCAAGACACACGCAAAAAAACTCACTCACAGATACATAATACTGTACACATGTGCACTCTGGCATAAACATACAACACACACGCGGTACAAAGTGGACGATCTATATTTAAACCTGGGTGTTTTTCAATTGAGACGTCCAATTGCAGGGGTCATGCAGTGGAAATAAAGAGCTCGCGTAACATAAGATGGGCGATTGGTAATAATGATCATCATCATGCAACCAAAATACAAGCAGAACCCCGGTTCAGTCTCACCACTTACGAATGCACAAATATAACATTATCACCACACAGCCTATCCCGCTTCCCAGAGCAATACTATCCAGCAGCATTTGTTAAAGCAAGCACTGGACTGGTTTCGGAATGTTGGGTCTCATCAGCAGTCAGACTTGTTGAACAAAATGCTGCTGCATCACCAGATGTTATTGGCAAGAGCACTGTACATTAACACAACCAGTGATGGAAACGGCACATTCATATGGCAGGGCTGAGTGTTTCATAGGACAACCACTCGTTTTGTGTGACGAAGAACCTTCATCTGTGCTACCCCCCCCCCCCCAAACAGTATGGGACTCCCTCCTCCCACAGCTGTACGTGCTGTTGATTCCCTTACCTCTGTTCAAGTCGAGTATCAAATTATTCTCTCCTGCCTATTCCGATTGCTTTCTCCCTCTAGAGCAGTGGTTCTTAACCTGGGGTGCGAAATGCCCTTTCTGGGGGGGGGGGGGGTGTGAGACATGTCCAGATTTTGTTTTTTTAGAAGGCAAATTATTCAAACACAAGTTAAGCACGTGCACGTGAGTAGAACTAGTTTGTTTCATCAAACCTATGCATCTATTAAACATATATATACTGTACTACATTGGGGGCATCAAAACATGTTTATTTTTACTGCAGCTCAGCCCCGGACAGCTCCTGCTGATCATATTAAGCTCCTGCTGACGATATTAAGCCCCGACTCTCGTGTATTTACGTATTATAGTCTGCAAGACGTATGGCACACACTTCCAGTAAGCAAACCAAAGTTGAGCCAATTTTGGCATGGGGCTGGAAACGTCGGGTCTTTGAGATGCAGTTGTATTTAAACGCTATATAAAATAAACACAGTTTATATGAACGCATGGTGATGCTGTGTCAAGGAGGGCTGCCATAACATATCAGCCCGTCAATTTTTGAATTAGTTTGCAAGCGGGCTATGGTGCGGTGCTCCCATTCGAACAGCGGCTACAAGATCAATGGTGTAAATTCCACGTTACTATGGCGGGTGCCAGTCTAGGACAACAGGGTATTGTCAGATCTGGTAAGCTCAGAAAAATGGTGAGCCTGCCTAGGGCTTGGATGGGCGACCACCAAACGCAAGATTGGCGTTATAGGCGTTCAGAGCAGTCGAGGGCCGTGCACTCCCCCCATCATCGCCTGGCAAAAGTGGTGAAATATGGTCAAATTACCCCGAACGGAGGAGGCCCTCGTCCATCCAGCAGTGGGTTGACAACACCACGGGTTGTGCACGTGGACCACAGCGTTAGGTCGCGGTAACCGTGTGCGGGCACACCGTCACCATGAGCGCTCAGGGGGCCATACGCGTACCAAGGAGATGGAGCGTTGAAATCGGATCGCGTGCTACGCGCGGGTGCTGTTACATTACTGAAATGATCACGGGAGATGGGGGGGGTAATGAAAAGGAGGTGGACGTTGGGAAGGGGGCTAGACCTCATCCAGCAGTGGAACGAGCGCGACCGAAGAACGAAGGTTCCGATCGATCTGACGCGTGACAACGGCAACAACAGCGCTCGCCACTCACCACTTTGGGGACCTTGAGACAAAACTCCGTCATCTGCTTGTCCTCCTCCATCGTTGCAAAACCGCGGCGCTTTCGACGCGAGGCAGTGGCGGCAGAAGAGAGAGAGCGGAGACGAAGCACGACCCTCCCTCCCTCCCCCCAGACGGCAGCGGCCGCTTTAAGTCAACAGCAGCAGCGGAAACAACAACAACAACAGCAGCAGCTGCTGTTGCTGCAAGCCAAGAAGCCGAACAGCTGCCGAACTCCAGAGTTCGTACTCCGTCCCGGGCTTCACTCTCTGCATGGGGTGGTGGTGGTGATGGGGATGGGTCACCGCCTCCGACCGCCTCCTCTCACCCACGTGGAGCCGGCTCGCGCACAGCACCTCGATTCGTCGATCCCTCCACGGACACCGAAACGTGTTACATGTAAACGCTGTCTTGGGTTTTCCGTGAATGTGAATGCGCTGATTGGGCGATTAGTTTGGCTGGCAGGGTAACTGATGGGATCGCGTACAAGTGGGTGATGGTGAGAAGCGAGGAGCGTCAAAGTGTCGTCGCTCTAATGGAATCGTGCGCACGTAGTGAAGGGGCGGGTGGAGGAGGATCGTGAAGGGGTCGAGCGAGTCGCCGGGCATCGAAGCGCCCCGTGCGGTCTGAACGGGGCACAGAGGGCGAAAGTTTCCGCTACGACAACCGTGCGCGTGTGTCACCTTACAATTAATCACTCGTCAATAACTCGCTCATCAATCACCAATCAATCGATTTCCACGAGGCCGCCTGTGCGATTCGTCGATTATCACCGATTCGGACGCTTGCGAAATCGGGGCACATCAAACCGCGTGGGGTTTTGTGGAAGGAGGGAATTTGTTTTCGTGGTGTTACGCAATCGTTCTTGTTATGCACAGCGTGGTTCAGATATCTTGTGACCCACAAGGAGCATTTTGCTCCTCAATGGGAGAATGTAGCAGCATACATTTCGTGAATGATTGTTATTAAACATTTTAATTTTAATTATTCTACCAGGACTTTTCATTCTGTGGAATGAATATGTGATTTCGATTTAAAGCTTTCGTGACTGCAGGGATTCATCTTCTTGGTTCTTTCGGTAAAGTCACGTAGAAGGGAAATAATAAAATAATAAAAATAAAACATATTAAAATAATATAATAATAAAATAATATTATATAATAATATAATAAAATAATATAATAAAATAATATTTTTTATGTTTTATTTGTATTACTTTATTACTTCCCTTCTACGTGACTTTACCGAAAGAACCAAGAAGATGAATATGTGATTGTTATAATTGTACTCTCCATTTTTATTTTTTCTACTACAACGTTTAAAGTATTTTTTATAGTTATAATTACTTTTAATTTTATAATTATAAGAGAATTTCAATATCATATTCTGATCATCTGCAGTTTTAGTTAGACGTTGAATATTTTCAAGTGAATTTTATGCTAAATTTAAGCTTTCCAACGCCTCCTTTATAATGTGTTTTCTCCTACAACATCAGAGTGCAGCGCCACATTAAATACGCACTACAATGACAATAGTTTAAAGTGATTTGAAGCATGTTTTATTTTCAAAATGGTAATATGGTTTTGGGGGGGGGGCAGAGCTTTGTGACGTCATATTTGAGGGGGGTCTGACTTTTGTGACGTCGTGTGACGAGTGGGGGAGAGGGGGGGTGAAAAATCGGCCAAAATCGCGTGACGTCATTTATGGACGGCCCCAAAGGCCAGTTTACCATTGGAGTCCAGATCACCATGGAAGTCCAGTTTACCAGCCGCATGCTAGCCTCTTTAAGGGCTGTTTCGTGAGGTCTTTATTATTATTAAGGGACGACCGTCTCGTCTTCACATTGCGTTGCTGCTATTCTTAATAATAGCAAGTTTTTGTATAATATTTAACTGAATAAAAAAAATGTCCCTTCTTGTTGTTTTGGTTGCCTTACCCCCCACCGCACCCCACCCCTGATTTGACACGTGAACGTTCTTAAGATAATCGATACATCGCCACCACGTTGCCGTGTGATCTTGACAACCTCCACGTGCTCCCCCCACCCCCTACATCGACTCGCTCGACTCCATCGATGACTTTGGGCTTCTCACCCCCCACACCCCCCACCCCCGCTTTGTATTACCTACAGCGGATCAGCGCGCGAACGGCCCTCTCAGCCAATGGGCGCGCTCTGGCGGTCGTCACGCGCTCAGCCCGTCCACCCAATGGGATGCCGCGAACGGTGTGTGCGAGCTACGAAATGTAAAGTGACCCGCTGGGGGGTGTGGGGTCAAAGTTGACCCCACACCCCCTTCCCCCTCGTCGACTGTACCCCACGTGCTGTTGATGTCCACGCTGCGGGGCCAGGGGGTGACCCCCCGTCACGACGTCTCCTGAACCCCCACGAACCCCCTCGCCCCGGCATCCCCCCCCGCCGCCGCCGGCCTCGGCCATGCTCTGCCTCACGCGGCTTGGCCAGCAGATGCGGTCGTGGGGCGCAGGCGCTGGGCCAGGCGGTGGCCGCGTGTTCGTGTGTCTGGGCTGCGCGGCCCTTCGCGTGGCTCCCGGTGAGGCCAAAGCGATGAGTTTATACAGTCGGTGGGTGGTAGTGGTGGTGATGGTGGTGGTGTATTTGTTGTTGTTAGTGGCTCTTAAGCGCGGAGTTGGGGGGGGGGGGCAGTGCGACAACCACGTTGTGTTGTACTTTTGCGTTTGTGCCGCCCGCTTTCATCGGCCCGCATTGACAAGTATGGGGCCGTCCATAAATGACGTCACGCACCTGGGGGGGTTCAGACATTTGTGACGGTGTGTGAGGGGGGGGGGGGGTTTGAGAAATGTGACGTCACATCAAAATGCGCAACTTTAAAGTAATATAGACAACACGTTCTACTTAATTAAATAGACTTTTTAATAAATGTTTTCTCCTACAACATCAGAGTGCAGCGCCACATTAAATACGCACTACAATGACTAGTTTAAAGCGATTTGAAGCATGTTTTATGGTTTTGGGGGGGGGGCAGAGCTTTGTGACGTCATATTTGAGGTGGGTCTGACTTTGTGACGCCGTGTGACGAAAGGGGGGGGGTTAGAAATCGTCCAATATCGCGTGACGTCATTTATGGCCGGCCCCTATGGCCAAATGACCTCCCACCCCCCCCCCCATGACCTTCACGACGTGGGTAGGGCTTTGTCCAATACTGTATTGGAATTAAGTAATGTCCAGCATCATAAACTGTTGGATAAAGGGTCTGTCTACGCCGTGTCGTAGGGGTTTGAACAAACTTAACCACGCTGGTGAAGTATGCTCCGACATGTCAGTGGCCCGGTGATAATTATTTCCCTTGTATCGTTTCAAATGACAGATCTAGGGAAAACATCTCATTCGATGTGTTCGAGGTAACCGGCCACTTGTGTTCAGGCCACAGCGCAGTTGTTTGAGGTCACCAGAGGATAATGGAACACAATTACAATGTGAAAAAAATAACAATAGGTTTGATGATTTCTGTCAATAAAACGGTGGTGTCAAGATGTTCAAAGACCACTGCCTTTTGCAAAGAATCACGTCTGCGTTAACCGCACGTACTTGTGAACATGCAAACAAACATGCTCTGATAATATATGCATTAATAATAGTAATAGGGGTTTTCCCCTTTTCTCTGGCGTCCTCTGGTCGAGCACCAATTGGGTCGAGGCTCAAAAGAAAGCCGTCCCTTGGTGTGGACCAATCAGTTTCAAGGACAATGCATATATTATCATAGTGTGTTTTTTGTTTGCATTTTGACTGCAAGTATTGTGGTTAATGCAGACATGAATCCTTGTAAAAAAAAGTTTCAGTTTTGTTGACAAAAAAATGGGAAAAATCCTATTATATTTTGGTACTGGCAAAGGAGGTCTAATGAAATATATGCATTGTATGTGAAACTGATTGGCTTACACCAGAGACAGCCTTCTTTAGGACCTCGTCTCACCAGTGTCAGACCAGAGAACGCCAAAAGGCGAACAGGACAAGGGCAATGCACTGCCAGGGTATTCATAGCTCGGGGTGAGCAGCTACAAAATGGGACCTTTTCGGCAGGTTCAGAGTTTGAAAAAAAAAGAATTGGTTTTACCCTTCGGCCAATAAAACAGGTGTTAAGATGTTCAAACACCAAATAGAAACCTTTTGCAAGGAATTAAGTCGGCGTTAACCGCACTTGTAGTGAATATGCAAACAACCATATTCTGACAATATAATATATGCACAATTAGAGTGATCTACATAGGCCGCCAGAGGGCGTGAGTGGGCATAGCACCCATTCACCAACACATGCCGAGTGCACTGATGGATGAGGCGTCCTGGAGATTCATTGAACATACTTCTCCTCGCTGGTAATTGCGGGTTGGTGAAGGCGTACAGGACGTTGACAGTAGAGGCCATTGTAGCAAAGAGCATTATTGTACTGTACTGTGCTCCAACATCTATGCTCCCCGATTCACCAACTTGCATTGACCAGGCGTGATTAAATATGGTCAAGCAACTCCCATGATGATATGGGGTCAGAATGCCATAAGCGCGGGATTGACACTGTACATTTCATTTAATAAATGCATGGCATTCACTTGCAACTGCTCAAGTTCAACCACACGGTATGAACGTTGCTGTTGTTTTGACAGAGGCGACATTGCTAAAGAGGGCTTCCTCCACACCATCGCTCAAGCATCTGTACCAGCGGGAGCTGCTTCAGGGTGAGTGTGATCTCCCTACATTAGACCATTGGAACCTCATTTGCCAGTAGAAAAACATGATAATTGTTTTTTTACCCTTTTATCTGGCAACAAAACTGACACCTTTTTTACAAGCAGTCATGTTTGCATAGACCACAATACCTGCAGTCGTAATGCAAACAAAAAACATATTTCTGATAATGTATGTGCACTGTTCTTGAAGTTGATTGGTCCACACCCGAGACAGCTTTCCTTAGAGCCTCATCTCACATGGTGTTGGACCAGATGACGCCAAAAGGCGCACGTCTCTTTTTGTTTGCATTACGACCGCAAACATGACTCCTTGTAAAAAAGGTGTCAGTTTTGTTGCCAGATAAAAGGGTAAAAAAACAATTATCCCTACATTAGGCTCCATGCCCATGTGTGTGTACATTGCTTACAATTTAACCAGTTGTTTTTACTCATGTCTTAACTGTCACGTGGTGTAAATACAATGAAATCAATAAAATGTTTTTATTATTCTCAGACCACTGCTGGGTGAAGGCCTCCCCTATCCATGAATGACGCGGTGGAGAGAGGCCTTCGTTCAACCCACTGTTGAATGAAGCCATCTCCACGCCAAGTCATTCCATTCATGGAATGTTTTGTTTTAGCATTCTTTACTTTGCTGATGAGTGTGGGTTGGCGAAGGAAAGTGGGGAGGACAGGGACCGGTTCTGATTTCACCTGACACTGATGTGAGCCATGGTCAGGAATTGTATTTAGGTCACTGCGTTCATAGAGCAGGTCACTAGCCACTGTACCACAGCTCCACCCCAGTGTTAATACGATGCAGTTAGAATAGCATTTGCATTTGTAATGATCTCTGTGATGTAATGGAACCTCAGGACGCTGTACTCAAAGAAAGGCATGCATGTGAGTCAGTCGTCGGGAAAATCAAATGATTATTTTTAACTGAATCGATAAATTTTACAGAGCAGAATGTGCTGTGGAAGATGATCTCTCAAATGGGTCAAGACATGTTTGGACACTTTGGAAAGATGGAAATTATTAATCACTTTTATTTTGCAGTTTTAAAGGCACGACAACACCAGCTACAAGGAAAATAT
Source organism: Lampetra planeri (assembly GCF_965212315.1). Taxonomy (NCBI): domain Eukaryota; kingdom Metazoa; phylum Chordata; class Hyperoartia; order Petromyzontiformes; family Petromyzontidae; genus Lampetra; species Lampetra planeri. Next base: position 27,696,806 of record NC_136109.1, on the reverse strand, counting down.
GTGGTGGAGCAAATATCCACCCGCGAACCTGCGCAGAGTTTGCCTTCACAATCACAAGCCGTTGTGACTAAACAGAGTTGCTCCAGGGGCAAGCAGCGTGCTGACAAGGTCAAGGGTAATGACGAAGGCAGTGCCTCCAAACCCACCAAGGTGAAACCCAATGCAGGTGAACCCAGCGCAAGCAAACAAAGTCGTCCCGCACAGCCAAAGACGGGCACAGTCAAGTCAAAGTCCACGATAAAGTCCATCAAAGTGAACTCTCGGCAGCAGCCTACCAAGGCGAGCGGGGATGGTGTCACTGAATCGCTGTCCGACGCCGCGTCTGCACGGAAAGCGCCCCTTCCTCACGCAGCCATTGCAGCGTCTGCAGAAACGTTAGAGCGGCCGCGTAAGCAGACTGCTCTCGATCAAAATGCTTCCAAGGTGGACGCGAAGCTCAAGGACGCAAAGGTAAAACCTGCATGTGCTTTGAATCTTGAACCAGCACAATGTGTGGAGTGGTTGAGCTGACAACATCACTGGTGGAATGCACGGTTTCCAGTTGTTAGTTACCCGTTGTGTAATCTGTTTTAGAATGCGGGCATGCTTAAGTATCTTCACACAATTTTCATACCCACCAGCTTCGTCCCCATGTGTTAAACTATTTTCATCCCGTAAATTTTTTACAATACAACCCACTTTATATTTATATAGCATATAAATGCAACAGCATACCAAGATCTACAAAAACAGTGGCTATATTTGTTTTCATGGAGTTCTGATTTATATTCAATCGACGTCATGTGGGACACAAACACATACACATGCAAGCAAGATCTCTGTCTCTTAATTTCAATCGGCCTTCCCTACGTCATGTGAGACGCACAAATAACATCATTTTTGGATAATGACCACAGTTTTAATTGTCAAGCCACTGTGTCGTGTGTGTGACAGGCGGTGGTTGTAGTAAAGGACAAGGCCGAGGGGGCGACGCAAGTCCAGGAGAGGCAGCAGAATGATCCGGATGAACTCCGTGACCGCCTTCTGTGCTACCTTGATGCCTGCCTCTTCTCCGGCGAGCTGAAGCGTGCGCAGAAATACTTGTGGCACTACCACCAGGATCCCAACTTGCGCTCGCTGTTGAATATGCAGATCTACGACGTAATGATGGGCGCCTGGGCCAAAAAGGAAAGGCCAACTTTTCTCCACCTTCCACACTCATCCGTGTTGCAAACGGCTTTATATACTCCTTCATGTTCTTTAAAACGTTGCATTGTGAGAAAAATTAGTTCACGTTGAACGTTGTATTTGATGGTGAATGTTGTACGGGTTTAGATCGTTGAAGTGAATGTGGCGCGGCTATACATTAAAACCTTGGATTGCGAGCATAATTCGTTCTGGAAACGTGTTTGTAATCCAAAGCACTCGTGTATCAGTTGTGATCACGTGACGCTCGGCAGACAAAGCGTAAACACGTACTACTCGTGTTGCAAGACCTCGCTCGTTTATCAAATTAATATTTATTTTAAAAAATTGCTTGCTCGTCTTGCAAAAACACTCGCAGACCAAGTTACTCGCAATCCAAGGTTTTATATTAAACTAAATTTTGGGGCTTCGTCTTTATGCAATTTTCCCTCACGTGAGGGTGTACCTTTCTGGTCTTTATCCATTAATTTATGTTCTGGAAATGTCCACTCCACTCCTTTTGTTGAACCACCACTTAATATGCCGTCTCTCGATCTCTACACTGGGTCTTCCATGTATATCTTCTTTAGATATAATTTCCTCTTATATCCAACAGGCCTCAGGCCCAGTCGCAACAAGCTAGTTGGGCTACTGTCTTGTTAGCTAGGCAGCCGGCCATTAAACCACGACCAACCAAACTTGATTGCCGTTACTGGTCTTACGGAACCAGCGACTGATAACATTGTGTGTGTCATCGTACAGAAATTTCTATTCAAGATTGCCAAGCTCTTCTCCATGGTTGGTGAGGCCGGCCTGAAGCCCAGCCTGGTGTCATACGCCGCTGCCCTGGAGTGCATGGGGCGTGTGCCCAACATTGCGCAGAGCGTCGTCGCGAGGTGAGACACCGCGTCCGCCAACATATGCCTCGCTTGCTGCCACACGCAACTCCGATTAGCGCGGTTGGCTACGTACGGTGCGAAAGAAGTTAAACATACATTGTTGAACTTTGAGTGCGGCAGTGGTTATGCAGCGTTTCTCGTCTCGAATCGGCCGTTTCTTTGCCAAACCAGTTTCTACTCACCCTCCATTGTGTGATACGGCGTGCCAGCAGATGGCAGTATACACTGGTATGAGGCAGTTTGTTTTGGCGCATATGAGCAATACAAGCCATATTGTGAGAGGCTTGTGTGATTCGGCGGCTGCTGAGCCACTGCAATGTGGCCTTTTGCGGTTGTGTAAGAAAAGCCTTTAGGGGTAAAATGGCTTGAGTGTAACCGAAGCGATGATTGCATGCGGTGTAAAGCTGTTGGTGGCTGACCGTGCGTTAACAGCAGGGGGCAACAACAGCAGTTGCCGTCGGCGCCATCCTGCATGCACTTTCCATTAACTTGGAAGGTATTTGCCAAGACAAAGCGTTTTCATGTAGCCTTAGGTCAAACAATCTATACGTGCATCTGTGTTGGGATCTCTCCACTAGTTAATTATACGTTCACTATTTCGTAACAGCCCAACCTTCGTCATTAGCACCACCACGTAATATAAATACTGTATGCACATTTGGGGCATGGTGGCGCATACCAGTGATGCAGCACTTGGCAGGCAAGGGTTTTGTGTGTAACAAATCACCGTTGCTGTGTTCATGAGAACCCGAGACCATTACTCTGATAATGTCAAGTTTAGCCAAAGGATGCATGAGCATCAGGATGTCTGCAGCCCTATGTTTGCATGTACTGAAGTCATTGGGAGGTGACCCGATGTGGTGGCCCCTTGCGTTGTTCTTTGTCCGTGTAGAGCAGTGCTGAAGTGCATCTTCTTTTACATTCCTTTGTCCATCGACTGGTGGATGGGGACTCCCCATGCTGTGGGTTACTGGGGTTATTTTACCATACATCACTCCTCTGATCTGATGGTGGGAAGCATAGCTGTTGGAGTATATAAGTACAGGACAGTAACTCTGCTGCTCACAACATAGCCCTGCAACAGCCTATGACACCTGTGTTGTGGATGGAGGTTTGCCATCCAATCACTCTTCAGACTCAAGCCTCCTTTGCTTCTGTAATCTGATGGGATCGGGCGCATTTCTGGTGATTTGGTCATAGTGCTGGTGCATCTGTCAGGTGCATCCGCTGTGAAAGCTGTCTGCAAATTGCAGCCTTGCAGAGGTGGTCAGAGATGAGGCAAGTTCGATATTTTTGTCTCTGGCACGTTTGTAGTGAGGGCTTGGGAAGCTTGGTGGTTCATGCCCATTTTTCCACCCGTTGACAAAAAAAATACAGTCACAGTCATTGACTTTGGACTAAAGCATCCCTTCAAGAATAATGTTGCATTAAGTAGCTAGAGTGTAGAACATTGTGGATAAATCAACAAAGTGATGCGTAACATGGTGTTAGTGAATGGACCCAAAGCTGGCCTTCGATTGCAATTGGTGTAATGTGTATACAAAGGTAATTTATCTTAATGTTTGACGTGTGACATTGTCACTTGGCAACGTTTCAGAAAACGAATCATGCCACCAATTTTGTTCATTCCCTCATTTGAGAGTGGCACGAGGGGACAGCTGAGGCTGGGTCGTAGAAGGGCAAGGGACCACGTGCACTTGAGTTAGTTGTGTTCGTGATGGCTATATTGAATTTTCCCATGTGGAATGTGCCCGTGTTTTTGCCTTTTTCTCCACTTAAATGACCTCCTCCCACAAGATTAGCCAGTGGGCAATCGCGTTTAGCTGTCTTGGGAAATGGCTTTGGATTAACGACGCGCACTATCGACGGGAGACCACCTGTAGGGAGATTTAACCACCCTGGTGCTTAATTAAATTACTCTAACTTATGTTCTGTTGCAGTCGTTCTGATTACAAAGCTGCCCTTTCGCAAGTGCGGCGCACACTCCTGTTTGTGCAGCAGCAGCAGGTTGCATGCACGTTTTATTTGTTACGGTGCAAATATGCGTCGAACAGATGCCTTGCTTAGATGCAAAATTGCAAAGATGCTTCTTTATATGCCTCCCAGAATAATGATGTTGTTCGACTGAAGAAAAAATAAAAATTTTACTGCGTGTGACTGCTTGTTTGGTTGACAATTACAGCGGTACAAATCGGAACAGAAGGCGTGTTGACATTTCCTTAAAGGTGGTAGCTACATTGCAAAATGTGCCATAGCTGTTTTGCTGCCAAGGGTATGTGCAACATGCCTTTGATTGAAAACACCTAATGAATAATGACTGAGATGAAGATGGATCGCTTGCTCCTCAAGACTTTACCTAGTTCCTTACTTCATAAATAATACAGCAAGCTGGGGTATTGGACCTGAGCAAACCATTGCTTGTAATTTGTCGGAGTGCAGGGAAAAAACATTTGTGAGGGCAGAGGACCGTCTTCATTTGACCAATATCTGTCTCTGTGGTCAATCGCTTGATTTTGCTCAAATGGGGTTTTCAAACCAGAATTTACGTCTCCCCTTTAAGTCAAGGGATACAAACGGCAGGGGGGGGGGAAATATCAGTGGGCTGCGCGACGCTTCTAAGCCTGAAAAATATGACAAGCAAAAGGTGCGTGAGTGATTGCCGCCAGGTATATATTACTGTGCCCATTAATAATAATGTTCTTCAGTATTCTCGCGGTGCAGTGGTCGGCAGGGAGCTGCGGTGCAGGCGTGCCCCCCATGTGTGTGTGTCTCCCCTCGCTCGCTCGCTCGCTCTCGGAAAACGGATCCTCCGCCGTCAGAACGCCCGGTGTTGGTGTGGACAGATCGTGACGCGCGTGTCTGTCTGTCCATCACCGTCCTCCGTGATTCCCGCTGCCTCCCATTCATTTGCCCGCATGGTCGTGGTCCGCACACGGAGATGGCCACTTTAGGCTCGAAAATTGTCTCTTATGAGTATCCTTGTGCTGAAAATATGTTTTTTTTATTCTTCTCATTGCATTGATAGTTTCGGGGATTTGTTTATTTCAAACCAAACAGTGTGAGAGCTATCTAGCTCTATTGGATTGTGAGATTTTACGAGCGGCTGGACAACAAATTTGAGTGAATTATTTCAGTCCAGAGCAGCAGTTCACTGTCGAAAGTAAAAAGTTAAGTACCCATAAACACAACCATCATCATCATCATTCATGAGCTATCCACTGCTGGATTCAAAACACCCCAAGTTGTTGACCATATGTCACTGCCTTGCGATGCAACAATCCATCCACCTCATGCACTTGAACTGCTGTCGTTGTTGCTTCTGTGGTGCTCATCCTCTGGGGCATGTTCCCGTATTTGCCACTCCACCGTCAGTATCGGCCATCAGCCATTCTCCTTTCTGGGATGTGTCCTGCCCAAACCCATGCACTTCTCTTGATGTGCTTTGCATTTGATCGAATATATCTTAATTTGTGTGTATCTTTGTGTTTGTCAGTGTAATTTCAAGCAAGTGCTTTTGCATGTTTTTTGGGCACTTTTTAGCTTTTGTTCCATTTACTTTGTCACTGTCCGTGTTTCTGATACATGTGTTAAACCTTAATTTAAAGCTTTCGTGACCGCAGGGATTCATATTCTTGGTTCTTTCGGTAAAGTCACGTAGAAGGGAAACAATAAAATAATAAAAATATAAAACAATAAAATTCTCACGACGTTTCGACTGCAACACAAGCAATCATCATAAGGTGTGAAAAACAGACACTTTTTTCAAATTTTCTGGCAGTTTTTCACACCTGATGATGATTGCTTGTGTTAACATCTGGAACTTCTTTTTTTTCCATCTGAAGAATGGTTTTATTCCTAAAGAAATGTGTATAGAAAAACATTGTTTCAGAATAAATTGATAAAACAATTGGAATAACACAGGTGTAGTTGTATTTTGCGGTACAATTTGAGTCCTATTAAACTGCATTGTTGACACATCAGCACTTGATATTTTAATGAAACGCAGAACCTTATATATGAAGTGGGATTTCTTTCTGCAGTGACACCGATCCAGCTAATAAAATAGAGTAACTCAGTAAATTTGTCAATAACAGTGCCCTAAATATAAGCATATAAAAGGTCACTTGTTAGGCAGTGGTTCTACTCTAAATAGCATAGAACTATGAAGAAGTACCATTGCTCAAAATGTGACCTATTTATATATTTATTTCCTTTTATGGCAGTGTTATTGACATATGTTTTGAGTTTTATTTTGTCATCTGTGCTCGTACACCACTGCCAATGCATTTTCGCCAATTTTGATTTGTTATTAATGATAAAACATAAAACAAAAATGTAATTCAGCATTTAGTAAATACGAACGATTATTCTCATGTGCAGTTTGTATGTTCAATTAAACGGCACTGGCACGCCGCACCTTGAGCAATTGTAGTAATGCCTTGCAACCTTGTATTACATGATGTCTACTGATAGAACAAATCCAGTTTTCTAACTAAAAGAACGGCAGTGTGTTTTAAATAACGTGTGACAATGTTTTTGTTAATCTCTATCCAGGAATTTCGATGTTATTATGGATCCCATGGTTGGTGCCCATTTAAAACATGTATTTTTTTTTCCGGATGTTTTTTATAGCTCCTGTCACTTTGCGGTTGGCATTATCTGAATAATTTTGCTGTTGAATGTCTTCACAATCATTTTATAACATGTGAAGTGCAGTAAAGTTGTGATATTTCATTGTCTTAGAGACGTCAGCGGCTTTTGGTTTGTCTGGTTGACTTCCTTTTGTTTTCAATGCTAACGGACTACAATCATTATTTACAAATGCAGGTGTGAAAGTGACTTGTGCAATGCTAGGGGTGCACTGTGTGCCGTACGTGGCGTATTCATATCTAAGAGATGTTTTACCTTGCAGCAGTCTTGCTTCATGAACCCTAATGAATCCACAGATCGTTTCTGCAAAGACCAGGGACATTTCACGCGATTGTCCTTGCTAATATCCCACTATTGTCCTTGCTGATATGCTGCTGTGGGTCAATAGAATATCTTGTGGGGCCGAATGTGTCCCTTGGCTTAACAAATAAAGTGAAAACATCCCTCATTTGTCACACGCTTGCATTCAAGAAGTGTGTGCATCCCAGTGGATTTATCACTCGGAATAATCACCTTCGAACTCAGCACAATGGAAGAGCTAAGAGGATGTGGATGATGCTCAGCACGAGGCTTTTGAATTGTAATCCATTGTCGTGCGCAGATTAGCTTGGTTGTCTTGGACAACACAGAAAAAAAGCCAAATGGCTTTGGCTTCGGCTGTTTTGCCACGCAGCACGAGAAATTGGGGGGGGGGTGGGGGGGGTATTAATGCCTTGGGCTTTGAGTGACACACGCGTCCCAGAGGGCCCGCCCAAAACATGGGGATAGATTGTCTTCCCGCGTCCTTCTAAGCGGAACGTTTGTAATCTCTGCAGACACACGTGACCAGGCAACCCAGGCAGACCGGCCCGCAATCGCCGACGGGGGCGTTTACATATTTGTTTTGGTGTTCTTGTTTTTGCGACTGCTTCTGCAATGGTGTGTAAGCAAGGTTTTTTGCGGGCTGTAATTTGATAGGAGTGTGGTGGCATCGGATTAAGTCATTTGTAGTCAGAACGTTCACTGCTAGATGAAGCCTTCGCCAAGCCGTCTCCATCTCAACCGATCCAGCTCTTGTACATGAGCCGATCTCACCATGGTCTGCCCTAGTAGGTACACGTGGTTTGATGTGTCTTCCGGTTGTGACCCTCAAACTGATATCTTTCAGTTGCAAACGGAATACGTGGCACGTGACTTCGGTTTACTACGTTATCTTGAGCCAACCTTTTCAGTGATCGTTACTAAGTTCATCAGTCGCTGCTGTGCTCCATGTTGTAATGACCAGCATCAGAAAAGATCCCTTCAAGTGACCTCTGGTTGACACAGTAAGGGGCAGCACTCTCCCACCTGCTTGGCCACTGAGAGTAATCTATCGACTCACTATGTCTGAGAACCTGCTTTAATCATAGGCGACCATCTGAATTCCAACCCAGGATCTTTAGCGGTGCCAACTCAGCGCTCTGACCTCTGGTCCACAGGGGTTACATCACCTCTAAATCTTGACCACGGCAGTCTGCATCCGTCTTTCTTTGAAACACGATGTGCGGCGCTGTCCAAACGTAACGTTGGGCTAGCCTGGCACTATTAATAAATGTCACGTCTCCATGAGCTGCATAACAATTCCAGACACCCATCCATCAAATTTACCATGGAAGTGGAGAAAGATGGCAAGCTACCATTCTTGGATGTTTTGTTTGAGAGGAGGCCCGATGGCTCTTTGGGTCATTCTGTTTACAGGAAGGCCACCCACACAGATTCTTTCTTGAAGCCTGATTCCCACCACCACCCGGCTCAAAGGAATTTTCTCATCAAAACACTATATCATAGGGCTCATTGCATCTCTGACCAACACCACCTGGCCAGTGAATTTAAACATGTACATCGGGCCCTCAAGATGAACGGATACTCTGACCGCACTATCCGCCAAGCTGTTTCTCCCACCATGCAGAAATGAACCACCTGAAACTCCGATCAAAACCATCACGTTGCCATACATAGCAGGCGTTACCAAAAAGATTTACAAAATTCTTAACAAACACAAGATCCAGGTCCGATTCAATACAGTACACAAAATCCGTGATCTGAGCCCATCCGTAAAAGACGCCATTCCTGAATTACAGTACCCCGGTGTTTACAGATTAAGTTGTACCTGTGGTGACTGCTATATCGGGGAAACGAAACGACACATTGCTGACCGCATTCGCGAGCACAAGTCAGATTTGAAACATGGCAAGACGAATTCGTCGGCCGTGGCTGACCACTGTTATAATACTGCTGGCTCGCATGATGTTGTGTTCTCAGATACCAAGGTACTTTGCAAACCTCCTGGATACTACCAAAGATTTGTCCATGAGGCCATCCAGATATACAAACACAGACAACTTCAACCGAGATGATGGATTCAGATTGAGCAATCATTGGAAAGATGTAATTAACCAAGTTAAACTTTAGCTACCGTGCAGTTTACAGATAGACAGCCAGTTTAGATTTATCTTCTTAAACATATCCATATTACCAGTCTGTTACCCCCAGCTCCACGCACCACCATCAACATCACCACACGTTGCTTATCATGTTTAGCTTCTTTTTTACTTTAGTTACCTGCTTTGAATTTTACCCACCCAGCAGCATAACAAAAGGCGGCTTAACCCTAGCTTGCTTATCTACTTCTGCCATCTACATTACAAAGGCTCAGTTCCAGCAGCAGTACTGACCATCTCACAACTCCTCCTCTCCCGAGACCCATCCTGGCTCCTCCCCCCTTAACCAGTATATAAGGTTGTGCCTCTTGGGACTTCTCTTCACTTGATACAGCAATTTTGCTGTGACGGTTTCATCTGAAGACGGAAGCTTGTGTTGCCTCCGAAACGTCGTGATTTAATTTATTTGTTTTCTTTTTTAACATACTTGACTTTACCGAATAAACCAAAGAGTATGAATCCTTGTAGTCACGAAAGCTTCAAATCTAGAACCTGCCGACAAGTTCGTTATCCTACCCTTGAGGCCTCAGAGATGACCTGGTTAGGGTGCATGGTTCACCTTTTGCAGATAGAAATAGAGGCAATGTAGGGAGATGAATGGAAAGGAAGTTTGTCACGTATGTGTGTTTTTTTAATAACTGTCTTTCACAAAGCCTATTTGCTTTTTTGTTTGAAAAAAGTACTGCAAACAATGCTTTTATTTTCTTATTTCATCCCTGTATTAGTAAGTGACATCTGTGATTGCCGGCTGTTTTGCGTACAACTCAAATGTCGCCGCTCTTCTTGATCTTTGTCAGTCCACCACTGAACGGCGACCTCTCGCACGCTGTGTTGGTCGCGGGACGTTAATTTGATCACGCTTCTCGGTCACGCGTGTCAGTTTGACACTGTGGCCACACTTCGCACCTCCCAGTAGCACGGCTCACTACGTACGGCGCAAAAGAAGTTCAAGATGCATATATGTCCGCACATACGACATGCACGTTACGGCCGCTGGAAGCCATCGACAAAGCGAAAACGATTTGGCGGTGAGCGCGCGCCATTGCTCGGGGGTTTAACCATGGCACGCTCGCGGCCGGTCGTTGCAGGTGCCTGGACGAGATGCAGCAGAACGGGCTGGAGCTGGACCAGCTGTTTGCGCACTGCAACTTTGTGGAGGACGAGCGCGAGGTGGTGCTGGCCGCCGTGCGCCGCGTCCGGCCCGACTACGCGCCGACGGCGATGCTGCCCAGACCACTCGATCAATTCCCACTCTCCGCCCGCTTCTACGATCTGGTACGACTGCGGGCGGTCCCCGACTGACACCCCCACCCCACCACCACCACGTACCCCCCCTCCCTTAGCAATGAGGTGCTATTGGTGGCGAGCGTTTGAATGTTTGAGAAGCCCCACTCGCACTCCTTTGCACTCCGAGGGATCCGTCGTCCTGACGTTTGCGGTTATTTTGGTGCCCGCATTCACCGTGGGATAGTGCGGCTACTTCCGCTTGCAAGCCGCTTGCGTGTGCTGTACCGTATCTTGGCCGCAGCACTTATTGGCAATTTATGGTTTTGGCGGAATTGTTGGAATGTAATTGTTGCTGAAATGTCAACCACGTAACCAGTTTTTGTGATTGCAGAAAGTCTTTGAGCTTAAACCACATGTGCTGTAACAGAAAGCTAAAACTAAACTAGACTGTTTTTTTATTTTACCAGGCTAATGCCCATTGAGCTATATCGCTCTTTTTCAGAAATGACCTGGCCCCAAACGATAGCTCAACAAAGTGCCTTATCATGTGGAAATTTATAGCAGCCAAATACTCTAAACGCACGTTTCTAAATGTGGAGGGAAAACCGGAGGAGCCGGAGAAAAATCCTCAGGGAAAGAGACATGCGAACTCCAAATATACAGGTATCAGGGTCGGGATCGAACCCACGACCTCCTGCATATTGGGCGAGGTATTTAACATCTCGCCACCGCAACTCTGGGGGAACTCATTTGGTTTTGTTGTGTTCTCCCTTGCAGGATAATTCGGGGAATTACCCCAGGCTGAAGCAGACGACCGAAGAACTGAAGCAGGGCTTTCGGAGGCAGATGGATCTGGAGAAAGCTCACATTGTCACCATTCAATCGGTGGAAGCCCTGAAACCGGTAACGCCAGAGATGGAGAAAAAGGTACTTTTGCTGGTGTGTGCTTCTGTGCATGTCACACAGCCTAGAACTGATAGGCGCCATTGATGTGGTGGACTAAATTTCAAGCATTTGGTCAAAATCATGTTCATATTTGGCATCCTTGGTATGCGCGTGTGAAATCATGAAACCACCCGCGAAATGGTTTTGAAAACGAATAAACCCTTTTCTCGAGGTTTTTGATTTCTCTCCCTTTTTTATGAAGGACTTGTTTTATGTTATGCATACAATATGCCTCCCAGCGAGAAGAAAATGACAATTATGTTAATTTGGAGTAACGTGTTTCTTAATGGCTTAATCAGTTCCCTTTTTTGCACAAGCCTATGACAACTTAACAATTTTTTGAGGTTATTTTGATTGAGAAGAGGGAGCCAGTGTTAAGCCTCGACGATTTTATTTCATTGGCATGATGCAAGAAAACAGCGAATTGCTTTCAAAAGTTGCGTAAAAAGTTTTTTTTTTAGGAGCTGTTGTTTTTGATGTATGCACGTTGTGAACTTCTTTCGCACCGTACGTAACCAGCCGTGCTAATCGGAGGTGCTAATGGCCACAAACGGGCCTCGTGACATTCAAAGATGTCCTCATTGTCTTTCGACAACTTATTAGGGCTTCATAGCATTTCTCAGGAGTGTGCGATGTCAGAAACGCCTTCCCTTGGAGCACCTCGCTGTTTCCCGTTGGCATCCCGCACATTACGTTCTCCCCCGGGCCACCTGGAGTCATTTAGGAAATTTTCGCATGCGTGATAAATCTTTCAAATGAAAGTGTAAGATTAATATTACATCGTGTTTGGGAGAACGTCTTCTGAAGATCGACACCAGTGGCTAGTTTGGACATCAGAGGCTTTGGGGATACAGTGCAATGTAAAGAGCTGTCGAGCAGACTCTCTTCAGCGCTCTCTCCCTCAGGATGCCAGTGATGGAGCTTATTTTTTTGTTACCGTCTGTGTTTTCTCGCTGACCTCCAGTGACCTCTGCAATTGCTTTGCACTCAGGCTGTTCGACACCGTTGCTGGTTCCACTGCCCCATGGGTGCCCGGCAGCCATGGGGTAAAAAGCCATAATAGAATTCCCGGAGGTGCAATTATATTTGGAAACTGTTACTTCCTGCCGACGCACTTGAGCATTTTGCCGTTGTTTTCGCTTCTCCGGCAACTTGAGTGATGTGGCCTACATTGAATCAGCCCGAGCGGAAATTTAGTTTGTAGCTCTCATTTTAGGTTTTATTTATTTATTTTTTTCCCGATGCCCTCGGGAACCTGATTCTGACCACGGGATTTATCTGCATTTAAAAAAAAATTAAGTTGTGCTTGTGCGGGCCTGATGGCGAGCCATTTAAAGAGTGATAGGCTTGTGCCTCCCTTGTATTCCAAAAGTCGTGCACCCAGACAAGGGCATCACTCCCTCGGAGGAGTGTATCTTTAGTTACCAGCGCGCACACTCTTATTTCCCTAAAGAGGCTCTACTGAGTGAATGTCACTGCACGCAACAAAAAGTCTATTTCTGGGCCCTGTTCTTGGCAACATCCTATTCACCTTCCCCAAATAGACATGCACCTATTCGTGCTGACAAAGGTGTTGAAGGATACCGAAAGTTCATCGCCAGCTCATGCAAGGGGCCCTTCCTCCTCGTGTGGTGGGTGTGAATTTGAATTTTTGGTGGCGTATCCTACGTGCTTTGTCCCGGTGAGCGTGCGTCACCTCCCATATCAATGTTGCCAATGACACAATAAGATTAATTTAGCTTTCTGCACTTGCGTACATTATTCAACATTTTTTTCACAATAGAATTTAACTTGTAATCCCAAGCACTGCTGCCATTTATTTTCAGCCACAGTTAAAGTATTTGTTGTGATGCGCATGCTTCACTGATGCTTTTTTGCCATCCACCAATGGGCCAGCACCATTCGGTAAATTGAACTCAATGAAAACTTGATTTGGTTCTTTGGGTAAAGTCACGTAGAAAGAGAACATAATAAAGTAAATAATATAATGTATTATATTTCTAAGTTTACTAGGTTTGTTTTCTCTTCCATTTGTACCTGATGATGATTGCTTGTGTTGCGATCGAAACGTCGTGTTGCAATCGGAACGTCAATGAGTTCAAGTGTCTCTGCTGGAGCGGGAAATGGGACAGCACCCATCTCTGTGGCTGGCCCTTAGCCAATTAAGGAAATTCCACATTCCCTTGCCAGGGGTCAGTTTTTCTATAGAATGATCCCTGTTGGTTTTGCTCACAAACGGTGGCACTCAGAAATACGTGAACTAATATCACCCAGGTGTGCTCCAAATTCCATGGCTCCCCCATTCAGCCCTCGTCGAATTCAGGATCCTCCTTGGGGTCGCTCCCACTGACCCTTTATCTCTCAACTCCACTTGTTCCACTCTCTTGCTTTCCGCTCCGGTAACCAAGCTCTCCTCCTCCCTGTCCAAACCTCGGGTCAACCACCTTCTCCACAGCTGTCCGGGCATCCAAAATCTCATCCCGCCGGCTCAAGCTTTTTTCTCCTCTCCTCTAACGAGAACCGACTTTCTCTTCCGTCCGAAGTGTCTCCATTTGCACTTTGCCATTCCATCGTCTCCTTTCCCTCCTTGCTGCTCTGCACCTTCCGAAAGCCTCATTACCTGAACAAATAAGTAAATGATTAAATGCTACAATTTCTCTCTTGAGATACAGTTGCATACCCACAATGTTACGCGCACACTTTGTATTGTAATCATCATCAGCCACGAGCAATCCACTGCTGGATGAAGGCTTCCTCAACCCATTGCAATTGCTCATGGTCCCGCATTGAGACTATTCGCCGAGCACCTCCCAGACGAGTCGAATTCATCGCTCCGCTTCCGGGACGGGTGTCTTCCCGGACGAGTTCCCTCCCTTGGCTGCTACTCGGTTGTTAGTCTCGACCACCCGGCCATCGTTCCCTTCTGGTGACGCAGTCTGCCCCAGAGCCCACTTGCTTTTCTTAACGAACAAGAACACAATGCGCTGTCACTATTCGGTAAAAATGTCAAGCTTGTCACTCGGCGCACTGTTTGCGTTCACTGATCCGATTCTGATTTTTGTGCACGACGTTTACTCTCAAACCGACAACACTCTTAGCACATGCCATAGCCACCTTGCTGCCATCATTCCCCTCTGCGCGCACGTGTGTTGCGTGTAGCGGTCGTGTAGCTGTTACAAGGCTGCGCTACGAACCTGGCGACGCGAGTTCGATTCCCTCTCACGGCCAGCACCGGTGACGATTATCTGAACCAGTCGTGAGGCTCCCCTAGGAGAACTCAGCCTCAAATGAGTACCTGGTGCGGTGTGTAAACATCACCACTGGGAAGACAAAGGCGGCCGGGCGTGGTGTTGGCCAACCACCCCCTCGTGTGCCGTGCCGGCCTTCATAGGTTCTCGCTAACAGCACTTGCCCCAACAGTTTGTCTTTGTTGCATGTAGCGGCAGGCCCTGACAGAGCTGCACAAGGAGTGGCGGGCAACCTTGCTGCAGGCCTTCGCGGAGGGCAAGAAGAAGCTAATGTCCAGAAGGTTCGGCTGCAGCTTCAAGCTGGACTTGTACCCTTACACGTGCCTGCTCACGGACGAGGAGTACGTGAACGCCATGCTGGAGGTGAGACGGCGTCACTGTGAGCAGCAACACTCTCTGCACATACGATGCGCTGCCATGATCTGCCGGCTGCTGGATGAAGATCTCCCCAAGCCCTCGACGTCCCTCACGGTCCCGTGATGCGACCGTCCATCTTGCTGCTGGCCCACCAGAAAGGTTTATGGAACCTGTTCTGCGGTGGACGCACTCTTGGGCGCGTTCTCTCTCCATGTCGTTAGTCTCGACCACCGGCCATCATCGTACTGTGTCGTTCCCCAAGCCCACTTAACTTCTTTCAACAGGCAGTGGGATGTCATGAACTCGCAAATTGTCAAGAAAAAGACACAAATATGCAGACGAGTTTTCCCAATTCGGTATAGTAAATTGAAAAAATAATTTATTCATTTAGCATTTGTTTAACAATTTGTTTAGTTTGCAAGTTATTTATCACGTGCAAAACATGGGATGCAACATTGGTAGCCTTTAGGAACTGCAAGTGAATGATGGGTTCTTAATGTAAATATTTTACTAGATTATGGCACATTTTCATATTTCTTTAATGACATTATCTACAAATTGCCTCATTGGTGGGGACATTGACCAGCAGGCTGTCTGGCCTCTGCGAAAAAAATGTATCGCAATCATTGTTAGAAAATGTATTGGGTGAGGGATATTGTGAAACACATTTAAGTTATTGCATCCATTTTATGTGTTTGAATCGATGCCAAAGCTTGCTCTTCTCCATGAGCCCAGAGCGGTTATCTCACTTGCCGTTACCACCTGAGGTGGCACCACTTTAACGCTTCCCATTTCTCAATGTGGCCAATGATATGATAACCATTTGAAATGAGAAGATCAATAATTTGCTCATTAAATTGGTACAACTAAGATTTTTGCTGCCTTTAGGAGTGTCAATTTGTGCTTAGGCCCATGGACCACTTAGCTGGGGTACTGATGAGGACGATATGTATGTGTTGTTTTAACTCCATGCCGTTTAATTCCCATGATTCAACGCATGTAACGACGGCGATGGCGCCGGCCGACTGGTCACTGATGTGCCCTCGTGTTCGTGTGCAGAGTTTATCCAGCCTGCCGCCCAATGGCGATTCAGTGATGTCGCTCTCCAGAAATCTGGGCAGAAAGGTTTTCAACATGTACTGCATCCGCAAGAAGATGCGAAACCACGTTGCGCAGCGGATCTCCAAGGTGTACGACGCCTACTGTGAACTGCTGGCCAGTGACGGCAAGGTAGCGGGGGGGGGCGATTATTCCTGAATGAGAATAAATGTATTTCTACTTGTAGGAATCCGATCTGCTTACAAGCTCTTTTTCACAGATGTCCAGTTGGCATGAGTCAGAACGTTACAACAACAAGCATTAGGAAAACACGATATGATTGCAAAGTATAGGAAAGATCAACGAATCACTTACAAAATATTCATGTTACTTTTTATCTTGCCAGGTAAAGGCCACTGAACTATTTAGCTTATTTTTCAGAAGTCACCTGGCCACAAATGATAGCTCAACGTCTGGAAATTTATAGCAGCACAATTCTCTAAATAACCTAAACGCATGTTGGTACCTCTCCACGTCTCATTCCGCGGAGCTGCAACGGAGAAGAGCTCACTGGAGATTGTGGCGGAACCATTAACAAAAAAACATCACAATTGTTTACAGTTCTTTTGCCAGCCTACTGCCGCATGAAGGACCCTCCACACGTGTCAAGTCGTGAGGGTTTTCTTGACCTTACTTCACGCTGGTCAGCGTGGTCGGTGACAGCGGGGAGCATAAATGTTTGAGTAGAGCAGAGCACTCCAACCGATTTTGTTGCACTGCCCCCTGCTGATGGGGCAACCCAGCAGCAGCCTCTTCCATGCATGGTGATCGCCCATTCCAGCACTTTTCAGGCCAAACCCCAATTGGCTTCCGAGATCGGACCAGAATCGGGGCACGTTCCGGCTGCTTTGCATCATCGGCGTTGTCGTTTTTTATCCGTGCCCAATATTTGTTTTGTGACGTTTCCCGTCCGTGGCAGGTGAGCGGCTACCTGCCACGCCAGTTCTGGGAGCGCGTCGAGGCGGAGGTGGCCGACGGGTACCGCCTGTCGGGCGAGACCGTGGAGTGGACGGTCCCGGTGACCGTGACGCTGGGCTCGTACCTGCTCGACATCATGGTGCGTGAGCTCAAGGTGTACGCCGGCACCGGCTCCACCGACTTGGCCAGGGGCACCAAACCCATCCCGGCGCTCTACCACGTGTACGCCTTCCGCAGCGTGCGCCAGGTACGGCCACTGCTGATGATGATGATGATTGGCACCGCACGGTGTCGTTAGCAACTGCGGAAATGCACGAGCAGTGCTTGACCGCAGTTTGCGATGCTCACTCGGGTTTTCCAGAGCGGTGATGCCAATTGAGCGATGATATTGGCTCGTGTGGGGGAGCTGGATGGATTGTTACCGATCGCGGGGTTGTTACGGATGGCGGATGGATTCAGGAGGCCTTCATGCAGCAGTGGATTGATTTAGGCTGAGGATGATCATCATGATGATGGCAATGCAGATGGAGCAGTGCAATGATGTGCATGTGCGGTGCGTGTGTATGTTTGCTACGATCGAAAAACATTGCCAGAGTATTATCATTCCGTAGAATGTATTGACTTTGTCTCTTTGGAAGTTAGTGTCACCGGGGAGTGTCATTGACAGATTGTCGCCTGCTATTTGGCTAGAGCGGCGGGTATCAAACTTTCGGAGGATGCATTGTACGATACGCCTATGGAGAATCAGTGACCTAATACTTTGTCGCGATACTAAAATGTATATATTTGTAAAGCCACTGAGGGGGTGGGAGGGGGAGGTCCCTTTGTATTGGCTTCAACCAATAGGCATTCGACGGGAGGCTTTAACGCATTGTGTTTTTTCATCTGCCGATTTACAACGGTTCAGCTGAAAAGAAAGATGATTAGTGGCTGTTAGAAGTGGGTGAGTGCCCCCTCGAAGGGGTTAAATAACTGAGAAATCACCACACACTGGCTCGACAGAATGCGTCCCTAATGCACACCCCAGCTGCCCTCACGCACACACATGCAATCACTGGGCCCCCAGCGCTTCCCATGAAAAATCAAAGCAATTTTTCTATGAAATTGCCTGCTGGAATGATGAGCGTGATTCAGAGCGATAATGATCGCCACTTGCAAAGACCCACCTGCTATTCCTTGGCCCGGTAATAGAAGCCGCCCGCTTTGTACAATTTCCATCGTTCCAGCGTCGCGCAGTCACGGCAGATATCTTCTGAAGGTCTCCTGCCCCTGTTTGTGGGATTTGTTGTGCAAATATCCACGCAGGGGTGTTGGTGTTGACAAGATTTGCAGAGATAAACAAACAAATTGTCCTTGCAGTTAGGAGTGAAATAAATGAATGAGTAAAGTAAATCTTCCAAAAAAATACTTTATTGTATAACTGATGTGCAGTGACATTTACTTCAGCGCCTATTACACCTAGCTCGCTATCAGGCCGAATGTTATTTTTTGTCGTATTTGATTTACACACATCACCCACTTGCTCCTTGCATGGACTGTTCACATCTTGAAAAGTGATATTGTTTTGTCAACTTTATTTAATTTGTTATTTTGTATGGCCTGCCTACATTCAGCCGTACACCATTTTTAGCAAAGGCGTTCCATTGCTCATTCCAATGTTTTCAGTTGAATGTAAAATATTTGGAATTACAAGGCGACACTGGCATTTGTTCCGGGATGTTCACTGTAAAAATAGGTGGACGTGGTTAAATGCAAGGCAGCCCTACAAATGTGCACAGTTTAGCTTGAAAACTTGTTTAATTACAAGTTAGGAGTTAAGCGTTTCTGTTGGGTTTAAAAAAAATGTTAATTCGCAGTAAATGAAATGAAACCTGCACTGGTAGTGCCATGCACTCAATATTCATGGGAGATGCAATTTCCATTCACATTGCTTATTATTTAGCATTCATGTTTTCTGTTGTGGATGTGATTTCAAATCAAGTAATCACATAAAAACCCCATAAACAAAACAGGACTCTCCAGCCGATGGCTTTTGAAAAATCTCTGCATGGCTGTCAAGTGACACGACACAATAAATCAGGGGGCTCCGAGGTATTGCACCGTGGTGGGTGGTGCAAAAAAGGCACGGCTCCCCACTGATGAGGTTGGCCCGGAGGAACTCACCTTTAGCACAATGATGGAAACCTCCTCTCCAGCCTCTTGAAATTGCTCGTTGCCAGCGCTTTGGATGGTGAAGTGTACGCTGATCATCGTGTAATTGCGTCTATTATCGAGTGCTTCTGCTCGCGTGTTTACGCTCGGCCCCTCCTCTCTCTCTTCCTTGCTCTGCGTCTCTCCCTGTCCCGACCAACGACCCCGCTCGCTACGCCGGTCGCCTAAAGATCGGCTTCGTTAAGCCGCACCCCCTGGTGACTCAGCTGCAGTCGAGGGCGGTCGAGACGGAGCTTCATTTCGACGTGCAGGCCTTGCCGACCTCCTGCCCGCCCCTGCCGTGGACCTCGCCCCGATTCGGCGGCTACGTCCTGATACCCACTACCCTCATGCGCAGCGTGGACATGGCCACGCAGCACCAGAACCTGCTGGATCTGTGCCAGGTGAGACCCTGCACCCCTTTTTCCGCCGCATAACCGAGCCGTGCTGGGGCCCGCGGCGAGGGGGCCCGTCACAGCTCAGGAGGCACCAAGTTGTTTTGTTCACCACGAAAGTAGAGTTGTGCCACAGCCCGTCACATGTGACGAACCAGTCGTTGATGCATATGGATGACACGATGACGACGAAGTTGGGTTTCCGTATCAACTTGACGTAATGTGCAATGAACCAGCCGAGAGACGCAAGTCGTTGACACAACTGATGCTGTGTTTGAGTTGTGTTGCCGAATGACATCACATGCAACGAACGTGCCATTAGGCCCCGCCCCTGGACCTGCTGGGCCCTGAGCCAGATTCACCTGCTTTGTGAGGAAAGCGTTCCATGGATTGGTTCTGGCTCGTCTCGGCAAATAGCCGGTGGGAAACCACCCATACTGTGAGGGCCTTGTGCTGGCTCGGCTTGGACGTGCCACTGGAAACACGGTGGCAGAGACCTACAGCACGCACAGGTGTGAGCGCGGGTAGCGTTTCAGCAGTTTTGTCCTCTGCGCGTAATAAGCCCAGAGTGATCATTTGCTCAGAGTGTTTCGAGTTGAGTCAGGAATTTTTTGTCTGTGGTTGTTCACCCAAACAAAGCTTTTTGGAAATTAAATGATGCTGAGCTCGAAAAAAAGAGGAGAGTTCTTAAAGTCTGGCTTCCATTTATGCAGTGCGTGTTACCTAATGACGCTTTTTAACAGTCTCATCAATATTAAAATTTTCGCTTCTGTGTCCGTACACTTGGGCAGTTTTGCATTTCTTTAAAATGGCTTGGCGAAATATGGTAGCTTCACCTTCGACTCAATGCCATGGCTTAAAGCGCCTTAACCGCAACTTTGCCTCTATCTCGCACATATTTTACATCGCTCCGTATTAAACTCAGCGGTGGCCTGCTGGGTATTTTCTTCTGTTCGCTGCCAGATGTCTTCACAGGTGACGTCGAGGGGCATGCTGGGTTTCTGCTTGCTCATTTCAAATGTAGGGTGGAGCGGTGGTGCAGCGATTAACGTACTGCACTATGAACATGGCAGTTTGAGTTTGAATCCCAGCCGGAGCTAACTAATACCAGCGGCGAGTGATGTTCGAACCGGTCCTGGACATCCCACCTTCACCTACCTGCATATACCAGCGTGGTGAAGTATGGTCAAACAACTGCTATGGCCGACACAGCATGAGGAGGCTGTTATCCTGCAGTGGGTTGACTTGTGTTCAGAACAGCGCAGGCTGGGCACGATTAAGCCACAAAAAGCTGATCTGTCAAATTGAGGACCAGGAAAAGGTGGAAAAAAATCAAGGCTATGTCTGCCAAAACGGTACACCAATGACCTCATTGTTACGTATCCCAATTAGCCACATGGCCTGCTGCTGCTGGTGGATTATTTCAGCAGAATTGGTTCAACACAAGCACCCTCTGGACTGGTGTTGACACTCGGTGTACTTCTTTGTTTTTGTGGAGGGACAGACACGTGACGAAAAGGCATTCATCTGATTATTTATTCTATCGCTTTTATTTAACATTCTCCACAACGAGTATTCATTTGCTAGGCAGGCCATGGGAGATATATTTGACGAAGGGCAGTACACAAGCACACACATTTTAGATGTTTCTCTCACGGTGGGGGGGGGGGGCTCTTTTTGTTGCATGGCTGGGCCTTGACCCCCAACCTTTGACCCACCTGAACCTGACCGGCGCAGGTTCAGGAGGCGCGGCGCTTGCATGCCGCCATGGACGTGCTGAACCAACTGGGGGCGTGCTCCTGGATCATAAACGAGCCACTGCTTGACATCGTCATCGCCATCTTCAACGACCGCGGCTGCGACAAGCTCGACATCCCACCGCCTCTCTCCGAGGCTCCCAAAGTGCCCAGGTAGCCGGTGGGGTGGGGGGGGTCGGAGGTGGAAAGATCTTCGTTTTGTATTTGTTTTTGGAATTAAGCGAGCCTCCTTTAATTCGGATTGCCTAATCGCTTTTCAGGAGCGCAGAGCATTTCACTCCGCCTGATTACAAATTTTTTGTTATTTGTTTCTTTCGGTTAAGTCACGTCTAAAGATAAAATAATAAATTAAATTAAATAAAAATTAAGATTGCATTTTTTTGTTGTTGTTTGGCAACAGAGGGTAGTGCAGTAAAATCCTTTGTTTTACTCTACTTATATGTTCCCACATCTATGCTGCCCACCACCAATCCCCGTTCACCAGCGTGCATGGTGAATTATGATCAAATACCCCCACAGCTCGCATGCAATGGGAGAGCCCTCATCCAGCAGCGTATTGACAAAATATGGCTGTAAATGTTCAAATTATAAGTTGCACAGTTTCAAGTTGTCACAAGTTGTCACAGCTTGAAACTATTCCAACGGGCGCAGACTCGCACACAGGGCTTGACGGTTACTGTTGGATATTCCTATCTGCGTGGCAAACCGATAGAGGAATTTTAATAATTTAACCCTTACGATTATCGACAACACAGAAACCCACCCCCTCACCCGAAATGAACAAGCCAACCCAAGCATCAAACCCACGCTCCGTCCCACCATCCGGCGCAGGTACGACCCAACGGGTGAGAACGGCATCGCCGACCGGCTGGCTTTCCGGCGCGCGTTGACGCACGCGCGCAAGACGACAAGCGAGATGCACAGCCTCCGCATGAGCGCGCTCTACAAGCTGTCCATCGCCAACGCGATGCGCGGCCGTGTCTTCTGGTTCCCGCACAACATGGACTTCCGCGGGCGCACCTACCCATGCCCGCCGCACTTCAACCACCTGGGCAGCGACATGTCACGTGCCCTTCTGCTGTTCGCCGAGGGGCGGCCGCTGGGCGAACGCGGCCTCGATTGGATCAAGGTCGGTTGGTCGGTCGGTCGCGCCGTTTCATTTTCTTTTTGTTGAATCTCGCGCGTGCCCGGGTGCAAGGACCGAAGACCCGAAATTCCAAGCGGTCGGCAACAAACAGCTCGATTTGAAGGCGTGCTGGATAAGATTTAATTGGTTTCAATGAGTTGGGGCGAGGTTATTCTACGAGCTTGGAGAAACGCGACGATGGGAGGGAATTCCGTGGCGGAGCAGTGCGAGGCAATAAGCAGAAGGGAAAGATTTTTGTCCGAAAATTGCGGTGGTTGAACACAATAAGGGTGAGGGGAAACAGTCTAGCAGGTCGAATTCTCAACGTGGGTGAGTTCACGGGGCACCGGTGCCGTGATCGTGCTTGAATCTTGCCGGTCGTGTACCGCGTATTGTTCGGCACGATGTCTGTGGTTTTTCCGCTCCACGTGCTGGGAGCTTCCGTTCCTAAACAAGTGCGCGCGAGGCACAATCCGAAATCACATCGGGAGAGCTCATCAGCAAAACCACAATGCATGTACGTCTGTTAAACTTCCTTCGCACCGAATGTAGCCATCTGTGATAATCGGAGATGCGGGGTAAGGACAACAAACTAAACACAAAAAGCAAGAAATCCTGCACAGTCGAGCAAATTCTATGAGCACGGTTGGCTATGTACGATGCGAAAGAAGTTCAACATACGTAACACGTATAACAATCCATTTATCCGTAGATCCACCTGGTGAACTTGACGGGTACCAAAAAGAAGTCCTCCCTGCTGGAACGCCGCATGTTCGCTGACGAGAAGATGGACGACATCCTGGACTCGGCTGACCGACCCCTCACGGTGAGTCTCTCAGACTAGATGCGAGCGGCCACCTCAAGGTCTGGACGAGTTGGAACCGCCGTCGACCCGCGCAGTTTGCGTCTTGAGTGCTCGCAGCTTGAACAGACTTCACCGCCATTGTCACATGCTTTCCCCCCGCCCCCCCACCCCGAAAATTTGCCTTGCAACTGAGAAATATATGTAGAGAGATCATATTTTGGGCCGTTGGCCTTCTTTTGCAGGGAGGTGAAAGGCTGAGGATTGATAATCGTAGTTGAAGAAGCCATTTTTCATGGTCAATCGGATGGAAATACAAAAAAAAGAATGCATTTGACATTTCATATTTTCACAATTCATTATTTATCTTCAAATCAGTTGCCCATTTTTCCAGTTTATTTTATTTTATTACAAGTCTCTGTGTGTGACGTTTTCTTTGCATTTGGGCCGAAGCACCGGCCCACGGTGGCCTCCTCTTGCGAATGACCTCACAGGGTCTTTAATGTGCACTTTACATCTGATGGTGCGCTTTGATAGCCGTCGTTTTGTGACGCGCTTTCCGTGTTTGTTCTCGCGTGTCTTTTTTTATCCCCCTGCTTTAATCGCGAGGTCTTTCAACTATTGATCACCTGTTCAGAGCGGCCAATGGCAAGGCCCCCTTTGCATTGTCACCGGATGACATTGCTGCGCTCGTTCTGTGGCTGGCTGGCTGCTGCCGTCTGATGCGGGTGTCTTCCTTCCATCGGGGCTGTTTAAAATGTATGAGCGTGTGCATGAGCTCTACAGTGCGTGCGAGTGGTGCACAGCTGAAAAAAGCCTGCTGCAGGCGGCGAACACAAAGCACACGGACGCACACATGCACAGACACTCGCACGGACGGCAGTTGTTGAATTTATTTCTGAACGGAGCATTGTTTTGTCCATACCGTGAGCGCATCTCATCGTTGCCATGTTAAACGTTTGACTTTGTTTTAAGCAAACATTTCCATGACATCATTATTAATGTGATGGTTTTTTTTGTCTCTTTCCATGTAACATACCGCTAGCATTACCATATTAACATCAACAGATCGGATGACATACAATGCTAATGACCGTGTGATTGCTTTAGATTTGCCATGACTGCTACAGAGGTGTGAATTGCATGCAACCTCAACGCAGATAATTGCTTTTCGTCGAGGCTTCCGGAATGAAGCAAAGTATGAAAACTCTTAATACACTGCGCCACCCAAAACCAATGAGTCACCCACGTGTCGCTTTCACCCGGAGTGTCCTTGCAAAAAAGACTCGTTTGGAATTTTTTTTTATTTGCGCCGGCTTTTCCGTCCGCAGAGCCACGTTGCCCCGCTTAATCGTCGGGAGCCCTTTGACGTCGCGGCCCTCGTGGTGTGCGGGTTCCTCGGTGCGTCTCCGCGGTGGCGTTTACAGAGGGGGGGGGCATCATTTCGGCTTGCCTCCTTTTTTTTTTAAGAAACCCACTTAAAGGAAAAAATTTTTTTTCCACGTTTTCATTAAGGCAGCTGGGACGTCGCTGCTGCCTTAATTAGAGCGGTTAGTTTCCTCTTAGTGGGCAGTGGCTCGACGTTTATTATAGCCGTCGACTAAATTGCAGCAACAGGTTATCAACTAGAGAAACGTGAGTGATCTCATTATAATTGATTGCCTGACTTGGCTTGCCCCTGACCTTTGTACTGATGTGTTATTTTATATATATTTTTTTTACGATTTAAGAAAAAAAATCAATTGCGCTAACAATATCGTCTCCAAACAATCAAAATAACCTGTCAAATGCAAGAAAGAAAAAAGAAAAGATGTAAGCCAAGGGAAGATGGAAAGGTTTTCGGGTATTCCAGGATGTTTTCCAGCTTTGTGTGGCCCAAATATTTCAATATTTGCCACTTTGCTAAATTGTAATTCTTCAGTCATTGTCGTATGCAGTCACCACCATCGTCTTTTATCCTTTTCACTCTCCGCCGTCCTTGAAGCTTTTACCGAGTTTGCATTACTGTGTAAGCTCGGACTCACGTCACTTGCTAAAATAAAGCCAGGGCGACTTTGGCCGCGAACTGCTGCTGTTTAATAATACAGCAAACATTTTCGTAAATGACTCCTTGCACAACTTTAACCCAAGCAGTCGCTTCAACCAAAAAACACAAACAAACCCACAAGGGTTCGTTGCAAAAGTTGCTTTTTTGCGACCTTTTGCAAGCGCGTAAATGCAAAAACGCAATGCTGATGTACACACATTCGAGAGGCTGATCCAAATTGGAATCTAATAGGACGCTTGCTGAGATGAGCCCTGAATACTCACACGTAGTGATTATTATAAATCGTGTTCCGGCTTAACTGTGGCTTATGCAAATAGCTTTTCCTGTGCCGTTTACGTCAGCTAAAAGGCATTGTTAGTGAGGGGATGCTGTACCTGCCGCTGCCACAGTCGACACACTTGCACATTTAGATCAACAGATGGAGCTTTTGTCGTGTCCGTTGCCGCTAAGCATGGGCTCAACATCACACTAATGCGTCATCTGCGCAATATATATGTAATGGCAGCAGTTGAATTCGTATGTTTTTCGGCGTGAAAATATTTACATCGACCGAAGAGCACCTTTATCCTTTTTTTCTGAAAAAAATTATAATCCCAGCATTTAAATACTTGTTTGTTCCAACGCTAAGCAGTCGTAATCGTATTACAGCTCTTTTCAATGTTAATTGCTCTTTCCACATGCGATAAACTGCGCCGGGAAAATATCCTTTGCCTCACGATTTAATGTAAAAACATCACGCTTCGGAACGGTGGCCAAACAAATTGATTGTGCGACACCTGGAGGGCCGGAAGGCACCCTTGATACATTTTTTAAATGGGAATGCTAACACTACACCATAGACACCAAGCCACGTAACCCCTTCCCCCTCCGAGTTGAACATATCACGGAGGCAATGCAATAAACGAGGGATATCAACCTCTGTGCAAGTGTAAATCATTCATTCGCGATAATGCAGCACCTGTGAAACGGGGACGTAGACTTCTCTCTCCCTTGATGCACAGTAAGTCCCGGCCATGATGAATGTATGCTTGTGATTTCCAGTGGTCTTAGATAATTCAGAATGCCGCACGCTTGCCTGCAGAGCTGCGAATTGGCCTGTCGAAGGAAGTACAGCAAGTAGGTTATGGACCCTGCGTATTTTTGTTTTGTTTTCGCGCTATCACATTGTGCGCGTGGGTTTCTGAAAGGTGCCCATGGAAAAATGTGCACGAGCAAATGCACCATTCGAAGCCAAACCTTTTTGAAAAGGTGTTAGCCTCATTTGCGGCCTTGCTCGGTAAATACAGTGTTAACATTATTGCTATTTTGTTACTGCTAGTGTCAAAATACGCGTGAAAAGGGGAGTCCGACAAGGCAACACGCTTTCTTTAAAATTATTCACAGAGAGATTACAACTGTTTCCGAAAATTGGTTTCGGAGGAGCAATTAGGGTTCTATTCAAAGTAAGCGTGATGTTTGTAGTTGTTGACGAGAAGCTGTTTTGTAAACACTGCCTCGGTCACTGCATCACGCGCTTTCAAATGCCCTTCTGAGGACAACTGGAATGCTCTTCCTTCAAATATTAGGAAGCCAGTGGAGCTTTGCACTTTTAAATCGTCTAGATTGAAAAACTCTTTAGAACTGCTTTTTGTATTTATTTTTTGTCCTTTCCTGCACCCCCTGATTTCCATGGTTGGCTACGTGCAGTGCAAAAGAAGTTCAACATACATAGATACAAACAAGAAACTACCGGAAGCGCATTTTTTTAAATCTCCCAAGGGCGAACACGGCATTGCTCAGATGAATAGTCTGGAAGAGGAGTGGCAATCCTGCTGTGACGTTAACGCTTTCGTGGCGCTACTTAACGGGATATGCTCGGCTGAATTGTCGCCGCTTCAGTGATCATGCGCAGGGTTATGTAAAAAGCAAAAAAAAAGTTGGTTCTTTGCCAAGAGAAAAGTAAAAAAAATATGCCAAGGTATTGTCCCGACTGCTTTATTTTTAGCGGAGGAAAATTGTGCACAGTGCCTGTCGCAGTGTCTGTTGTTTTGGTGCCTTTGTATGAAGTCCAAGCTCGTTCCAATGTGAGTCATTGGTACAGATGTTGAAAAGAATGAAACGACGAAGGTCGTCTGTGCTGGTGTAACATCCTGCCACCACGACCACCAACAATCTCCGCTGTGTGAATTCAAATCAAACGGTTGGACGATGCAAATGCAGTGTCATGCAGAATCGTAGCTGAGGTTTGTTACGCGTCCAAAAGGACATCCACTGAAGAGACGGGGTGGGGGGGAGCGATGAAATGAGCTCGTGCGCAGGCGCTGGGTAGACTGTTACATCGCAGGATTGTGGGGGGCGACGATGGCTTGGGGAGGCCAATCTAGCAGTGGATCGACCGTGGCTGATGATGCCACAACCGTTGCCTGTCTGCCACCAGCTTGGTATGGCTGATTAAAGCGATTCTCTTTTAGCAATTAATCAACTCTGTCATTTACTTGAAAACACTTGATTCAATAATTCTACATTTTGCGCTTTTAAATACATCGAGGTACCAGTCCCTTGGGGCAATTACACAACGCGCCTTCCGATGGAGAGTGCACATTCACCACCGAGCGACATCGTTCCCACGGCTGGGCGTTTATTTGCCGCTGTTATAACCCAAGTCGCAAATTTTTAAAATGACGTGCGACAAAATTGCAACTATCCCACCAGCCACCCACTCAGCCACCCACCAACCCCCGCCCTCATTCTTACGTAACTATACCCATTTGGGCCCTGCCTTTGAAAAAAGGGAGTAATCTCAGGGGCTGTCACCTGGTTAAATAAAGGACGTTCAATTGAATTTCTACTCACTTTCTTTTTGTCACTGGCAGGCGCTTGGGGTGAGAAAGCCTTTTTGTGGTTGCCGCCAAAACAGTTGAAGTTAGAGGGGGTTTCTTTTCACCGGGAAGCTGCCATCGATGGTGAGATGGGCCTGCCGTCAGTTGAACTTTTAGACGTATCGTGACAGGCCGGTTTACAGACTTAAACACGTCCGCCATCGGTCGGTCCGAAAGACGGTGCCTAATTGGGCGACGTGGGCCGCTCACCCCTGCTGCCGGATGTTGTTAAATTGGAGCGTCTTGGGTTAGACCCGAAGGGAGATCTCGACGTTTCTCGTTGCCTCGTTGTGAGCCATGGTGCCCCACGTCCTGTGTTGCATTTACAGCGATCCTCGTACAGTCTCCGCCTTATTTTACGGTTGCGCTCGCACACGAGCATAAACGTGCCTCATGAATTGCGGTTTTGGGAAAATGCTAATTTTATTTGTGTGGTGCCAGGTTTTGTGCTTTCTTTCTCTTTCACGTAAATGTTTAGTCTATTTACTTAACGTTTATTCGATCCGCTACCGTCGGCAAAACCCGCACTTACCAGCGTGGTGAAGTATGGTCAAATAATTTCCACAACCCGCACGGCTTGGGGGGAGGACGTAAAGTAAATTGACAAAAGGGGGGCACTGTAGAAGTGCAATAGTTCTGGTGTTCGTATAAGTAGAAACATTTTTACATGAAAGAAATAGAGACCTTTTGACCTAATCGCTCATGTCTAATGATGGAAAAAATTCACCTCTCAATTGTTGTAAAACTATTATCCACCACAAGAAGGCTCTTTTCATGAAATGTTTTGGTCAAATAGCATTGCACGAAACTAAGGTAAAAATGGGCTTTTGTGTGCTGTATGAAGGCTTCGTACGTGAGTAGGCCTTCATCAACATTGGATTGACAAAGACCGATAATGTTGATGATGGCTTCAGGCTGCATTAATGAGACAGCTTCAGATCTACTGTGACTTCCTCATTAAAGGATGATGCAACCAAAGAGCAAGCAGCTCTCCCCGAGTAGACGGCACTGTGGCTGTCCCGCCCGAGTTTGAAGCTTCCCTAATGAGAAAACGGACTCTGAGTGATGTCACTGCATCAATGTAATAAAATGTACAGCGTGTCATTGGTGGTATTGTAGAGAGTACCATACAGAAGTGTACGACGTGAATTACGAGTTTTTTTTTAAAGCAAAGCTTAAAATTTAGGTTAGACAAAATGGAACACGCAGCCCCGGCTTTTCTCTCCAACAGGGGTGCGCGATGCCTATGGTATGAGATAAAGCCAATGAGTCCATTTTATACGGCCCGTTGCCACATGAGACTGGCACATTATATTTATCCATCGCTGCAAGAATCTTAGCTGCATGTTTACTTCGGAACTGCGACCTAATATAATTATCAACGCGTCGGAGGAAAGCAGATGCAGGCATCGTGTTAGCGTGTTAAGATGAGACCAAGTTCTTTTTCACATTATTATATTTGGGTGATGCTGATCTATGTACTAATGTGTGCTCGCCCACCAAATGGTATTTGAAAGTCATATTTGGCCCTTGGTAAAGGAAAAAAGGCTCCATATCTCTGGCATGAGTTGCATGAAACAACTCGAGTAGAAAATTGCCTGCGGGCCAGCATCATTGAAGGGAGATTATTTCCACCTAAGGTGTTTATGCAGCCTACAAGGTTGAAGCTGATGTTTAGGACTTGTGTCTTTCAGCTCATTCGGTTTTCACCATGTGTTGTTTACCGTGCGTTGTTGTTTGCTGTCGCGGTTTCCGCTGAGCCATGGTCAGACTGACACCTGATAATTCTCCACATGCAGCCTGGCTCTTAGTTTCTAAAAATAGTTCCACTAATAGATATTGATGGTGAATTACAATTCGTTTATGAGTTATTCCATTACGTGACCCGAGCTACAAATAACCAAATGGATGCTTCCTCATTTAACTGCAAAATGCTCTCAAATCCCAACTTTTGGGTGCCTTCCACCGTTGCGCTGGGACAAAGAAAAGATTAATAGAAGGGCACAGCATTCTGCCCTTTTAAAGCTCGACGCTTGCTCCCTTTGGCCATACTTTACTGCCTTTTGTCATCTGCACGTTGTGTTGAAAATAGGAAAAAAATTCCCAGCGTTTTTGCAGCATCCGTGCCATTCCTGTTTCATTCTTGTTCAATTATCTACCAGAAGTGTGGAGTTTCTCCCCTCCTGACCTCGCTGATACCACCATTGTCCCAGTTTATTGCTTTCAATTCTGTCTCCAGAAAGTTCTGTCTTGAATAATGACAGGGAGGTCATCGGTGAGATTTGGGGCGGTGAAATCAACTCCTGTGCAGGTGCCAAGTGGATAATCACGTCGCAGGCTCGTGATAGATGTCGACGGCTCGGGGAGGCCTTCAACCAAAAGTTGATTGGTCGTGGCTGATGATGTCGACGGTGATTGTTTAATCTTGGTAACAGTGCATACATAGGCATCAGTATTTACAAAATAACAAGCAAAAATTTCAGAGGAAGAGCACGCCAGCGTGCAGCACAGAATATAAACAAAGGTTCTTGCAGTCAATGGTGGACGAGGAGCGATGGTCTTGCGGTGCGCTTTGGTGTTGACAGTGCGGTGAAGGGAGTTGGCAGCGGTGGTGGTGGGGGGCGCGAGGGGCAGCGGCAGACTATGCCGTGCCCCTGCCTGCGGATGGGCAGAGAGTGCCGGTAATTGTCAAGCTACTGGCAGAAGAGTGGGGGGACAGGAGCAAACGTGAGATTAACGGCTGGCAGGGTACTGGAAGGAGAGTCGTGTGTAGCAATCGCATCTGACTCTAATTAAAGCACTCGGTGCTAGCACCTACCAGTCAAAGCGCTTTACAATAACTGTTTAGCATTCCTTGTTCGGAATGTCTGAGTCGATGAATCTTGGTGTTTTTTTTTTATTATTGATAAAATAAATAAAAACTAGATTCTCTGTTTTGGAGGTTGGATCCATGTGGTTTTTTTTTTGTCCCACTGATTTGTGGGAACTTTTCTTGCAGTGGGTTGAGGTCAGGGTTTTTTTTTTACCAACTGGTTTTCACTGCAGTGCAGGGTCGTGATTTGTTCGTGTTGAGAAAAGTGGCAAATGAGGATATGAAGCGCAGAGCCCCAAAAGTTGGAACCGCTTCGTTTTCACTTTTGTTTTATAATTGTGAGGTTGTGATATTCTGCAGTAAAAAAAAAAGTGCCATATAATTAATGTTTTACTTTCCTGGCATAACCCAATTTTTTTTTTTTTAACACTCACAGGTCACAGTTTGGCTTCAGAACCTGGATGTAAACCGACTCCCACTTCGTAGGCCATATTGAGCTCAAATTTAAAGGGCTCTTAACACTTGTACAAGGTGCTCTTCGTGAGTTTTTTTCTTGTGTGACAGTAATGTTGATGAAAATAAACCCAGTCTCTTAGGTATTCTCTGTGATAGCAACAGTTCAAATAAAGGCAAATCAAGCCAATCTAAACATATTTTGAATAGGTAACAATTATATTTGATACATTTTTTAAACACAAGCAGCAGAGATAAAAAAAAAACGGAGATTGGTTTGCATGCACGGAACGCCCTGCAGCGTGGGTGAGCTGTCGAAGCAAAGTTGAAGGATATATATTCAGCGTATAAAACAAAAATCTGCTTGAAAATTGAATTTAAACTAAAGTCAACTGGCATAATCCAAGGACCTGCCTCTGGGAAAGCACAAATAGTCTCTTGTCAAAAATTGGATTCTCTAACAGGAATGAAATATATTTTGCGCAGTCTTCAAAACGTTAAGTTGACAAAAAAAAAAATCCATCTAATTCAGCAGAACGTGAAGCGTTTGACATTTTATTTCCTAACAACAACATTTCACATCTCTGTGTTCCAGACATTTAGCTTATCCGTGTATGGTATGCTGTGTCATAGCGATGTACTTGACAAGCCTTGTCTGTGTTCTCACATCGGGCCAACCTTTTTTTGGCCTTTTGAACCACACATGTGGCATATGCATTGAATGTTTACTATCCCAAGCATTGACGTATAGTCTCTAATGGCAAGTGTGACCATTGCGTGGTTTGTGTTTATCTGTGTGATTCAACCTCAGCTGAGTACCTGGTGTGGTGCGCAAACGTCAGCATTGGCAGACAAAGGCGGCCTGGCGTGGTGTTGGTTTTACCACCCCCTCGTGCGCCTTGCTGGCCTTCATAGGTTTTCGCAAAAAGCACTTGCCCCAAGAATCTGTTAAAGGCTACACGGGGGGATCTTTGTGTATCACAGTTAACAAACATTTTTTGTTGGCTTCACCTGTGAACCACATGCTAAATAAATCAGCAGTGAACAAATAAATAACAAGCTGTATTTACAGAGGGGGCCAGCATTGTTTGTGGACTATGGCCTTAACACTTACGAACATGTTTAACCATTGTTGTGCACGGAGGAGGTTGGTGGGGGGGGTAGATCAATTAAAACAATTAAAAAGGCCACGGTTAATATGTACATTTGTTCAATTAATTAGCGATCACTTAACAATTAGATAGAGCCATTATGAAAAATGGTAACGTACACCTACGCCAGTTAAATATTAAATTGCGACGCAATCATATGTTGCTTTCACAAATAATGACGTAATTAGATATTTTTTGGGGGGACTGGGGCAGAGCGGGATGGGGTAGCAGCAAGATTAATGCGCACGAAAAACAAATGATATCCAACAACTCCTCTGGCCCGTAGAGAGTGAATCTCATTCATGGTTGAGCGCTCGGTCCCTTCACGACGATGGTGCAGGGCTCCCTCCGGACGTGCCGCGGGTGACTCGGCGTTGCTCCACGTCCCGTCGCGTGCTTCCGACAGTGATGGCACAAAATTGAGAGTCTTACCGGCACTGTGCTTTGTCAGTTTTGTTATTGTCCGGTGCGGATGCCTGGACATTGCCTGAAGCTGATTTGGATTGGCTGCAGTCCTTCCACATACGACGCCAAAGACGCCGTCTTGACATCCGATGGCTCGACTTCGTCAGAAATGTCACCGTTGCATCTGTGGTCGAGAGCTTAGTTCGAGGGAAGCAGGCCATGTCACTTTTTTGGACACGTCGCCCATCTTAAGTAAAAAATTGCACTCTTGGGTTGGTGGTCGACGTTGGAAGTGAGAATTACGACCCTCAAAGGAATGGCGCCGTACCCCGTGGTCGCACCCCCTGTGGATCAAACAAAGCACTCGAGACGCTGGTGTACGGCAGCAAGAGCAGTTTATGCGAATGCTGTCACAGGGGATTACACGTTTGGCGCAACGGCTCCTTCGCTGACTACGCGTGATGAATGAATGAATGCCTTCCCAGGGCCGCCAGTGGTGGATGGAGGCAGACGAGCCGTGGCAGGTGCTGGCCTGCTGCATGGAGATTGCCAAAGCTGTCCGCTCCCCCGATCCCAAGGAGTACATTTCACACTTTCCTACCCACCAGGTAAGGTGATGATGTCGCCATCGTCGTTATCGTCGTCGTTTTCATCGTCATCATCTCCTTCGTCATTGTCACAGTGGTCATCATGATCGCTGTTTACGTCATGTGCATCGTTCTAATCGTCGTTGTCGTCTTCGTCGTCATTGTCACCATTATCATCGTTGTGACCGTCTTTATTATGAGCACTGTCATCATCATCGTCAGCATCCTTGTCATTATCGACAATATCCCAACCGTCATTGTGCTTATTATCGTTCTCTTCATCGTCACCGTGGTCTTCAGCATTATCGTAATCGGCAGCGGTAGCGGCAAGAATCGTCAAATCAGCAGCAGCAGCAATGATTAGTTTTGTCAAACGTCTCATCACAGGCAGCTCCATTTGCAGCGAGGCGTGCAGTACAATTTGCACTTCATAGCAAGAAGGCATTTAAAGACTCACCCCCCCCCCCGGCCACCTCATGATGTGGGGAATTGTCGCAATTTCGAGTTTTAAGACAATTAATTAATCTATTCTTCCTCTTAGCACTTTGGTGAATGTAGCACCACTAGTAGCTACAGTGATCACGTGAGCATTAGAAGAGATTTAAATCAATAAACCAATGCGTCGTTACAAGCCTATGGGTGATAACCGTTCAAAGCAGGGAACCGGTCCCAGTGGACGTCAACAGGGGAGATGAAGCGATGAGATCTCGGCTTGTGCATGAGCTAGATATATCGTTGCAGCACTTGACCGTGAGAGATGACGACTACTTGGGTAGGTGCTTGGGTGTGGGGGGAGCATGGCTGATGATGATGATGATGATTGCTCGCATATCAACCTATGTTGGAAGATGAGCAGAGGCGCGACTGGACTTTTTCTTTTAACGGTTGTGCGTTGCAGAGTGTTGGGATAAGGGCAGCAAGTAGCGCTTCTCGGCGCTACGTATAAGCAGCCAAGGCCCAGTTCTTCATGAGGAGACTGACCTTGAGCTCGGAGTGGACGCGGCGGCGGTTGCGGCAGCGGTAATTGATGGTGATTTTGCATATTCAGTGGGGTGAACTTGCACGCCGAGTCTTTACCGAACAACGTTACGTGCGATAAATCGAGACGCATTAAAATTGCATCGTAATGACCGCAGTACTTTTTTTTTGTTTAACGATACGGTATTTGTCTCACTGTGGCATAAATATATAATTTCCTTTCTTTTTGCTTGCAATATGCTACTGAATGCTTTGCATTGTGTAAACCGAAACATTGTGATACCATTCTGTCCCTGTGTGCACTGTGCGGAAGTGATCACAGCTGATCGCCATCACTGATGTCGTGACTTTTAAGCCAGGCCAGTTAGACTGAAACAAAACAAGTCAAAATGGTTTGACTTCCTGCTCAAATGAGCATTAAGGTGGTGCTTGAAATTCAGTATCCCGATGGCGAGAGTGAGTCTGTGCGTAGGGGAACCGCTGTTGACTTCGCCAAAAAAGTGGAACTCATTTCACAGACCCCGGAGGGATGATGGGGCGAGTCGCCCCTCTCCCAACCAGGATTTGAATTCACAACCTTCAGTCTCTGAGCTTCTTGCTCTGCCACTGAAGGACCTGGCCAGATTTTGATGAGTGAGGTTTGCAGAATGTTTCTCTTATTGCATTAGGTGGTTTTTGCATTGCGCATTTGGAGGTTATCATTAACAAGTCAATTGCAATGTAGGTGTTTTATTTATACTTCTTTTCTTTATGAATACATACCCGCCGAATCGCACAGATGCTAGTCCAGGGCTCGGCAACCCGTGGCTCTGGAGCAAATGCGGCTCTTTAAGAACGTTATTTATTAAGGACCCTCTCCTATTCACGTGCATTGTGACTCTTGAATTATTGAGTTTTTTTACCGAAATCGAACAAAAATGTCTCTTCTTGTTATTTTGGTTGCCGACCCCTGTGCTAGAGTGATCTGGGCAAAGTCCCTTCAGTGAGTCTGTCCGGCAGGTGTGATGAACAGCCCTGCGTAACCAAGCAGCTTTTATTTGGACGCATATATGGATTATGATTGGACGCAGCAAAGGCTAGGGAGAGGATTGACTGAAGTTGTACAGGAGGACTGGTACAACCTCAGGACCGGTACAAATCAAAGAAGAAGTCGTTGCATAGATTTTTTCCGTTGTGCTTTACTCTTGCACCGGGTGTTGTTCTGCACGATGTCCGAGGCGTTGCTCTGTTCATTTCCCGAAGAAGCTTCCAGCACGCGGAGCGAAACGTCAAACGTCGTGCCCGTCAGCGCGCGCGCTATGACCCAAAAACACACCGAAGGGCTTGCCGAATCGGTCTGTGCAAAGGAGGCTTGTGAATGCTTATGCCGGGCCGATAGAGACAGCTGGCCTCGAGGGACAAAGCTCGGTGCACTGGGGTAGTGTGTCAGGTGGCTAAAACACAAGCTGACATTTTGCGAGGAATGCAGTTGGTGCATCTGCCAGTCACCCTCGTCTGTTAACCTTTAACACTCACGTCTGGCACGTGATCCCGTCAGCAAACCTTTGCCACTCAACGTGGAATCAAGAGTTCGCCGAGTGTGGCACAGGCACCACGGTGATGGCACCAAAACTTAGTGGCGAATTGTTGCTGCTGCCGCTTCCGCTCTCGCTGATGCTGCTCCTGTTGCTGACCCGCTGCTGCTGCTGCTGCTTTTGTTGGCGCGCAGGACGGGTCCTGCAATGGGCTGCAGCACTACGCCGCCCTGGGACGCGATACGATTGGCGCCGCATCCGTCAACTTGAAGCCGCTGGACATGCCCCAGGACGTGTACGCGAGCGTCGCGCAGCAGGTGCTGCCGCCGCCGGCGCTGCGACCGGTCCCCGTGGCCTCCGCTTTGCCGCTTCCTGTACCGCGCCGGTCTATTTCTGATGGGGGGGGGGGGGACCCAAGCGAATTAAAACGCAGAAAGAAAGTAAATTCTGTGCTGCACGTTATAGAGCCTAATGCTCTCGTTTCTGCCCCTCCTTGTTTTGTAAAAGATTGCTCTCACCGGTTCATTAACTGTCTAGATAATTGTGGTATCCTAGCACTCGGCACCTTGCTGTAAATCATGTTTTTGATTAAAAAATCTTGTTGGTTTTAATTTCTCCAAAGCCTTACGCGATGTTATGTTTGTGTATGTTTTTGTTTACTTGTGCAGATAGTTTATTCTGTTAAATTTCAGTGTCCCCAAACAGCAAGTGCTGGTTGGTGCTCGCCTTGGTTGGTGATCTGGCACGAGTTGTGGAAATCCAACAATTTTTTGCTTTGTCCATCATAGGGCAACCACCATTTATTTCCCACCATGTGGTTCACCCGCACCGTTTGCCCTTCCATTACCGACCCAGAGGGAAGATGGGCCATGCCAACCGGCTGCAATTTAAACTGAAAACGTCACCGTAGGGAGCTCTGTGCATGTATCAGCGGACCTAATTCCAATCGTATTATCTTCATGTCCATCTTAAGTATTCCAGTCGAGCAATATTTAATGAATCTTTTGCTTATTCAAGGCTTGCGGCTGACACGGTGCGGGCGAGCGTGTTTCACGGACAAAGTGTAGGGTTTTGGCAAGTGTCCCTTGACGATGTTACGGTTCGGTGCCGCCCCCCTCCTCGCCACCCTTCGCCTCACAACTCCGCGACAAATCTCTCCGATGGCCGCTGCCGTTCTCAGGTTGATGTGTTCCGTGCTGAGGACGCCAAGAACGACGTGAAGATCGCCCAGGTGCTTGAGGGCTTCATCGGCCGCAAGTTGGTCAAGCAGACGGTGATGACTGTGGTGTACGGCGTGACGCGTTACGGAGGACGACAGCAGATAGAGAAGCGCCTCAGCGAGATGGACGACTTCCCCAAGGTGCAGCACCACCTGCGGCTCCGCTGCCAGCCAAAGCCTTCTGTTTGTGCTCCGTGGCATTTTGTTCCCGGGCCCCCTGGGGTCTTGCGCCAGTTGCGGAATGACGTGCCCTCTGCGATTTAGTCTGAAGCTTGAGTGTGCCAGCACGACTCGATCTCCGAAAGCTTTGGCCTTTGCAGAAATTTACAAAGCAATTGGGCCTCCCTCTAGATATGTGCCACTGGTTTGCTGCTAAAAAATGGGAAAGTAAAGTGGGACTGCCAGGTTTTGTGTTGATTTGTGGATACTTGGGTATAGTGCAAGAACCAAAGCTTTTCAGCGATAAATTGCTTTGCTGGTGTTAACTTTTTTTCCTCGTGGCAATATATTTTTTAGTGTTCTTGATTGCGTTTGTAATGGGAAAAGATTGAGATGTTTGCCGACAGCGATTTGGTACCTCCTTTGCCAGTACCAAAATATGATAATAGGTTTGCCCCCTCTTTTTTCTGGTGTTTAGATGTTAACGCACCAAACTGAAACCTTTTACAAGGAATCATGTCTGCATTAACCACAATACTTGTGGTTAGAATGCAAACAAAAAACTTACTCTGATAATATATGCGTTGTCTTTGAAACTGATTGGTCCACACTAGAGATAGCTTTCTTTTGAAGTGTTTTGGCGTCCTCTGGTCTAACACCGTTTTGAAACTTTGCTCAACAGAATTCAAATACGTTACATTTATTATGTCCGTGATTTAAATATATTCCGCGTGTCTTTTTTATATGGTGAAGAAATTAATGAGAAATGCTTTAACACATTAACAATGTTGTTTGTTACTCACGTGCCCACATTAATTGCATAATGAGAAATTATGCCACGAAATTCTATTTAAGGTTTTTAAAAAAATAGGAAATACATTTTCGTAAGTGCATCACATTTTTATACTATTAAGCACTCAGGCCCGGGGAATGGCCTGTTCATTTACTAAAAATAACTTTTGATTGCACCGTCAATTGAAAAACGTCCCTTAAAAACGCTGCTTATTTTTAGCTGGCGTCCTGCTGCCAATAATGCTTGCATTTAACCTTCAGCGTAACCTCCGCCACTGCAGGAGGTAGACAATATTAGATTTTGTGTAGGGGGTAAAATGTATTCAAATGTGCTTACCATTGATCATATCGAGTCTTGTCACTGATGCCCATTAGGCTAGTTTGTATGGGGGCTTTGTCTCTTGTTTTCAGACTGTCCATCGCGTGGATGTACCTGCTTGTCGGAATGATTGTATCAAGGGCCTTTTGAGTTCATAATGAACTCTTTTGACTTACGAGCAAAAAAAAAAGAAAATACTCCCCTACCAAACATTGCAATTCAAAATTGCATTTGCGTTCATCACGTGGAGTAACCGAGGGTCTAAATCCCCCCCCCCACCACCCAAAAAAATCTGAAAGAATACAGAGATGACGGCTAGCGATAAGCGACGGATTAGAAGGGGTTACACATTAATTCACCTTCATATAACCTTGGACCGGAGATGTTTATCCCATTCATTTTTATACGCGCAAATCATATTAAATAACGATTACGAAATATTGTTTTTATTGTTTTGTACCCAACAATCACAATAAAATAAGCCACATTCGTTAATGAATGTTAAAATACAGCAACACAAAAACCCAACACGGCCGTCAATAATG
Organism: Lampetra planeri; assembly: GCF_965212315.1. Lineage (NCBI taxonomy): Eukaryota > Metazoa > Chordata > Hyperoartia > Petromyzontiformes > Petromyzontidae > Lampetra > Lampetra planeri. The sequence continues at coordinate 27,657,732 of NC_136109.1, read as the reverse complement.
TGGATCATTGCCCAAAACGCTGCCTATTATATAAGTGTTTGCTTTCGGGTGATGATATTGACCAATGTGTTGAGTTTTTCTTATTTATACATCATTCACAAATGCCAACGTAGTATTGCGTTAGAGGGAGTGCTTTGTACGCAGCAATGCGCAAGAGATGTTACAGTCTTCGGCTTGGTAACATAAAGACACGCGTGTCTCAGTGATGCCCTCGGCTGCGAAACTACAATTAAGCCAATATACTGCGCCAAAATGTTGTTGTTTTTGTGCGTGCGGAAATGTAACCCTAAAAGTCGCTTTAAGTTTAATGAAAAAAAAAATCAATTCCCGAATGCTACTTTAATTCAACTTTTCACAAAGTGGCACGTGAAATCCATGAATTACACATAAGTGGAGTTAATGTTTTCTCAGAATTTGGTGCTGGTTTAAAACGGGGGGTGGGGGGGAGGAAAATCTTCCTTCATACCACCCAAACCCTCTCCCTTGCACCACCATCCATCGCAGGCCCCCGCGGAAACGCCCCGAGATTGGCCCGATCTCCACTAACAGATCGGCAGCATTCCGTAAGGTGACCCCCGGGGGTTTTGTTGCGAACTGATGGTGATGGAGCGATCGCCAACATCCACTTACATAGATTGCACATTTAGTATGCGTCCAGCGTCCTCGATATTTAAAAAAAATCAAGTGGGATGCGCCGATTAATGAAATTGCTGGCATAGGAAATCTAAACGTTGCTTCCTAAAGCGTTATTGTGCTGGGAAAAAACGGAGAGAAGCTTTTAGAAACATTCCAAGCGGTTCCCTTTGTCGCACGCTCATATCCAGCAGCGTGCATTCCCATGCAGTTTGTGTGTTACGCTCTTTGGGATTCACCTTTTGTCACTGCGTGTGTTTATTTTTGCTTTCAGGAAATGGTTTTGTTACTCTTCCATTTTTGTTATCTTGTTGCCAGATACCTGCCAGAGGTAAATTATCATCGTCCCTATGTCAGCCGGCGAATCTGGGAATTTAGTTTTGAGGAACCCCCCCCCAAAAAAAAAAACATACTTAACCGTATTCTTGGTTTTTTCGGTAAAGTCACGTAGAAGGGAAATAATAAAATAATAAAAATATAAAACAATAAAAATTCCCACGACGTTTCGATTGCAACACAAGCAATCATCATCAGGTGTGAAATCCACAGCAAGAACATTTTTATTGTTTTATATTTTTATTATTTTATTATTTTCCTTCTACGTGACTTTACCGAAAGAACCAAGAATATGAATCCCTGCAGTCACGAAAGCTTTAAATCAAAATTTATATTTAACCGTGTTTTGAACCGGCAATATTCGTACTGATTAATGGACTTGTTGACTTTGTTGGGTGATGTGTAATGTTAATTCACATCGCTCTACTTGTACAGAAAAGAGCTGATCAAAAGAGTTTAAGAACCGAATATTAAACACACGTACAGACGCACAGACACACGCATGCACATACCCTCATTGCTTCATTTTTCAATGTAATAACCGGCAACATCAATCCACTTGAACTTTCATAATATGACAATGTCACGTCAGTGTTTTACCGTTGTTCGCGTCACAAAACCTGTATGGTGCCCTATGTATGTATGGCGCAGTTATTTACATTTGTACACAATGCACAATTTAGTATGGCAAGCGATGACCATAAACCACTAGCGTCTAGTAATACGAAACAATTCTCCTGTCATTAAGCAGCATTTTTATCCATGGTTAAATACCCAATGTAATTCCAGTACATTTTGTAATTCCAGACTGCAAATCTGGTCATGACCAAATTATATTTTCATTATAAAAAACATCTCATCATGACTACAGAGCATCCTTGTCGCCAGATGCTGTCCCTGTGCAGCGTAGCTTAAATGAGGTCCTATGTCATATTTGCAGCAGTATGAAAATGAGGCCATTTGCTCGATTTTATTTTGGGCGTCGTTATTACGTAGAATGTCGTGGCAAAGTTGTTGCATAATGCTTTTCTTGGCACGATGTGTGGGCCCGGTGCTGTTTCGACAAAGCAAGGCAGCATGAATATTGCACTCGCAATTTTTTTCCACGTGGCAGAAACGTGCCACGATGCTTTAAAAAATATACAGCGATTATGCCAATCCTTGTGGCTGAGATGACCGCAAAGAACCTCGTACGTGCAGGAATCTCAGGGGGATCAGTGCAAGCACACGCCAGTGTGCCGTCGCCCGTCAGAAGCAGGTGGCTTCGGCCTTATGACGCTTTTATTGAAAGGAGGGAGAGAAAAAAAACATCCCCGTCATCTTGATTTTTAATGTGCAGGCGTGATTCTTTAATGAGCATACAGGTGCTTTGAATTGAAATATTTGTACCTTTTTAAAAAATGACAAAACAATAAGTCTGGCGTATGATAATATGATACGATAATTTTCACCGTATGGTCTTAACGCAATATCAGTTTTTCTTCACGGTAATCCGTATGCAGCGTTTGCATTTTTTTAGAAAGGTTTTTTTTTGCAGTGAAACATTTTTCGTGTTATTTTAGTGCAGGTTTTCGCATGCGTTGCAGTAATTGTGTTCGTGGCTGTCATTCTCTTGACACAACAACAACAACAAAAAACTTCGGAGACGTGCCAGCTGATAAAACTTGGGATGCATTTGCCGCTCCCTTCGTGAGACTAAATTACTCTCGGAGATGATTGCAAAAATCGTAGCTTCGTGCACTTGCTGTTCTTAGTCTGCAAATCGTCGTGGGACGGCGGGTGAAGTACACACACCAGTGCACACATTTGTCATCAGCTTTGTAAAGTTTCGCAGAGTGGCCATTGCCTGCAATTCGTCCAAGCTCAGTCATGAACTGAAGTTTAAACCACCAGCAACTGCAATGCAGTGGAATTTCACAGGTGAACCGTGAAGCTAAAAAGGTCGCAGATATTTTATAATGACTTATATCAAGTTGGTGGGGGAAAAAAAACAAGTTCATTGCCCTTTTGTAATTCTCAAACAGTCTGGCCAGAAATCAGAAAATTATTGGATTAAAAATGCACATGGAGGTTATTATAAAAATGTAATTAAATAGTAGCCATTGATTACATTTCAATTTGTTATATCTCTTGCAAGGTCTATTCTCGTCGTACTGTCAGTTACATTTTACGGCAAGTTTTTTGCCGTGTTTTTTTTGTTGTACAAGTATATTTCGTTTCAAAGGCCACTGCTCCATGTGAAATGTAGCCCATAAATATGCCATTCTAAGATTTATGTTGTGCCAAAAACGCACAGAAAACCACCTTCCACCGCCACGACCAAAAAAGAAAAGCCCCCGTCACCTTTTTGAGTGTCGCTACATTGCCTGTTGCAAGGAACGACCGACCTGCCAAGCTCATAGCCAGAACGTTGAACTATAGATAGAAAGCAATAGCATGTATATGGCTGCAGGTATAATGAGAGTGGCTCTGTGATTGATGGTGTAGCTGCACCGTCTTTCTCTCTTGTCTACTCCCCGCTGTCTCGCTGACCTCACCCCAAACAAACGTGAACCCCCCCTCTCACCCCCCCTCTCTCACCCCCCCCCGCCCCCCTCTAGGAGCACGTGTGGGACGCCTCGGCCTATCTGACCAAACTGGTTTTCTCCAGCCTCCGGGAGATGTTCACGGGAACCCGTGAGATCCAGGTGGGTGTATCTCGCCAGCTGTGCCTTCCAGTCCATCAATGGGACAATTTGCGGCGGCCAGTCGGGTAATTGCGGTGAACTGTGCATGACCGCTGAACGCTTGAGTCGTGATTCATGTGTTGGTGGACAAGCAGACCCATTGATTTTTATTATCCCTGCCCCCCCCCCCCGGTGTATAAACAGCCAAATCGGCAGATAATAAAAGTTAGGATTTAGTAAAAAAAAAAATCTAATGGCAGAAGCTGCCTCTTCACCAAAAAATGAAACAGGCTCTGGGTGTGATACATGTAGCACAACGGTGCATTTTAAACCCCCGTTACTTTGTGCCGAACACAAGCCTCGCATGCTGTCCGACGTTTCGTTAAAAGTGCTGGCAGCTCCTTCAGGAACTGAAACGTCAGATCGCATGCTGAACAACACCGAAGAAACACCGGATAGCTGTGCAGCACGACCGTGAAAACCTACGTAGCAATATAAATCAAAAGAATACTTCCCCCCACCCCACCGTTACTCTTATTTCAATATACGCTGGTTTTATGTAAGACTGGAAATAGTGCGCATTAATAATCCATGAAAGTGAGGCTCTGCGTTTACTCCACACCAATTCTCCGAAGCGGAGCTGCAAATAAACCGGCGCGTTGTGACGACCAATTCAAAACTCTCATGCGTTTCAGTGGAAATGATAGAGTGTGTGCGCTATTGATCGCAACAGTCCTCCCTTTCTCTTGAATTGCAGCAGGTAATTAGGCTAACGACACTAAATCATCCTCCGCCCAGTGTAATTACCCACCTAACAATGGTAAAGATACAGTTATATCAGGCAAGAACTAACCAAATTACCTACATTTGCAGGGGTATAGCTTTACATAAACAGTTTTTCACACAGCCGCGTCAGATGACTATGACGACCAAACGTAGACGGATTTGACAGGCATTGCGTACAATTCATTACAGGCCTTTGATTAAATTTGCCTGGTTTTTTCTCCCACTGCTGTTTCCGATATGATGAGAGGGAACAGATAAGACGAATGGGGCTTGTTAATGTTTGCTCACTGACTTACACGCACACTCGCTCCCTGCAGCCCGGGAGTTTACACATTGCCTGCAATTTTCCGTGCTTAGAACTCACATTCTTGTGCAAAACGCCATCATCAATAAGGTTTGCATTGTTCGAAAATAATACTCCGTTTATGCGCCTTTCATACCGTAACACGAGGGTCACGTTGAACCAAAAACTTAGATGGGACCTCTCGGCGAGAGGCAACGGTGTCACCGGAGACACAGGTGCGAAATGTGCCCGTTAATTATTCTATTAAAGTAATTTCATTATGTTTTGGGAGGGTAAAGGAATGGGTAAAAAAACACATTAACAGTAATTAGCAAAGGCGGCTGCTCGCAGGGTGTGTTTGATGAACCTTCCGTGAAATTGGCAAGATTATAAGGACCAGGATGTTGCCGTGGTGTAAGGGCTAGCAGAATGAACTTTCAATACCAGAGGTCAACCCTGGGCGTGGCAGTTGAAACAATGGGTGCAGGTTTCTTTAAATCCCCTTTGTTCACTGTGCAGGCGGTATAAATGTCTCTACCACAGCCGGTCGATCAGCAGGCAGCCAGGTCGCGTGTGTGGTGTCATACAGGGCTCACTTGAGCGGCTCTGTAGAGCTTCCTCTTGTGGAACCTTTTCCCACCAGCAGCGCCACGAGTAAGAGATTGTGGGTTTTGCGCCCTCTGTCCGTAAAGTAACGTGTAATTTTTTTTGTGATGCTCTCTTTGTGATAAAAAAAATCCATGTAATTATTACATTTGCGGATTCTTCTTCACATAGCCCCGTGGTTTACGTTAAAATCAAACATGCCGTTGCTTCAAGCTGTTTGAGTGCGAAATTAAGTTTTTGTTGGTGATGGAGGTGAAATGCCGGTGTTCATCCGCTGCGTAGCTGTTATCTTCACAATGGGGATCGACGTGTTATATAAGCGGCCTTTTAATTATCTAGCACGCTGGAAGACTACGATGTCTTTGAAAAAAAAACAATACATGAAAATTTAATAAAGCCTTTGAGCCATTAAATAAAATATATCACGGCTTTTTTGATTGTTGAAAATGAGAATCTAGTTGGCAACAGAGTGGCTTTCAAACGAAGCTGTACTTATTTGGGGTGAATAATTACGAAAGGCTGTGTAGCCGGGTGTTTGGGACATTTTAAATCGCTTGGTCGTGTTGGGTTGTGGCAAAAATAGGGCTATCTTTACTCCCAATAGTTTAATTTTGGTCGAGGAAGGGCATGAATTGGCTCGGTTCATCCATTACTTGTCAAATTCCGTCTGTAGCAACACGGCACAAGTGAGACAAACAGAAAATATCTTCTTGGTTCTTTCGGTAAAGTCACGTAGAAGGGAAATAATAAAAATAAAACATAATAAAATAATTCTCACGACGTTTCGGCCACAACGCAAGCAGCCGTCCTCAGGTGAAGAACAGGTCTGTCGGAAAGACTTTACCGAAAGAACCAAGAAGATGAATCCCTGCAGTCACGAAAGCTTTAAATCGAAAATTAAACAGAAAATAATTAAGCGATGCATTTGAACACTAAAAACACTGATTTAAAGCTTTCGTGACTGCAGGGATTCATCTTCTTGGTTCTTTCGGTAAAGTCACGTAGAAGGGAAGTAATAAAATAATAAAAATAAAACATAATAAAATTATTCTCACGACGTTTCGGCCACAACGCAAGCAGCCGTCCTCAGGTGAAAACCAGGTCCGTCGAGGCGACACCTGAGGACGGCTGCTTGCGTTGTGGCCGAAACGTCGTGAGAATAATTTTATTATGTTTTATTTTTATTATTTTATTACTTCCCTTCTACGTGACTTTACCGAAAGAACCAAGAAGACTAAAAACACTGTCCACCTGGTAACAACCAGACTTGTCAATATTGAGCACCTTCACCTGCCGTAGGTTGCATACGATATATTTATTTTGCGCAAATATCCTCTTCATTCGTAGAGACTTTCCCCCCCCCCCCCACATTCTGCATTTTCAACAATTACTCGGTCATCAGCAATTGTCATGAGCGAATTGTCTATCCGCCGCTTGATGAAGGCCTTCCCACTCTCGTCGCCGTTTATAACAGCCCTGCGAAGGTCGTGTTACATTTAATCAAGCGCGCGCGCGTGTCCTCCCTGAATTAAAACGCGATCTCTGCAATTTCATCCGCGAGAGGCAGATAGCGGCTGTTTTTATATTAGTGTGGGCGAGCACGTGTTAACGTGTTTTTTCGGGTCTTCCGTTTGCGAGCGGTGTACAAAATAAATACCACGGGACGCATTTACGCTGTTTAGGTTCCCCGGTTTAATCCGTGACTCAGCGCCGCGCGAAGGACCCCAGCGAGTAATGGCTCTGCGAGAGAATGCGTGCATGTTTTGAAAATCGTCTTCACTTCGCTATTTAAAACTTACAAGATGCAGGATCCCGCTGTGCAGCCCACGTACCTTGACTTTCGCATGGAGATAAGACGGCATCTCTTTCCTGCGTAAAAAAAAAACTAATCATTTAGAGGAAGCGGAAAAAGTATGAAGGCACACGTGCATGGTACCCTTATGGTCGCGTGTGGCGGGTTCAAGTGTGGGTATTCCCATCTCTTCCAAGACATCTGGCCAGAGCGAATGCGCATGCCAAGAATACTCTCTAAGAGGGACTCTGCAGAACTCTTTCGAGTGGAGGCCTTTCTGCCAGTAGTGGTATGAGCAGGCAATTTCAGGGCTGCCGCTTTATATATATTTTACACGGTGCAGTGACACGGCATCTTATCTCCTGCGCGCAGTTTCCCCGTTCACGCAGGGCTGTGTGCTGGTCGCGTACGGGACCGCTCGCAAACTTCATCAATCTTTGGTGCTCTCCAGCTTTGGAACCCCCTCGTTTTGATTCCCCCCCCCCCCCCCCCAGTTATGACCTTTCCTAAAACACGGTAATTTAATTCCCAAGTATTGCATCACTGCTGGGAAGGTCAGCAGATTGGGCAGCTTGGTGCGTGCGCCCTGAATAATAAATGAGTTGTCAGCGGATTTGAGGGATGGGGTGTCGGATGCTCACCTTCACCCGCTCTTCCCACTGCGTAGGCACGGCTCGTTCCTGGCTGTGTGCCTTCTTCCCGGCTACCAAACCGCGGCCGCCACTGCGGCCGCCGTGAAGTCGTTTGCATGCGCTGCGCTGTCCACGTGGGCGCAGGGGAATGGAATAAGGAAACACGTGGCCGTGTCTGCGGCGATGCTCCAGCCATAACATGTGACGTGCATTCTGACAACTTGCGGGGGGTCGTCATTTAGGTCAGCTGTTGGCGAGGTTTCCGCCCATGTCGACAAATAAGTTTGCTCGCTCGTAAGATTTATTTTTGCTCCTTTTAATACATGCGTGCGTTGCGATAAATTTGGGTATTTGTTTTCTCGGTGCCATTGCGGTTAAACGATAAGGGACTTTGTACTTTTCCAAAATCCATTTGAGGAAAGTAAATTGTAAGCAGTCCTGTCTGTCGAATTGCATTGTTTTAGCCTATGCTTAATTTCCCTTGATGCCAGGCAGTTGAGAGGATATTTGTGGAATTGTTGAAGTTGCATTTATATTGTCAAAGGCTTAATTTTGAAATGTGCTTAATATAGCAGCATAAGTGTTTCTGTGGATTGCGGAAAATCTGTTCTTGTCGGCTTATGGCCCTGCTATTCCAGGGACTAAGGACATGATCTGATTTCAACTGCTAATTGAATCACCTTGCTACAAGCTTATTTTAAGCCGGTATCCAAAACCACCTCCAGTGAATGCGCAAGATACGATGTTAGCACAGTGCTGTTCCTTATTAATAATGCGTAAAATTAGATATTGTTTTTTTGTTTGTTGAAGACAAAGATAGAGAAGTGCCTAATCACACGCGTTTGTCTTCGCCGCTCTTCAACGTTGTCATACAAGTGCCCGTCTATCCTCCCTGGAGGGGGGTAGGTGGAAAGCGGGTGGGGGGCATGGGTGGTGAGGAGGGAGGGGCGGTTTAGTGGGTAAGATGATGATTCACTTGTGTGCTGCAGGACAACCGTTGTGTGTCCGTGGCTGGCCTTAGCCTTCACCGCAGTACCTTTTGGATATTATAATAATCGCGTAATCCATTTTTCCTGAAGGTTACGCCGACTACCAGTTTGCGTTGCTCTCTTCGCTGCAGAGCTCTTTAGGGTAATACTCTCTACATATCTAGCCACTTTGGAGAGAGCTACATTTTATATTGTGTCTTGTATTTCTTGTTTTAGTGCTGTAAATCTTATTTTGGGGTGGGGGGGGCTGTTTTGAGCATTAGGAAATGATACTCAATCCTGGATTTCTCTTCACTTGATACAGTAAATTTGGCTGTGACGGTCCCACCTGAAGACGGATACTTGTGTTGCCTCCGAAACGTCGTGATTTAATTTAGTTATTTTCATTTATTATTTTATTTTATTATTATTTTTTACCTACGTGAATTTCCTTGCAGTCACGAAAGCTTCAAATCTAGAATTAAAGTAAAAAAAGTCAACTTTTGCAATGTAAAATGGAATTGCAAAAATAAGTGTGTTTGACGTATCAAGTGTTTTCCGACACTAAAACGGCAGCCACCATGATATTTCACGCCATGACTTCTGTGTTATTGGTGGGTCTTGAAAATCGAGCCATTTAAGAAAATGTCGTTCAACAGAAAAAAAATATTTAAAGCATTTCTATATGGGTTCTTCAAATTAAAGTTTCCGACAACGTTTGTTCAAGGAAGGCAACCTTGGAATGATTTCGGTCTGAATGAGTTTCATCTGCAGGGTGCAACCTCTTTCTTTGTAATAATTGAACCGAGTAGCAAAATAACTCTAATTGCCTTTTTTTAAAGGAATACAGTTCTGCAGAAAGGATGATGCAGCCCACGGTGTGATGGCTAGCACACAGAACTTTCAATGCAGAGGTCGCTGGTTAAATTTTCCAGCATGACAGCTAAAACAATTCCGTAGGCTTCTTAGAGCCCTCCGCCTCTGTTCACCCAGCAGTTTAAATGGGTACACCACAGTTAAGCGATCGGTTTGTCGCATGTGGTGGGGTAAAGTGTGTGTACCCCTACCTCTTCCAAGACTTTCGACCAGCTTGGAAGGGAAGGCCACAAGGTGCCCTGGTGAAATTGCTCGCCAGAGCTCCCTCGAGTTGAGGCTCTTCCTCCAGCAGTGTTATGAGCAAGATATTACTGTGCTTTTCACCGGTTATTATATAGAGTACGTAGGCATTTATGAGCACTGTCGCTGTCACCGCTAAATGATTTAACGTTTGCGCGCCACCTTCGTTGATCCCTTCAGAACTGGCTGACCGAGAGCGCGAGGATGATCGCCCGTGCGGGCCAGTCGGTCGAGTGGGTGACGCCGCTGGGCCTGCCTATCATACAGCCCTACCACCGCACCCAACGATCCGTGGTGAGTGCCACACTCGCCCACAGCCGGACACCGCCGCTGCCGCCACCACCACCACGTCACGCCTGCACAAGCTGCCTCCCGCGTCCACAGTTGCGCATTACTCTCTTTTAGCCAGCGACCGCTGTGAATTGTGGACCTATCCAATGATGCCGTGGCTGCCCCCTGAGCAGTTATTACTTGGGTGTTGTCGTGTTTGGCAGTGAGCCGTTGGTGGTGGTGCTGACATTGTTGGAATCGCACTTCTCCCGGCCAATTGTAATTAACCACCACGTGCCATGGTTATCGCACCCCGGTTTGGGTTTTGTTTAAAACTTGGCCAAGCAGTTGGTCGTCCTCTCTACTGTTCTCAAGACAGCCCAGACTGTTCTCTTTAACTGGAGCCGGTGTTTTGTTCACTAATATATATAGGTCTGCAGTGACTGTCGAGAAACATGAACTACTGCCTATTTGGCAATTTAACATGGGAGCCTACTGAGCGAGGGCAGGTATCAATTATTAATGGTAAAAAAAAATGTTGCAATACCATGATGTCAGTAACCGAGATCTCCTCTGAAACTTAATATAAGACTTCGCTTGACAGCAGTAGCCACCTCTACAGGCTTTCTTGGAACACTAAAAAAAAATTGTCTTTACGATTACGTTGAGTCGGACTAATGTGTCTTGAGCGATTCTGAAATTTAATTTGCATATGCAATACTTCCATGGGTTTTATTTTTTATTTCATCTTTTTGGAAGAGATGGAACGAAAAGGACGGTCTGCACTTGAAAAGATGACTTGCGGGCCACAGAGAGCCGCATGTAAGAATATAAATTCCACGTAGTTTATGGAATTCTCTGCCTTGAGAAAATAAACTCCGCCATCTATTATGCTGTCTGCTCTTAATAAAACATTCTTCCAACATCTTCTGAAGAAAAAAACACAACCCACCCTGCCTTAAAATATATTTTTGAGCAGTAAGAAAATAAATTGCTTTGAATGTTAGATCGCCTACCTACATAGGAACAGCTTTTTTATCTTCTGCATACTCAATTATTTGAATAAATTAAGCACCTCTGGTTTAGAAAGAGAATACCATGTAACCAATGGTGGTCTAATGGCTTAGCCACGTGGTGGTGGCGGCTATGCACGTGTGTAAGCCGTCACTCTGGTTGCGAGGGTTGGTGACTCACACAGATGTGTGAATCTTGTGTGCGTCCAGGTGCCATACTCTGGCTTGCCAGGAAAATGGAGCACAGCAACTGTGAATTCCTCCTGTTCCATCTCTATGGGATAGAGTGTTGCCCTCTAGCACTCGTGGGTTTTCTGCTAATGCTCTGGTTTCCTCCCACATGTAAACAATCATGAATTGGCTGATCACACCTTAATATATGGAGAACTGCAGAGCTCGGGGGAGAATTAGTGCCGGCTCACCACCTGGCTGCCTTTCTTGCAGCTCTAGAATCCTTCTTTGTCTTCCAGAGTGAGCGCATTACAAGTTCAAATTATTTTCATTATTAATAGCTTCATGCAGTCCCATGATTATACTTCTCGACTGTTGTGGCTGCCTCACACTGTGATTGTACCACACCATGCCGTCTATAGTTTGTTACGTCTGTGTGTGTGTGTGTGTGTTCCACGTGGGGAGGTCGACTCAGCCTCAAATGAGTACCTGGTGCAGTGTGTAAACATCGCCACAAGTAAGACAATGGCACCCGGGTGTGGTGCTGGCCACCCACCCCCTCGTGTGCCGTGCCGGCCTTCATAGGTGCTTCTAGCTAACAGCACTTGCCCCAACAGCCTGTTAAGGCTATATGGGGGATGTTTGTCTTTTTGTTTCACATCTCTCCACTTTTTTGTTCAATCCACTGCACAGCGACAAATCTGTCTTCTGGCCACCGAACCTGAAGACGTGCATTATAATTTCAGAGACCTTAAAGAGCAGGGCGGTGTTTGTGCCCGTGTGGTCTTGCTCCTGTGCGCTAATGTCTGGCACTCCTTATCCACCTCGCAGCGAACTCTGCACACTCTCATCACACGCACCGGGGACATTAGCGCAGCTAATCCCATTCCTGGTGACGCACAAAAATCCCTGGCTTACGGGCGATAAAAGAAGACATTGTCCTATTAGGGGCTCTTTTTGTGTGCGTGCGTGTGAAAGGCACTGATTGCTAGTTATGCGTGCTCATCTGCACAACATTTCCAGAAATGGATAATTGTAAATAATTGGATCATTATGGACACTATGTAAATTACTCAGCATTCACTTGAAAGGTACAAGTCCTTTTTAAAAAAAAATAATACTGAAATTCGAACAAAAAGTTTGTTCAAAATAACACGGTTGAATGGTGTCCTGCTATACCAGAGATCTCACGCCACCGTTGGCCCGTGTGGACCGTCATGCCACGCTGCGACTCATCGGTGCTATCAAGGTCAGAATCAGAATATATGAATTGAATGGAAGAATCCGATGACCTTTGAAGCTCTTTTTCGCAGATGAAGGTGCCGTCCGCAACGGTCCACTCAGTACGTTGTTTGTTGTCCTTCCCCCACACCTCCGATTGGCACGTACGGTGCGAAAGAAGTTCAGCATACATACGTAAAGAACTGCGTCTGCATTGCCGATCCCACCCGTTGTCTGCCTGGCTTTGACCTTCCATGCCGGTCACAGGCCTTGCTCAACACCTAAGGCCAACGTGACCACGAACCAACTCTGTGGATGTGCTCAGCGACAGGCAGACCGTGTCACGGTGTCACATCGTCGATGAGTGTTCCCTGACTGGACTCGGAACGGTGGACGTAGGGCCGCTCACTCCACGCTGCCGATGAAGTGGCTGTCACCTTGCTCGGCAATACAAGTTATAAGAGACAATTATAAATGTTATTGTTAACGTGGTGAATTGGCACTAGTCTCAGTCTGAGATCCTGTGTCTGATGCCCATATACCCAATTGAGAGAAATCCATATGTATCCGCCACGCCCACACCGAGTTTATTTAAGTGAAGATCTCATCAAGACAGAATTTTACTTTTCCAGGGAGACCCTGAGCGCAAACTATTCACGTACTGCACAAAGTGCCACAGTTCTGGAAAATGAACAAGATCATAAAAGTCCAAATGAAAAAAAAAAACTGCCTTTTTCATCAAACCAACTTAGCAATAAGCATAAGGAACAAAAATAAAACACAGAACCTTTCAGCTGTGTGTTTCACGCGCATGAATCGCAAAGGTTCAGTGCTCTGATGCAGCACAAACCCTTGACTAGCTCTTGGGGTACAATGCGCTCCGGATTCACGCAGCGTTCAAACGCGACTGCATCGACGGTCGCTCCACAAACGTGGACCCGGCGCATCTCTCAGGAGCAGTGAGTGTGGTGCTCTCGGTCTGTACGTATGTATGTATGTCGAGCTTCTTTCGTACCGTACCTAGCCAACCGTGCTAATTCGGAGGTGCGGGGGAGGGGGCAACAGCAAGAGCTCCGTTTCTTCCACGTCTGTGCAAAAAGTCCTTCGTTAAATAAATTGCCAGTTGCGCTCGCTACCAAATTTTTTCAAGCTCTAACGGTTTTTAATCGGCAAATACGGTGCACAACCCCTCAGCCTCATGTTCATGCTTGGAGGAGTGCGATCTAATAGTTGGCCGTTCATTAGCGATGTACCAATTCTCCCCTCCGCCCGCCCTCCACCACCTCCCCCCGTCCTCCAACACCCGCCCCCACCCCCCCCGGCCTGCCCCCCCCACCACCGGCTATTCGATTCGTCATCACGATTAAAATGAAGAATCAATTCGCTTGTCAAACATTGCGGTGGGTATTGCAACCTCTTAGCGGCTGCATTGTCCACTTGAACCCCATTGTCTCGTGAGCTACTGGGTGAATGCCTCCCGCCACGCTGTGCCGTTCATGAGGGTGTGTTTGACCATACTTCACCATGCTGGCCACCCACACCCAAACCCACCCACACCCACCCACACCCACCCACACCAACACCCACCCACACCCACCCACACCCACCCACACCCACACCCACCCACACCCACACCCACCCACCCACCCACACCCACCCACACCCACACACCCACCCACACCCACACCCACCCACCCACACCCACCCACACCCACCCACACCCACCCACACCCACACACACCCACACACACCCACCCACACCCACCCAGAAGCGGTTCAGATATCACGCGAGACCGATGTTAGCTGTAGTTAGGAATCAAACTCATGTGGCTTGTTTTAAATGCAGTGCGCTAATATCTCTGTCACCACTACCCCTGCCTCCCCTCCATGCACGTATAGATGTATTCTTCTTACACATGCTATTTGATGCACGTGTCCTTAGCGTACGAATCAATATTAATCAATACATCGATGCGTCGTTAAGTCCCAGTTGTTAATTGATACTAACTGCAGGGACACTGCGAGTAGTAGTTCCGTGGTATCCCCTTCTGGTTTGTTCCCTAACGTGCGGTTGGTATTTTTTGTGGTGCGCGGAGGGTCACACAAATTGAGAGAATCGCTTTGTCCTTGACATCAAAAAATGTGATTTGGATGAAGTGAAGGCTAAACGCACACACACAATGTTGTATTACATAACATATCAAGAATGTGCTGCGAGTTATGGATAAATAGACCTGCCAAACAACTCGGCAGACAAACTTTTACTTAGAACAAACCCCCCGCCACCCCCATCGAAGTACTGTAGAATTCTTCTAATTTGGCATTGCTTCAATTGTTATGCTCAGTGATCCTCACTGTGAGCATCTATTATTACGTATCGTTTACGCAAATTGTCTTGAAGCGAAATTCTATCGGTAAGTTTAGGTGGCGGACAGTAATACACAAGCGAGACGGATCAAAGCGAGAAACAATGCAAATGGGATGGCAAAAAAGGTGACGGTAATCTATTTCCGAATTGAATTGCGACTCCTGAGTCATGCCAATTCATCGCATCGCTAGGGCGTGTGTGGATTGTCACGTGCCGAGTTAATCCCGTCAAGTGAAAGCGATGTCCTGTTCAAATGAGCATTGAGCCAGTGCTCGGCTCCTGTTTACAGCCCTGAGCCAGTGGTGGAAATTCCACGTTCCTTTGGCGAGGCCGAGTTTGTCTCCCCAAAGGACAAATCGCATCACGGTTGGTGGAAGTTGGTTGCTATGTTTACGCAAACAAGTGTTTTTACTTGAGGCCTTCTCCACGTTTAAATCCGCGGTAAAACGTGCATACGACGTTGTACACCATGGGTAAGAGGCCGCCTGTAATCACCGCGTTGCGTAGAGTCATCGCTGTTTTCAAAATGGGCCCTCTGTGAGATCGATGGGCGCCGCTGTGCCGCTGTTTGTGGAGCCGCGTGACCTCTCGGATAGCTCGCCGCTGCGTGCGTATCTCCGTGCGTGTCTCCGTGCGTGTCTCCGTGCGTGTCTCCGTGCGTGTCTTCGTACGTGTCTCCGTGCGTGTCTCCGTGCGTGTCTCCGTGCGTGTCTCCGTGCGTGTCCCCGTGGCACACGTGCTGTTTGGGCAGGATGTAATAAACATGATGGCCTACAAGGGTTTGCCCTCTGTCCTTGCTGGCTTCCTTGGGACCAGCCCAGCAGAAGAAATTAATTTTCAGGGGTCACGTGCCTGGAGTATTTTGGTTTATTTATGGCTCTTTTTATTGACTATTCATTTAGCAATACGGCATTCCAATTCGGTTTTTTATGGGGTTTTTTTCTTTATACGAGTACAATATATGCATATTTGAATTGTTTATTAAATCAAGATTGTGACGTTGCGACGCGAAAAGGATTTTACGAAACATTCTCAAATTGTCAACTGCTGCCCTCCGATTAGCACGTTTGGCTACGTACGGTACGAAATAAGTTCCACATACATACATACAATGTCAACAAAATGCAATTCATATTTGGTATCAGGTGGCCTGTTGAAGGCAGCACATGAAGCAGGTTGTTGTCCTATTTAGTACGCGCAGGCAGTGTGATTGTTTCTCAGTGGGTGCGATCATCTCTATTTTGAGAGTGTTCTTTTTGAACGCTCTAAATGGATACTTGTACCAAGTTGTTGTGAAGTCTTCAGTCGGTCACCCAGAATACATTCAGTTGCAGCAGTGTGCTGGCACATGCGATTGGAAGGTTGCGAGTTCAACTCCCGGTTGGGGTGTTGGCTCAACCCATAAACCCTTCCAAGGTCGATAAAATAGGACCAAATGCCGCGCAAGTCAACAATGGTTGTCTGATGCCTAAATTTGCCTCCGCCATAGGAATGTTGAATTTCCACCACTAAAGAAGGGCTGTAAACTGGTGATTAGCACCTCCTCTAATGCTCATTTTGGGCAGGAGATTACTTTCGAGTTTAACTGTTTTTAATAAACATTCGGTTACGATAATTTATACACGTGTCCCACTTATTTATACATTCCGACAGACCTTCAAACGGATGAATAAGACTAATACGTGGACATGATGTCTTTGTAAAAGCTATGAGCTAGCTGCCGCGGATGAAAGTTAAGCTTCTATCTCTTATAATTCTCACATTTGCACACTGCCGGTTCAGTCCGATTATCCACATAAAAGCATTAAAGCGTGATAATGTAATGTGCAATTATGCAAAAGCGTAGGACAATGCCTTTCTCAAATAAGTCATTTTTGAAATAATCCATTTGTTTTTAGCTGAATGGTTCAAACACCCGAGGCATTAATAACGTTGAGCTCCCTGTTGTTTTGTCCCGCCTTGCCAAAGCAGATATGAAAAATTAAAATGAATTTTTTGTTGCCTTAAAAAAAATTCTTATCCTCTTGGCATTACCTATGCCAAAATAAAACCTAAACCTAGAGAGTGCGGGGTAGCGTGCTCTGGGCTGTCGTTAGCATTATTAATCAATTCTGTTTGCACAGGGTCCCTGTCTGTACTTACTGTTTAGCCGCTGTGGCGATTAACAAACAAGCGGACGACTGTGGCAAGGAGATGAGTGTGACAAAGTCATTGGAACAACTCTGCAATCTGGCTGCCGTGCAGCCTCTCTGGCAGACATACCACTTTACAATATCAGATTTTCATCTTCAGTATTCCCCCCCCCCCTTGCCCCCCCTCTCTTTGTTTCCCTTTTCATATATTTTCCCTTCGACCTCCGAGATCTCTATGCCTGAACAACATTCCATTACCTGCTCCTGTTTGCTTTGTGTTCCCCCCAGCTACTCCGGCCTTTACGATTTCCCTCCCCACCCACCCCTGTCCCCCTTCCCCCCTCACCTTGGATGTGGTGTTCCGTGTACCTTCGCCCTGTGGCTGGGCGGTTTGCGCCATTGACGTCAAGGAGCTGATTTCATAAAACCCATAAAACATTCTGGACTATGATGCAACCGTTAGCGACGGGCTTAAATGCAAAGGCAGGGCTATGAGAGGAGAGCGAGCGTGCGCAGCCCAACCTGTGTTGAATGAACGCAGCGGGTTTTTATCTCTCCCCAAAGACAGAGATCCCCAGTATAGCCTTAACAGACTGTTGTGGCAAGTGCTGTTAGCGAGCACCTATGAAGGCCGGCATGGCACACGAGGGGGTGGGTGGCCAACACCACCTACGGCCGCATTTGTCTCCCAAGCGGCGTTGATTGCACACCACACCAGGTACTCATTTGAGGCTGAGTCGACCCAGGGGAGGCCCAGGACCGGTTCAGATAATGGTTGCAATATTTAGAACGACAGTCTTTATCTTCTTATACTGTCCTGATGGTCCGTTAGTACAACCTCGCCTTCAATCGCTCTTTTTTGTTTTCCAATTTCGTAGATTTATACGGCAATGCAAGATTGCGATGCTAATTGGTAATTTGGGCCCTCGTGTGGTGGATGCTTTTACCGTTCAAATTTTGGTCTTCGTGGAATTGTCTGCTGGTGCCATCTCCATTCTGTTTACATAGCAGGACTCTCTCAAATTGTTTGTGTCGTTTCACAAATAATCAATGTGGCGTGATATGCTCCACAATCAAATTAATATGTCATAGCCCTAACCAGATTGAAAGCAGTCCTGCGCTACTGAAATAGTTTTGTATTAATTGTTGATTTTAATTCGTTTGTATTGAAGTGGAAGTTATTAGAATATTATTCAATTGAGGACTGACCTCTAAGCTGGAAGCAGCAATTACATTTTGAGGAGAGTGAACAATATTAGATTACTTTTGTTTTTTTTATAATGATGTGCTTCTTGTTGATTTTTTTTCTCTCCAAGATTTAAACAGACGCCTCCCTTGCACAATCGAGCACTCATCTTTGTTGGCGAGGTTGCATTCTCCAGAGCAGAGCCACTGTTTACTTGGCACAAATTGGTGCTAATTTTATCAACCCCAGAAGGATCATGGGACAAGTCATCTTCCAACCATGATTAAACCCAGTTTTGGAGCCAAGCAATCCGCTATGGTGCCAATCAGCCGGATTTAATTAAATGTGTTCGAAACAGTTTAATAGCGACATTTCAAAGCGCTAATTTCTATAAAATGTATCTGCTACCACTCGGGAACACTAACACAGATTTATGGAGTTGTTCCCTGTCAAAAACGTTGCCTGCATATTGCAGACTGAGCACCCACCAAAGCCCGCATCCATTGAGAGGGCTGAGCTTGCCAGAGGAAAGTGTGCGGCAGATGGTGATGAGATACAATGAATAGAAACCTCATTATTTGGACAATACCTCCGCTTTGTGGATTAGTATAAGTCTGCAGCAAGTGCACTGTGGTGTCGGCAAACTTGTACATGTGTTCCTGATGACCCCGAGTGCACACAGTGTATGACCGGTAATCTTTTAATCAGAGATCTGGAAGGCAAATGTTTTGTTTCCGTGATTATCATCATGTCCTTTACTGAAGCACGGGAGCGCTCGTTGAGAGTCAATATTTATGTCTTGTTTACCAGACTTGCTGTCGGAGTCGCCGGGTCCGAGAGAGTTATATTATTTATTCCTACAATTAATGTTTTAATGCGTTATCGTCAGGTCCGGCTATGATTAATGTATATGACAAATTGTGTTTGTGCGTGTTTTCGGTATAATTTTTCATACTTGGTTGTTTTTGTAATTATCAATTTATTTTGTTGTTACAGTTGAACGGCCACATGCAGATGATAGGACTATGCAATTCTTCAGACGTGAACCAGTACGTATGCAAGCACGGTTAATCATAATCAAAATAGCGGCACATTTTTAAAATTGGTTGCACACACATTACAATAAAGTGGAGAGAAAAATAATATCGAGTTGGTGTACATCCCGAAATGTCCTTTGACATTGTAGTTTTATGATTAAGTTTATCCAACAATACTTTTTGTCCAAGGTGCAGCCCTGTAATGTCTTGCTCGCACGCCTGCTGGCGAGAAGTGCCTCCACTAGAGGGTATTTGGCCTACTCTTTCACACTGGCGAGACATTTTTGAACATGTGGGAGTACATACACTTTATCCCACCACACCTGATCTGGCCCATCAGCTAACTGTGGTGAACCCACTTATACTCCTGGGTGGACAGAGTGGTGGGCAATGGAGGTGGGGGCGTTTGAATGAACTTGACAATTTTTTTTTACTTTCTGTATTGGGAGATCTAACCTGTTTGCTTGTTTGATTTATGCACACACATCGTCCGTAATTGTTGCAGAAAACCGAACATCATGAAACAGAAAAATGCGTTCCCGCCAAACTTCATCCACTCGCTGGACTCCACACACATGATGCTGACGGCCCTTTACTGCTACAGGTGCGTCGTGGGTTAAAATACTAGCAGAGAGAGAGAGCGCATTTCCCTTAAGTGTTTCCAGAGCACTCACTCAAACCTCCTGAAACATCCAAGAGTCACAGGAAAAGGTTCAAACACATTATACGTAAGCTTGCGGACCCATCGGCCCAGTGGTATGAAATTGCGGCAGTGCCGTGTGCTGTATTGTGTTTAAAAGTGCGGCTTAGCAAAGTAGATGTTATGAAGCGGCAAACTTATTCTTGAAAGTGCCACAAATCATCCCTGCATACAACCTGTGTTTGTATCTGTATGTATGTGTGGGGAGTGGTCGTGTAGTGGTTAGCGTGCTGTGCTATGAACACGGCAACCCAAGTTCGATTTCCGCTCACGGTCAAAAGCAGTGACGATTATCTGAATCAGTCCTGGGCCTCCCCTAGGTTGGCTCAGCCTCAAATAAGTACCTGGTGCGGTGTGTAAACATCGCCACTCGGGAGACAAAGGCGGCTGGGCGTGGTGCTGGCCACCCACCCTCTCGTGTTCCGTGCCGGCCTTCATAGGTGCTGCTACTCGCTAACAGCACTTGCCCCAACAGACTGTTAAGGCTACACGGGGATCTTTGTCTTCGATTTTTTTTTTGCTCGTAATCACGGTTGCTGAGCACAAGGGCCCAAGGGACAAAAACATTAAGCGACCAGCAACAAACGGCATTGTTCAAGAAGTTGTAATGGATAAGAGTTGATACGTTTCTGGAATTGAGCAAGGTGCTACGAATTTGGGATGGCGTTCCAAAAGTTGAGCAATGTGAGGGAAGAAGCGGAGAACAAGAAGCATTGTGACCTCCAGTGTCTGGTGGTTGAACACAGTACGGATTAGACGTGAACGTGTGGATGGGTGTGTATGAAGAGTGGCGATTTAGAGGTCCGTGCAGTGCACGCTGATCTCAACTATAACCCGAGTTCGATTCCTGGCCGTCCATTGCATAGGGAATACTGAGGCGTACAGAAGGAGATGCCTAAATAGTCTTAGTGGGTGAGATTTTGTTCGCAGAGATGTCAGATGTATGTATGTATAACTTCTTTCGCACTGTGCGTAGCCAAGCGTGCTTATCAGAGGTGCGGTGAAGGACAAAAAAACCTAAACACAAAAATCATTTTGAAAGAAATGAAACTAACTGTGATGCAATGAGTCGATTGCAACCAAGTAATTCCATCTTCACAATCCATCATCTGACATCTCTGACCAACAGATCTCACCTTCCAGGACAGGCTCTCTGTAAAACCTCAACATATTTCAGCAAGGCCAGCCAGCCAAAACGTTAAGATCTTCTTCTCCTCTCGATGTCGGTGCGAACAAAAATAAACGGCTGACATTTTTATTTAACCCGCTATTTTACGAATTATTTCAAGGCAGCAGCAACTGAATGAATAAAACGTGAGATGTGCGTCTCATGCGTTGCGTGTCTCTTTGTGCACACGTTTATTGATCCGCGTGGCCTCTGCAGGGAGGGCTTATCTTTTGCCTCTGTCCACGACTGCTTCTGGACACACGCTGCCACAGTGGATATCATGAACAGGGTAAGAGCAGCCACGTGATCACCCAGCGGGGTAGAGTGTAGCGCACGGAGCGCCCTTCCCTGCAGGCCTCCCCTCGTCGGCTTGCGCGAATCGCCCCGGCGAGTAGACCGCCGGGGAACCCGCTGTTCCCAGAAACAATTTCACTTGTGCGTGTCTGGGCGAACGAGATGTGCTCGTATTATATTTCTCAAGGTGCCTCTAACCGCATGGCGCAGAATGGACATTAAAACAACAATTGGGGGGGGGGTATAAATATTCCTGCGGAATAACACATTAAAATTCATGATCGGCGAACAGATTTAGCGGTAATGAATGGAATGCAAAGTAAGGGAATCAAGATGTATGTATTCTTCTCGGAATCTGAGAGAATAAACAAAAGGGCACTGGTGTGTCCCGATCGAATGGAAATCAGGAAAAATCGTACGACCGCGATGTGGCAGGGTTCCCAGCAGGTGAAGGGTGCACTTGTTCCCCCTCCGCCCCCCCCCCCAGCCCCCGCACCCCCAACCACCACCACCACCTGCGCCCCACGTGCAGAACCTTGTGTTGACTTTCATTCGTGCGTGTGCTGTAGGTGTGCCGTGAGCAATTTGTGGCGCTGCACAGTCAACCCATCCTGGAGGATCTGTCCTCTTTCCTCATCAGCAAGTACAGCGTTTTTGCCCCGTGAGTCTCGGGGGTGCTGCTCGATGCCCCCCCCCCCTCCTACTCCCCCGCCACAGGCCTGCCGCCCCGCTGTTCCCACACCTTGGGGCGATCGTGCCCGTCTGTATCTAACAGGCTTCTCCGTGCGGTGTTCTGTTGACGTGCCTTGACATGTCACCGGAGGTATAATGATAGGGTGTTTCATTTTCACCTAGTTCTTTGGGACACTGGGTTCAAAACATCGCATAAGGGATGTGTACTTTGAGATCTGTAACAGCAGCCAGAAAAGAGGGGAAAAGATAACTTTCATCCCTTATGCGGATGTCCTATTTTTTGTTGGAAGTGTTACGATGCGTTGCTTGTGCGTCCAGATTTTCAGGAAATTTTATTTGGAAATGCTGATATTCAAATGCGATGTAAATTTCAGAATGTGATTGTGATGATTTATCGTTGCGTGTTTTTTCTTCACATTCGGTTTGTCACAAGGCACGTTCGTATTCTTTTCCCGACCCCACACCTCCTCTGCTTTAGGGCGAGCCGGAGAAAAAAGGCATCTGCAGAGTTCAAACATCTGATGGATTTTCTGACGCTGATCCCTCAAAAGGGTATGCAATTTGCACATCCGTCCGCATTTGCATAGCATGTGCAAATGAACATTTCAATGCATTTGACTACGTTCAAATTGTAATCACAAATCAAAAAGATAATTGAGCTGAAAATTTCCGTGACTTTGATGTTTGCCAAATCAAGTTCCAGATATAATTTTTTGTTGTTGCATTTCAAAAGAAAAGTTGCAAATGAATCGGAACACAATTGTTTAGTGAGATTGTAAATATTGTGGATTTGCTCTCCAACGCACCAGTGTGCTGTACTAGTAACGCATTGGCATGTCCTGTTTACGTGACGAACCTTACTAATTGGCTCTCGGGTTTAACACCTTTATATTTACACGATCTAACCCAAAAAAACTTGTATTGTGCATGATATTGGTCGCTAGAGCCTACGTGCTAAACTGCTGCATTGCATTCCACGCTTCGCTTGCTTATTTTACCCTACGCTGCACGCTGTGGCCCCTGACCAAATAAAGTTTTAAAGTAAACGTTGAACATTTTACGTGATTAAACGGGGTTTATATTTTTGTTTAAACGCTGCAAGAAGCTCGGCAGCATCGTGTCGATTTTGACGACACAACGCTCAGGCATAGAATAACATAACAGGCTCAATGCAGACTCGTACAATGATGGACTTGCGAATACGGCGGCGCAACGAATTCCGTTTTGACCGTCAGAAAGGTCGACGCTTATCTTGTCTTTAATACGCGGCCTTTTTGATCGTTAAGCGCCAATTTAGTGCATCTCGCGCGTCACACCGCTGCAGGGGCGCTTTGTTGGGCGGCCAAAAAAAGGAACTAAAAAATGCGGTGAGATTAGATGCCGGGGACTCGCTGTCATTCGCTGGAGAGGCTCGCTGATCAACCGTCTGCCTAATCAGATTGCGTGCCTGGGCAGAAACCGGTTTATCAGAGTCACATCCGATGCACTGGGCTGTCGAGATGGATAACAAAAAGGGGACATCTAAATGGCAATCTTTGGAGCAATCATAATGTATGGTTTCGATAACTGCACATGCCCACTGTTGGTTCTTCATGGTATGTAGGTATGCCATATAATTATATCAATTTATAACCATTTATCTTTGCCTTTATTGCTGTGTGCAGCAGAGTTTAATGACCAGTTAAAAAAAAACGTTTTCAAATCAACAGTCCTTTTGTATTTGCGAGGAATATGACTTGTGGACCTGCGGTTGATTTTCTGCACTATTGGTCTCCTTGTGTGTTGTCTTGGTGGAATGCTTTGAATGCCTTCAGCCGGTGGGGGTTTTTGTGTTTTGCAGGCGAGTTCAACCTGGAGGAAGTGCGAGACTCAACTTATTTTTTCAGCTGAAGTGACCCCCGAGGACTTCTAGAGGGCAAAACGAATCCTCCCCCTCCCTCTCCACGGCTGGACTCTGGTGTGAGCTGGCTCGTGATCCCACCTGGCAAGGCGTAGTCCTTGAGGAACGTCATCATAACCAGGATGGGGGGGGGGCTGCCGTTACGGCAGATGGATTTCACATCGAGTGGCTGTGCCTTTATTCGAATATATTTAAACGACTTTTTTTTGCAATTGTTTTTTATTGTGGGACAACAGAAGAAGTTTGAAGATGATACTCTTAGTTTTTTTCTGTAAAGTCACGTAGGTAAAATAATAAATAATAGATTTATTATTATGATTTATTAATTGATTTATTTTCATTTTATTTTATAATTTTTTATCTACGCGACTTTACCGAAAAAACCTAGGAGTATGAATCCTTGCAGTCACGAAAGCTTCAAATCCGAAGATGATGTTTCATGTCTGAGCTCTTAAGCCTTTTTTTTCTGGCTGATGCTTTTGGCAATTACAAATGCTCAATAATAAATGCCGGGGCCATTCATTTTGGATCCTGGCTTATTCATCTCTCGGCTCATTTAGATATCAGGTGTGCGTCGTTCTGTCTGCGCAGACAAACGAGAAGGCTTCACTCAACGCAGGTAAACACGGTCGTCGGTGACCAATTCATGTCTCCTGCAGGTTTCGGTGGATCAATAATTATTTGGCTCAAGCAACTTCTTGCCCTTGGTAGTTTATTGGGGTGGTGAAGTATTTTTTTTGTCTTCCTAAATTCATAGTCCTATCAATTTTCTAAATACATTGTCAAACAAACGGAAAAAAAACCCCGTGAAATATTAAATTTTTCCTGCCTAAGTGGAAATCAATGCTTTGGCCAAGAGACCTTTTCGGATCGATGAATCATCACGACAATGTTGCATCAAGGTCATCATGTCGTGGCTTCACACCCTTTGGTGGTCATTGGCAGACCAAAGCCAGATGTTGATTGACATGTGTCCTGAAGCTTCACTGAGGCAATGTTATTAAAAGCATTCAGACTTACAAATGGTCCACCTGTAAGTGGTTTCAAAAAAGAAATTGTCATATTTCTGCAAAGCCAATAAATGGACATATTAAAGTCTTTTTGGTTTTATTAATTGACTTTCTGAAGCTGCAATAATTCGCTGCATATTCAAATGTGCATTTGTGTGTGTATGTTATTTATACTCATGTTCTCTCTTTTAGAATATGTAAATACATGACTATGTTTTATATTGAATTGTACATAATGCTGTACCATTGGTTTTATACAATGCATTGTCTTGGTAGCAATCGCAAAGATATTACTTTATCAACGCATTACCAGTTTACTTGCATTTCCCATGGAAGGTGACCTTGTTTGGTGTGTCGCGGTGGAAGTCTGCTGTCAGAGACGAATTGTAACAAGTGCGATAGTTGTGGCAAATTTTCTGTAATTTCGTGACGCCTGCCAAGGAAGCCGATCCTAATCCCGGCATGCATTGCCACGATGCCACAGGAAGCCTTCACTGCTTCAAGTTGTCGACCACACGAACTGATTTGTGCGCTGCTTGTACAGAGAATCGTCTATGCACTAAATAAAGTACCAACATTGTTTTGTACAAATGTTTGATTTGAGCAACTGTGTGATATATTCCCACTTTGCACCATTAAATTAACTCGACGATTGGATAAGATTATTGTGCGTATTACAGTTTGTCATTTCTTTATATACGCCGCATTAAATATTTTTTTACCGGTTTTATCCTTGCATAAACTATTACACATCTGCCTTGCACACACTTCACAGTACTAACAAATAATATATCGGTACACTAAAATTTATGCCACGTAATTTTTTATCATTTTAGTTTCGGTCGTTTCTCATTTTTTGGGGATACAGAGTCTCGGCATTTTTTCACTCATAAGTTTAAGTGCATCGTTGCGATTGCTTTTCACGAGATCATTTGAGGTGTGAAGGACATTTAAAGGGACATCGCCACGTGTGAAGTGGCACTAACTCTGACAAGTGGCCGTGTGGTGTAAAACTAAGGGTCAGTACTTGCATGGCAACTCGGATTTAAATAGCACGCAAGTACACGGGTAACAGGTCTCAGAGATGTCCATGTATTGAGTCAAATTACGATTATAGCAGCGGTTTGTTCAGCAATTGAAGCGTTCTTGTTTCATAATCTGATCGGCAGACGCGGTCAAAGACCTGTTCGGAGAATGATTTTTCTCGTTAATGTGATTTAATGCACTTCCCTCCGTTATTCACTTTTCCGTGGCTGTTTAAATATTTAATTCAATTTGGGGAGAAACCCCCCCCCTGGCTAGAACACTGGCTCTGGTAACATTTCATTTCCCCATTGTAAAGTCTCTTATATGCTTACCTGCCATAATTAAAGAAAACTGTGGGGAGTGGGGGGGTCCTGATAGACATGTGTGCAACACTTTCTAATGTTGTATTTATGTCTGTTCTCTGTGGCTTTGCTGCATTGTACTTGAGCACACACAAAGCGTTAAGTGCAGCTCATTACTGAGGGCAGTAACTTGTAGAGTACAACATGGGATGCTTTTTGATTACACGCATTTAACAATGGACTAGACATGTCAAAATGTATTTATTTTTACCTAAAATACATCTTTCCGACTAATGTCGCGACAGATTGATTAAACCCGACCCTTTTGAGGTCAAAGAGTTTCAACTCCTGATAATGATTTGAACTTGTAATGTTCAGCTCAGTTTTCACTCGCTCTTGGGGAGAGAGAACGACGCGGATGCAGAGGGGGGGGGACCACTAAGTAGGAAGGCGGCAGCCAGTCGCTACCAACAATTGTCCAAGCTCTGCCCCTCTATATATGTTAAGATGTTTTCAGCCAATGAATGGAGTATTAACATGCGGTTTGAAACCGGAGCGCCTGGATAAAAAAAAAAACCCCACGCGTGCAAGAGCACAACACTATTCTATACAGATGGAACAGATGGAGATTAGTCCACATTTAGCTCGACCGCCTTCACTTGGCATAGCCGGGGTGTGGCACCTTGACACCCACCCACCGTCGCCTCCACAGTGCTGGATTAGAGGCATGCGCACACCAACCGCACGGTTAATGTCTTTGTAGGAACAACGAGCAGTCAGTCGACTCCTGGACACCTGAACGGTCACGTGGAATCGGAATTGTTGAAAGGGTTGCTATTGGGATGGGGAAGCTTGCCGAATGACGTTTTGTCCGTGGCGTTTCGTGCACAAAGTAATCGTTGGCAATTAAGAGAGGGCGCTTAACAGAGGTGGGGGGTGGGCGCGTGAAGGTTGCCACCCCCCCCCTAAAAATGTAGCTCATCCTCAAAGAAGCCATCAATAAATTGTAATATTTCCACTGCGTGTATATAGACTTTATATAGCAAACCAGCGAAATTATCGACTGAAAAGTTAGTAAATTGATGCCCTCCCCCACCCACCCAAATTCCATTTTGGGCATTTCTTAAGAAAAATTGTTTTTGTGGCGTCGCGATTGCACGGACGCTAATTCATGTTTATTGGCAAGTACAACTGCGATCTAAGTCATAGGGATAATACATTAAAAACGTGAACTCTCAGCGTTTAAGAAGTCACCACGGCGTCGCTACGTGCCCCACATGCACAAAGGGGGCCGCCGCGGCTCGGGTTTCATCGTATTCGTGGCAGCAGCGAGTGGCCAGCGGCTCTTTGATCATCCTGCCTCTGGCTGGCGCAAGCGGGTACGCAAGATCATCGCGCACGACCAACATGCTCGACCCCCCTCCGCCCCCGAGTTCGCCGTGCCAGTAGACGGATGAACATTGCAGACACCCAATTTGGCTTCCGTTGAGGCTTTTGATGAAGACCACGTGGGCAAATTCTGCTGACACTCCCGCGGGGGGCAGCGTGCGGCGCGTGCGTGGTCTAGATAGAGGGGGGCAGCTTCTCGGTGTCTCACAATAGCGGCCGTCTCTGCGCTCACGGGTCCCAGGGAGGGGGAGACATCCGCGTCGCGAGCCTAAATAACAACAACACTTTGCTCTTGTTTGCTTAACCAAATTGGCAGAGTTAATGAGGGCGGTTTTTTTTGCCTCGAAATGTCTCGGACTTTTAATTGCATTCTTGTCTTTGTTTTGTTTTAATTTGTGGCCAGTGATGCACGTGAGTGTGATGCGGCGGTGGAGTTGCTGTGAGCGAACTGTCCTGTGAACCCGCCCATCCGAGTTCGATTCCCGGCCACGGCGAACGCCACTGGCGAGAGTCATCCGAATGGTTCTTACCCCCCCCACACACACCTCCCACTTTCACCAACCCGCGCTAACCAGCGTGGTGAAGTATGACCAAACAGCCTCCATAATCGACATTCGGCAGTGGCGCTCATCCAGCAGTGAAATTGACAAAATGGCCTGTGACTATAATTGGTGGAGTCTGGCAATGATTCAATTATTATCATTGCCGTAAGTGACATTTAATTGTGTTTACAATAGATTGTATGCAGACCCAGTGGCGTTTTGTTAAATAGTTGAGAGTGAGGTCCACAAAGTGATTGCACTGTGTTTGTACATGCCATGCCAGCGGTGATAAAATAAATTAGTCTTCCGTGGTCAGGGAGAAGACATTTGGGAGGCCGAT
Source organism: Lampetra planeri (assembly GCF_965212315.1). NCBI lineage: Eukaryota > Metazoa > Chordata > Hyperoartia > Petromyzontiformes > Petromyzontidae > Lampetra > Lampetra planeri. Next base: position 27,629,152 of record NC_136109.1, on the reverse strand, counting down.
CTGGCGCTGAGCATACATTGTGACTGGTGCCGCATTGCACACACGGCTTGGCACTTGCGTGGTCTGTCCTGTTTCACTCCGGTGTGTGTGTTTTTGGAGGTATACCGCGTGTCATTCAGCATGGATGTCCGACGTTTCAGTTCGGTGCTTCTTGAGTAGCTGAACTACTTCAGCAGCAGCATTATCCTTATTTCTAGATTTGAAGCTTTCGTGACTGCAAGGAATCATCTTCTCAGGTTTTTTACTTTCTACGTGACTTTACCGAAAAAACCTGAGAAGATTATCCTTATTCTTTGGGTCTTTCGGTAAAGCCACGTAGATAGAAAAAAGAATAGAAATATCACGACGTTTCGATCGCAACGCAAGAAATCGTCATCAGGTGAATTTTTTTTCACCTGATGACGTTTGTTTGCGGGTTTTTTTACCTGCTGACGATTGCTATCGTTGCAATCGAAACGTTGTGATAATTTGATTATTTTTTCTATCTACGTGGCTTTGCCGAAAGACCCAAAGAATATGAATTCCTGCAGTCACGAAAGCTTTAAGTCAAGTATCATCCTTGTCCACGAGGACAAATTCTCATTTGGTCGAAAGAGGCTCCACACAGCACGTGGGACGAAGAATGGGTTAGACAAGAAATCACGCCGAACCACACTCGGTAACAACCCCCCATGATTCACGCCATCGGAGACCTAAAAACACACGCACGCACACGGCCAGCACAGCAAGAAGATACACACGGCGTGCGGGAACGGCGCGGCGTGAGCGCAGGGGATTGAAAGACGCGAAGCACGCAGCGGTCCCGGGGACGTGATGAGGAATCAGTGGGTTATCTGAGCTTGGGCACGAATGTTTTAATTAAACCCTCCCCACCAGAGTGGACACCACGCGTTTCATGGGAGGCGAGCAGGTGGACGAGACAAAAGCCGCGCTGGTAAAAGAGGCGCGCGGGGCATATTCGTGCGACGAAGAGATTAGTGAGAGTGCTCTGCGGAGGGCAGGAGAGGCTTTAGTTTAAGGGGCCGCTTTGGAGGGTCTGGGGCAAAGGTGACCTGCCGTGCCGGGGAGGGGGTGGCTTGATTAATGTGTACGTGCAGGCTCGCGTGCGTGAGAGTGCTTTTCCCATTCATGCCGGGAGTGGGGTTTTTTTTTCCTTCCATATCGGTGGCGAGAAAACCTCCGGGTTCGGTGTCAATGAGCGCAGCGCTTACCCTGCCGTTGTCTGGTTTTTGGTTCGTGAAAAGCGCCCGTTACTCTAATGCAGAGATTGCCCCTTACCGAGTCGCACCCAATGGATATCGACGTTTAAAAAAAAAACGCGCGCGTGAACTCTCCGCTGTGCGGGCCACTTGTTGAAGTGCATCCCCTGTGTTTCCCCGCAGCTCGCAGCTCACAGGGCACTTTTTCCCATCGAACCCGAAACCACAATTGCCGACTAAGCCGACACGTGGGCACGGGCTGTCCTTCGCGCGAGGTTTTTGAAGACCCCCCAATAGTTTCAAAGGTGAATCTATTGGGACGAAAAACACTGCAGAAATCAATGTGTATTGAATGATGGAAGAGCAAAGTACACCCTGAATGCCCCTTTCGCTGATTGCGAGATAGGTCCTGATTTTTAGATAAAGCCCCGTTGATTGCACGATGCCGTTTCTCCGAGCCTCTTCTCTGCAAGCTGATAACTGGTTCATCGTTTGTTCGATGTGTCGCTTGGTATGTGTTCATCCGCAGAGCGTGGTGAACACCAGGAATGTTGACGGTGAGTTTTGGGTTTCACGGTGAAGTTTCTTGCCCTATTGATTTGGTCATATTCATCATCGTCAGCCATCCATGGTCTAACAACTGCTGGATGAAGGCCTCCCCAAACCATTGCTGTCCTTCACTGTCTCACAATACAACAGCAGAGATCCTGCGCACAAGACAATCTCATGGCTCCATGTTCACGGCCGGACCGTCCTCTTGGGTGTATTTTCTCCCTTGGCTGCCACTCTGTTGTACATATTCACCACCGGTCTTGAGAAAGAGCCAACGCATAAGATCCCCGAGTTTAATCCTCCACGAAGTTCATGGTCCACCCAAAACCGCATCTGCACAAACCATGGCAGATGCGGATACCTGATGCACAAATTTAAAATTAGAAACTCTCCAGTCGCGTGCGACTGTGGTCATCCAGAACAGACCGTACAACGTGGAACAACGCAATGCCTGATCCACAAATACATCACAGCGACGATACACTCTGCTACTCCTGACGCGGTTGTCTCTGCCTTGACCACCTGAATGTGAAATTGTGGCCGTTGTTCTGCATCTACATTCAGCAGCCTTACGAAAGAAGACCAGCGGCCGTCATCCGTTATAGTCACGTGTCCAGTCCAAGGCCACGTTACAGTCAATACGGTCTGTATTGTTCCCTGATCCACGTGTCCCTCTCCCCGTCTCTGGAATTAAAGCATGCACCTCTCCGTGCTTCTATGCACAATGTTTAGCTTTTGTTAAAATGTTCTTTGTTAGTGGCCATGTTTTCCGATCCATATGTCAGAGCAGGTCATACATTCCTTCAGCACGGTGGTATGTTTGCAATGTTTTTTTTTTATCAAGTTACAAAAGCATACGAACCTGCTCTCGCTTTGCTTTATTTCCCAGTTTGTGTCGTGCTCCAATCTCTGAAATTGAATGACGTTTGTTGCAATTGAACTAATTACACAACATTACCCAAACTGGAAATTATAAACTAAATTCAACTGCATCATAACTTGCAATTTTAATATGCTTAGAGTGCAATACCGTTTTTTTCTTCACAGTATGTTCCATAACATTGCAATTCGTAAAATAATATATACAGTCAAATCTAATAGATGCAGGGGGTTTAAAGCTTGTAGAAAATGTATTATTATTGGACATTGAAATTAGACGCACGCTCAGACGTATCACTTCTTTACCATCAACTTGTTTTTTGAATAAAGCATAAATTACTAAAAACTCAACGCATTAAGTCAATGACACTGCTCTAAAATGAACAAAAAAAACAACCCATGCAAATGTGGCGACGTTTTAGGAAATGGCCCACATTTGTAGCAGATATATATCATCTCTGACTTCATGCCGTTCACTTTCATAAACGCGAACAGCAAAATGTACTGCCATTTATCTCCGCAATCTGTGCATAATAGCCGGCTGGCAAATTAATTATTTTAAACAAGCCGCAACGGAAGCCTAAAAAATAGAAATAAAAAATAATTAAAAAGTAAATAAATCATTAAGGTTCCACGTGTCTTGAGCACAGCCTCACTTTTATGGAGGTAAAAGTAATAATGAGCTTTTTGCCTCTACCCCGCATATTATGCTCTGCAACATTTGAATTTCCGCTTGGAAGTACACCCACCCACCCACCCCGTATATCGTGTCTGCTGGCGACGCTGATTAATGCTCTAATCCGCCCGTGGGTTTAAGTGCGTGTCTGAAACCCAGCCCTCGGCCAGGCTGGGAGTGCTGATGGGGGCTTTGAGGAGAGAAGGGCCACACACGGGTATGTGAGAGAAGGGTCAGACACACACACGTGTGTGTACCTTCCACCCTGCCATCGTTGCTGGGAGGGTGAGTACTGAAGCCAGCGAGAGAGAGAGAGGAGGGTTGCTTGGTTGGTTGGCCAGCTGGGGTCCGGTTTTAGGGTCACCCATTTTGCTGATAGAGGTCACCATCGTGTCTGCCTGGAAGGAAATCATCGGAAGAGGCGAAACGATGTGTTTGCTTCAGAAGGGTAGGATGGCGCCCAGCCCAGCTGGGTCAATCAATTATTTACACAATCAATTATTTTCATAATTGATTATCCTACCGATTATTGGTTACTCAACAAATCGGACTAATCGAATGAAATGAATATAGTTGGGGAGGAGAGGATAACCGGCTCACCTCTTCCAATGTGTGTCGCTGGACGGGAGGCAATGGGCGGGGCTTGCTGATGTCATCAGCTGGGTCACAATGGGTGTGGCTTGCAGAGGGTTACCAGCCTTCGGGAAGCGGGGTGGGGGGTGGTTGGACTGGCTTTCGTTTATTAAATGGAACTGAGTAATCGATCATAAAAAAAGTAGTTTACAATTTTCAGTCTACAAAAATACTAATATATTTTTTATTTTACCAGGTAAGGTCCACTGAGCTATATAGATCTTATTTCAGAAGCCACCTGACCACAGATGATAGCTCAACAAAATGGCTTATCACGTGAAAATGTATAACAACTACATACTCTAAACGCACGTTTCTAAAGTTGGAGGCAAACACCAGACGACCCGGAGAAAAAATCCATGTGAGAACATGAAAACTCAAATATACAGCAGGCGTCAGGGTCGGGATCGAACCCACGACCTCCTGCATACCAGGCGAGGTCGTTGACATCTCGTCAGTCTATTCGGTAACCGACATTTCATTTGCGAATCGTGGCAGCTCTTGCGGCTAATCGTGTCACCTACGAGTTCACACACACACACACTGCCCAGCTGCCTCTGCAAAGTGCAAACGACATACCCACGTGTGTTTTTGCTGACACTTTTTGTGTCCACATGGAGGCAAATTAAAAAGTAAACTCTTAAAAAAGAAGGCTTTTTCGATGTCCAAAAACGTGGTCTGAGAATTATTGGCTATGCAGCTTATAATAATTGATGTTCTCCTGTCAAAAGCATTTTATTACTGCCCAATTTCTTAGAAATACATATGGACGTTTAATATATTTTCGCGGATGCTTAAATCGTCGTAATTTAACATTGTTTCCAAACTTTTGGTGTCAGCAGAACCAAATGCACAAGATTCGTAAAATAATATTAAAGAGTGTGGTTTACCCACAGTCGTTATCTTGTACAATGTGAGGATGTTAACATAAGGTGATTTTGGCTTAAACTAAATTATTGGCTTAAATTTATTTTGAACACCTCCCTCACATTGCTCTAAAATAATCCACTCACCTCTGTCATTATCCCATCTTCCTCCCCCATCGTACCTCACGCCCCAATTTAATTTCAATTCTGCAACGGGACTGTTATCTTCGTAAAGTGTTGCCGAGTTTGCATTTAATTGTGGCTGGTTTGACCGTTAATCGCGACTGCATGCTTGTGCGCCAGGCCCAGTTAAAAAGCTATTCTCCAAGATAACTTTCTCCAGTTTGTTTGCATTAATTTCCTCTATTATATCGACACAGTTGTTATCAGAACAAGTAACCAACGTTGAATCACAGGCTTGAATATCAAAGTGTATATTATAGCACAAAGGAGATTTGGATATTTATTATTGAATGATTTCAAAGACTGTCAATTGCAACCGTTTCACGTTTGCTGCATAAAACGATTGTAAGGCAGCTGCATGAGCCGTCATGGATACTGTCTAACGAAGACAAAGATCCCCGCCCCGTATAGTCTGAACAGGCTGTTGGGGCACGTGCTGTAGGCGAGCACCTATGAAGGTCGGCACGGTACGCGAGGGGGTGGTGGTGTGTCCAGCACCACGCCCGGCCGCTTTTGTCTCTCGAGTGGCGATGTTTAAATACCGCACCAGGTACTAATTTGAGGCTGAGTCGGCCTAGGGGAGGCCCAGGAGCGGTGCAGTTAATCGTCACTGGTGATGGCCGTGAGCGAGAATTGAACTTCGATCACCAGGTTTGTAGCGCAGTGAGGCTAACCGCTACACTACCGCTCCCCACATACTATAACAAAGATCCCCCGTATAGCCTTAGGGGCCGTCCATAAATGACGTCACGCGATTTTGGACGATTTTGACCCCCCCCCCCTCTTCGTCACACGACGTCACAAAAAGTCAGACCCCCCCCTCAAATATGACGTCACAAAGCTCTGCCCCCCCCCAAAACCATATTTCCATTTTAAAAATATAACATGCTTCAAATCGCTTTTAACTATTGTCATTGTAGTGCGTATTTAATGTGGCGCTGCACTCTGACGTTGTAGGAGTGTTGTTATAACAGTTAGTGTTGTTATGAAAAAAATATATCTATTTATTTATTTAAAGTTGCGCATTTTGATGTGACGTCACATTTCTCAACCCCCCCCCCCCTCGTCACACATCGTCACACATCGTCACAAATGTCTGAACCCCCCCCCCTAGGTGCGTGACGTCATTTACGGACGGCCCCTTAACAGACTGTTGGGGCAAGTGCCGTTAGCGAGCCCCCACATACAGACACACGTGTGCAGACAAAGCAAACGCACTGCAAGTATCACTGCCAGATAACGCATCTCTCCGTTACTGTGTTGCCACTTGCCGGCATCCAATTGGTAGCGCTGCTGCTGTGTTATCATCCGAACGCACCGCACCGTTCCACTTTGTGATGTCATCGACGCGCCCTCCGAAAATAGTGGTGGTGGTGGCGGGGAGTGTGCGCCTGTGATGGAAGTGGGGGAGCGGTGGCGCAGTGGTTAGCACGCTGGCGCTACGAACGCGGTCCCCCGAGTTCGATTCCCGCTAACGGCCACCACGATTTTATTCATGTACTGTATGTTGAACTTCTTTCGCGCCGTACGTAGCCCAACCGTGCTAATCGGACGTTGTGGCAGATAATATAATCGGAGGATTATCTGAACCGGTCCTGGGTCTCCCATACGTCGAGTCATACGTCGACTCAGTAGTGTGTAAAACACCAGCACTGGGGGAGACAAAGGTGGCCGGGCGTGGACGTTAGCCACTCACTACCCCCCTCGTGTGCCGTGCAGGGTTTCATAGGTGTTCAACAACAGCACTTGCCCCAACAGTCTGTTGCAGGCTACATGGGGGGGGGGGGGGGGCGGCGGGCGCGTTGAATCTGTCTTTGTATGACAATACCGCATCGGTGAGATGGTGCCAGCGGTGCAAATGCAGAGCGGTGTGTGGTGGGGCCACGTGGTCGGCACAGCCCAGGAACCACCGCGATAACGGCACGGCCTGGCCCACGCGGCGCGGGGACATCAATCACGCTTCGCCTAGGGATGCGGACAGGTGAATGAGGCTCTTTTTTTTTTATAAAGAAACCTGATTATTTTTAGTAGCTCGCTGCAGGGTTTTAGAGCCATTCTGCGTGTCTGTCTGTGCAAGAGATTCCCCCGCCACATGCTGTACACAGGCGGAGGGTACAGCAAGTGGGATATTCATATCCAGAACAGCTTGGACTGAAGTCAGTCTGAAGATTTTGTTTTATTTCAGATGGGTCCTACTTTTGGGATTCACCCCCCCCCCCCCAAAATGAGTTGTTGTCTATGATTATGGGACCTCCTGCAAATGAGATTTTAGGCTCATGTTTCTGGGTCAATAAATAATTACTTTGAAGAAGTTAACGACTGGAAGTCAATCTCCCCACGTACAATACAATTAATTACTTTGCCATGACTTTGTCCCAGAGCATTTTAAACGAACAAGCACAAATGTAAGTTGCTACCTCGGGAAATGAACTTTCTGTATGGTGGATATTTATTTATTCACAAAGCACGATTTTTCACCACCATCGCAGAGAGATTACCAAAAAATTATACCAAAATGAAATAGCTTCTCATCGAACCTCCACCTACCACCCCCAACCCAACCACACTGAGGCACATTGCCCACATGTTGAGAATCTGCAGGACCCACGTGAAGTGTAATCCGATACCGATTGGCGGTTGAGGTTGATGCCCCCTCGGTGCCGAACCTGGCACCTGTCCCTATGCTACTTTAACACCGTGGGCCCATGAGGCTTGTTGGATGCTTCGCCGACGGATTTTCATCGTGGGAAAGGCCGTTATCACGCTGAAAGGTCTGCTAAAAAAAACTGCCCATCATAAAGTTTCTGAAGATTCCAGATTTTTTCATTTTTTATTTAGAGGAGCGGCGGGCAAATTGGTTGGATACTCTGTGCTGTGGACCTCGCGCACCCGGGTTTGATTCTAAACCACGGTTAACATCATTGGCGAGTGATATCTGAAACGATTCTGGGCACCAAAGTTCACAAAGCCCCGTTTTTGAAATATGATCAACAACCAACCCCTACGACTGACAAAACGTGACGAGACCTTCATCCAGCGGTGGGTTTAAGCATGTTTTTATTTTTTACCAATTTATGACCGTTTTCAATCCACTGTTGGATGAAGGCCTCCAAATTGCGTGTCAACCACGTGGGTTGTTGGACTGTACTGTACCCAACCTACGGCGGCCAGCGCTGTTTGGTGAACGGGGAAAACCATTAATTGGACCGGTTCAGATATCACTCGCCACTGACATTAGTCGTGGCCAGAGACCAAATTGGGGAACACAGTCGCTGCACCACAGCTGTGGATTTATGTTTCCTGTAAGTGGGTTTAGTTACCTCGTAAAAGAAAGGCTTAACGTCGGTACATAACGTGTTAGCCATGATGGGCCAGTTCGGTCGAATCCTGTGGCTCTCCTGTGGCTATGAATTACAAAACTCATGCGCAACCTGTCCACACACATTTTTTCGTAAGTCTGTCTTATTTTCTTTTAAAGCGCCCGCCACGCGTCTCATGCATAATGTACCTGTTCGGATTCGTGGCTAAGCTGGCCGTTTTGCGGGCTGTGTCTCAACAACGAGCCACAGTAACAGAGAGCCAGGACCGTCGCATGGCAGTGTAAATATTGCATTTGCGGCTCCTTGTCGGCTTTTGAGAGATCCGTGAAATGTTTTTTTTTTATAAATATGAATCGCGCCCACCACAGAGCGATGAGAAAGGAGTGTGTTTGTTTCTTTTGACACGAGTGGTGCTTTGACTATCCCCCTGGATGTGGCCGGGGTCAGACAGAGCTGATCCCTTTGCTTCCAAGCATCAAGTTAGGCCCTCAGGCCAAAGTTTAAGTAGACACAACATAATATTTTTGGGTTGCTGTGCAGGCTTTTTAAGAATGCATTTCCCAAGCTGCTGAAATTCAAGTAAAATGTTGTGTCTATTTCGATTTAAAGCTTTCGTGACTGCAGGGATTCATCTTCTTGGTTCTTTCGGTAAAGTCACGTAGAAGGGAAATAATAAAATAATAAAAATAAAACAATATTTTTTATGTTTAAAAAAATAAAAATAAAACATAATAAAATATTATGTTTTATTTATATTATTTTATTACTTCCCTTCTATGTGACTTTACCGAAAGAACCAAGAAGATGAATCCCTGCAGTCACGAAAGCTTTAAATCGAAATAGACACAACATTTTACTTGAATTTCAGCAGCTTGGGAAATGCATTCTTAAAAAGCCTGCACAGCAACCCAAAAATATGGCAGTCCCCTCCCCATGCCGTTATTTTTAGATACAAAATAAATACATCTATGGGTGTATCCGTGTATGTGTGTGTGGATAGATATACATTATGCGCATTTCATTTTTAAAAACAATGTTTAAATGTTGAAGTATTGTAAAGCAATCCCCGATGATCTTTAGGACGTGGGGGGTAGAGTTGCCACCTGTCCTGGTGTTCCCATGATCGTCTTGTTTTCGTGGTTGCTGCTGTCCTGGAAACGTTTAACGTTTTTGTCAATTGCTTAATAATAAAAACAACAAAGATGACTGGTACATCAATGCAAATAAAACGTAGATCTCCCCTCTTCTGGAATTATGAGATATTCGTCTTCCCTTGATATGTGCTGGATTTGTTTTTTGGTACCTCGGAGGTGGCAACCCTTAGCGGGGAGGCCTTCACCCAGCGGCGGAATGATGAAAGCCTGTGAACAGAATCACACACACGGGTGTTATTGTTGCAGATTGTGAATCTCTCACAGCTGGCGCGCGAACAGGGCCAGGGAATGCGATTCAATTGTTTACGGGTTTCCTGGACGGCTGCGAGACGGCAGAGCGAGTTGGCTCCGCTCTGCGCTGACGAATGAACGAATGGAATTCTTCACGTCGTGGAACTGGGCAAAGGGGGCGAGCGAGGAAAGGCGCCGTCGCAGCCCCTGCCCGGAGGGGTAGATGGAAGCGACATTTCACCGTGGCCATCACCGTGGCTCGTTATTAAAATCAGCCGCCGCCCTCCCTCTCTCTCTCGACTTATCACCCGTCGCTATGGCAACAAATGTTTGTTTGGGGAATACAAACCAGGGGGGGGGGATCTGCTGCGTGTCGTGGACCCCCCTAGACCGCCACCACCTTTCCCTCCACACCGCCCCCATCCCTCATCCACCTGCCAAGCCACGGCACGCGCCGCCATCCACAGCCCAGCCCAGCCACCCCCCCATCGCCCCCCAAGTAACCTCTCGACCCTTGGGGGGGGGGGGGGGGGTCTGCGGCGCGGCTCTCGTCAAGGAAGCGGCGGTTGGCATAGAAGGGGGGGGGGGGGGGGCACCCGGGTCGGGTTCACGGGGAGTCTCTCCCAGGCCCGGTGACGAACGCGCCTCCGTTTTAAATGTGACTTGGCCCTGCCAGCTGGGTTTTTAGTAGCACCACCACCACGGATCGCCCTCCCCCGGGGTGAGCGCTCGAGTTGGTGGGAGATTTATAAACGCTGCGGCCCGCGCGCACGTCAAAGCGCTGCACTTTGCATAGTCGCGGAAGGTGTGTAAATAGAGATAAAGGAAAACTGGAGAATGCATGTAAAAGACGAATTGAAACATCGCTCTGCCATTGCTAGAAAGTTATTGTCTGATTTTTTTTACACGATTTCGGCAAATTGGTTTAACGTCATCGTATGAAATGGGATACTATTGCTACTACGATACTAATAATATGAACTCTTCATTTTATTGCGGAATATTAAATTTATTTGATGTTTGGAGTGCCGCATAATCTAGCCGTGCTTGTCTGGCCATGGCTTTCCTTGTGTAGATAAGAGAAGGTGGCAGGCAGCCATCCCGCTCAGTCACCTCACCAGCCCACCTACTCAGTCTCCTCATCAGCCCACCCACTCCTTCTCCTCACCAGCCCACCCACTCATCCTCCTCACCAGCCCACCCACTCATCCTCCTCACCAGCCCCACCCACTCGTTCTCTTCACCAGCTCACCCACTCATGCTCCTCACCAGCCCACCCTGATACCACAGTCCAATGCAAGTAGCCACCGAGCTGAGTGGGATTTATTTGTGATTGGAGTTACATCTCGAAAGTATCTGTAGCTCACGGAAGCTTCTAGAGCGGTGCTGTTATGCTTCACTATTGTTGAGTTGTTGAAATAGCTCGGCTGAGGTGGGCCGGGAACAACGCTCAGAGCTCTGCACAGATGGATTCAATCAGCCTCGTGCAGTGACTCTATAGGCATTTACGTGGTGTTATCTTTCAGGGGCCATTGTGATAATGTCGTGATGCTCTGCTGTGGCAATTTCAGAACATTTGTCACGTGGCACGTATGTATGTTTGTTGAACTTTTTTCACACCGTACGAAGCCAACTGTGCTAATCGGAGGTGCGGACTTATGAGTTCAAGAGAGTCCCGCCAGAATTATTTGGAGGGCCCCCTCTAAACGGTATATTGGCCTACTCTTCCGTGCTGGCCATATATATTGTAGGAATTGAGAGTGCCCACACTTTACCCCGCCACGAGGGAACTACCACGGCTATGGCTTAGGGGCCGTCCATAAATGACGTCACGCGATTTTGGACGATTTTGACCCCCCACCCCCTCATCGTCACACGGCGTCACAAAAAGTCAGACCCCCCCCCGTCAAATATGACGTCACAGAGCTCTACCCCCCCCCCCCCAAATAAAACATTCTTCAAATCGCTTTAAACTATTGTCATTGTAGTGCATATTTAATGTGCCGCTGCACTCTGTTGTTGGAGAAAACATTTATTTAAAAGTCTATTTAATTAAGTAGAACGTGTTGTCTATATTTATTTAAAGTTGTGTAATTTGATGTGACGTCACATTTCTCAAACCCCCCCCCTCGTCACACATCGTCACAAATGTCTGACCCCCCCCCCCCCCACCTAGGTGCGTGACGTCATTTATGGACGGCCCCTTAGGCATTTATCTCAGCTGGGTGGACAGAGGTGGGGGTGGGGTAATTGAATATAATTGGCCCATTATTGTAATCGCCGGGCCGGGATATTGAATGAAACTGGTGACCTCTGAATTGCAAGTCCAGCAAACTGATATTTACACCTAGGCATCATCCCCAGTGGCACCTAATTGGTGAAGTTATGCTCGAACAAATCGAGGCAATGAGAGGTGAGGGAGATTAAAACGAAGGCAGCCGTGGGGATTAGCTTGAAGGTGCTCCTGGTGTAGCTTGGGATGAGTTGAGCTGGAGAAACGTAATCAGTTTTCAGAGCAAAAGTTTTCAAAACGAGGTCAAATTCGGGGAAGATTCGGTAGAAAAAACTTCGTCCCCATAAGTCGAGTAACTTTCTTTTTTCCAAAACAGAATTATCTCTGACAGCCATTCGCTGGCCTCGTGTGCTCTAATTGAATGCATCGCGTAGGGTTTTTTTACAGTTGCCTCCAGATTCTAACTGTGATTGGAGAACGTCCGTGCGGGCGGAGCTTTTTTTAAATAAAATATTTTGTATTCCACATTCTCCCTTACATGATACATTGCTAACATCCGGACGTTCTGGACGGCGTTACCAGGGTACACCCACGGTATCAGACACACCGGACTCATCGGAGCAGGCGGAAAAGGGGGTGAGGAAGGGATTTGCTTTGGGGAAGGAAGAAGGGGGTGGGGGTCTGGTATTTAACACTGCTTTAAGGTTTAGGAATGGACCCCATGTACGTGTGTCGTCTATTCTTCTTCCTTGTCCCTCAGCATGTAGCTCAGCTGCTCCAGTGCTGAGATTGGGCTGTACGGGCGTAGCTTAACCCCAGGCCGTTTCCATCTCTCGCGGTCCTGTGATTCAACATTCGACTTCGCTCCCCGCACCACGGGAGTATGTCGTCGCTCCATCTCTGCGATTGATGGGTTCCTATATGCACCCCAACCGCGTTTGCTATTCGAAGGACGCATCTTTGTGAAAGTTTTGAGACTCCAGGGAGTCTCCCTTTAGATTATACAAGCCACCGTTCCCATAAACGCCATCAACCGCATTACCGATTTTCTTTTGAAAAGACGCACGCGGTATGAATGCGTCCACATTTTTAAACAAAAGTATTTAATTCGTGCAATTAACCACGTGCTTTAACCACGACGGGGGGCTGTTGATACAAGTTAAGCCGACGAAATCAATTAAAATGCAAATATTTGTATTTGGTGCAGGCCAAGATGCGCTTAACCCCGCAGCGAGCGGGCTTCCAGCGTGAGCCAGGGCTGTTCTCGTGCCACCTTCGTCACGCAGGCTGGCACGGTTGGCTACGTACGGTTACAAAAATAAGTTCAACATCCTGTACATACGTACGTACAGTGGCGGCAGGCTGTTTTTTTTGTTTGTTTGTTATTCCTTGTCATTACTGTTCATGCCGTGGAACGAATTTCCTAATAAATATTTGCCATCTGCTTCATTTTCACTGACATTTTTCTGCTCGTGCATCACCAAGTAGATTTTCATTCAGGGGAGAGTGACTTACGGATTGATTACAAAACGACGATTTGTTTTCGTGTTTCTTGTGGAATGGCATTCGAATTACATTGGGCGCTGTCGTTTCCGAGAATGGAGGCTTCTCTATGTTGCCTGTGAAATCACAGGAAATGCATTTTACTTTTAGATGTTTTTTTATGCAGTGCATTAGGTGCATTGAATATGCACGAGAGAGGTATTTAACCGAATATGTAATTCATATATTCGTTTTTCACGAATGGATCTGTGCATATGTAAAGCATGCTGGACGTGGATTCATTTTTTTATAATCACAAAAATTACATCCGCAGGCATTTTGTGATGTGTCCTTTGTTGTCATGGAAACCATGCCCCAATGCCCATGGAATCTGAATCTGAAGAAAGTAAATAAATAAATAATGGCCGGCCCCGTCACACAGCACGCAAACACAACTCGCTCTGCTCTCGTTGGAGCGCAGTTGCAAAGGAAGCTCCGGCGCGGAGGGGTTTCGCCGTCGATAACCTTTCATCCGGTGCCCATCGGATGAAAGGAAGACGCCTCTCTAATTGTGCGCGTGTGTGCTTGGTGCGAACGTGCAATTGAGACATGTGCGCACACGTGTGCACCGCCCCCCCACCCCCCTTCGTTTGCTTTTCGAATGACAAGGGACAGGCATCGATATCAGCATCATCGTGATCGGCCTTGGTTTAATCCACCGCTGGATGAATGCCTCCACCCCCAGCCCCCCAATCCGCCGCCGCCACCTCTCACGATCGGGGCGATGCAACGATCCCACGTCGACAACTCTGCAACCTGCGCTGATTTCATCGCGTCGTCGAAATGGAATAATTCCGCAGTGGACGAAATATTTCTCGCAGATTTCCATCGCCACCCGAGCTTTGTGTGCGACACTTGTTCTTCTTCTTGGAGCGATGTGCAGTGCCGTTATAGTGCTCATCCCCGTGTTTGTGTGTTTGTTGTTGTGGATACCCCAACAAAGACAGCTTGGAAAATTGGCTGTTGTTTGTGTGTTGACAGAGAGAAGAGAGTGAGTGAGCGTGTTATACCATTAGGAATTGGAACAGTGTGATAATGTAACCTTAGCCACAGACAGATGCCCCCCCCCCCTTCGACTCCCGCCTACCACGCCCCGAAGGGCCACATTTGAGCAACACTGAAACGGACACACGCAGCTGCAGCTGCACCAGCTGCAATGCACCAGCTGCACGACACCAGCTGCACGCGGCAATCGCAGCACCGCGACGCGTGAACCTGTCAAACAAGGGGGGAGGGTGGTGGGGGGGTTAAGACTTCATATCGATAACCTGACATCATCTTGAGATGGGCGCAAACGCCAACGAGAGGAAAAAAGAAAAGCCATCTCCCCATTAATTGTACGCCGCCCTTTATATGACGAGGGCATACTCCGTGCCAACTCCCTCCCATCCAGCTCGCTGATCGTCCTTATTTTAAGCTTGCACTGTATGATTTATTTCCACGCCGGGGCAGCTCGCCGGTCTCGGCTGCAATTAGGGAGGGAATCCTCGCGGCTTGCTATTCCTCTTTGGGCGGCCCGTGGGACGTCCTCTGTCTATCTCTCTTGCGTGAGTTGCCGGCGCGGTGGGCTATTGCCAACGGATGCGACAGCAAGGGAGGAGAAATTAAATCTCTCATCCCTTCGCTCGCACAAATACTTTGTGTGTGTGTGTGGTTTTTTTTGTGTGTAATTACGTAACGCGCACACGTAAATGCTCGCGCGAAGAAGATTGACACGAGAGAGAGGAGCTAAGTCGTTTTGCATTTCGCTCAACAAAAAAAAGCCCAATCCTCACTAATGCTGTTACATCACTACATGCCACTGGTTACATCACCGGGTTTTTGTGCATTTCAGACTGGAAAACGTGGATTTCAGCATGAGCCACTTTTACAGAGAGTATTTCATTGATTTACTCTTCTCGTCAGCAGCAGCAGCAGCCATGGCCAAATCCACTGCTGGATGAATGCTTTCCCTCGTCGTAGCGCCTTGCACAAAAGCTGATTTCATCGCTCCATCTCTGCGCTGGGGGTACCCGCCTGCTTTCACTCAAGAAATGTGGGGCCCATTAACGCCAACAAGGTCCCTTGGACACGGGAGACCTCGATACCAATTGCAAATCAAGGTAACAAAGTTGCACATTGTGTGCAAATCATACGCATCTATTGGCAATGCAGCAATAATTATAATAATAATGTACAGCCCTTTGCGATCTTCTTAGGGTTTTTCGGTAAAGTCACGTAGGTCAAAATTAATGAAAATAAAATAAAATAAAAAACAAAAATCACGACGTTTCGGAGGCAACACAAGTCTCCGTCATCAGGTGGGACCGTCACAGCCAGATTAGCTGCATCAAGTGAGGCAATGATTCAAGATGTAATCCCTTATCTCACTTGATGCAGCTAATCTGGCTGTGACGGTCCCACCTGATGACGGAGACTTGTGTTGCCTCCGAAACGTCGTGATTTTTATTTTTTTTTTATTTTATTTTCATTAATTTTGACCTACGTGACTTTACCGAAAAAACCTAAGAAGATGATTCCTTGCAGTCACGAAAGCTTCAAATCTAGCCCTTTGCGAATCCATTTCTGCACGAAGGCCTCTCCACACCTCGTCGGCCATAGGTGTTGTTTGACCATACTTCACCACAATGGGCAGTGCGAATGTTGAAGAGGAGTTAGTTAAATCAAGGTAACAAATTTGCACATTGTGTGCAAATCATACGCATCTATTGGCAATGCAGCAATAATTATAATAATAATGTACAGCCCTTTGCGAATCCATTTCTGCACGAAGGCCTCTCCACACCTCGTCGGCCATAGGTGTTGTTTGACCATGCTTCACCACAATGGGCAGTGCGAATGTTGAAGAGGAGTTAGTTAAATCAAGGTAACAAAGTTGCACATTGTGTGCAAATCATACGCATCTATTGGCAATGCAGCAATAATTATAATAATAATGTACAGCCCTTTGCGAATCCATTTTTGCACGAAGGCCTCTCCACACCTCGTCGGTCATAGGTGTTGTTTGACCATACTTCACCACAATGGGCAGTGCGAATGTTGAAGAGGAGTTAGCCCCTCCCCCCCCCCCCCCAAATAACTGGCACACATCGCCCGCCACCGATGGTGAGGCGTGACTGGGAATTGAACGCGGTTCCCAAACTCCCGGTGCGGTGCTCCACCGCTAATGCAACAATAAGCAAGATACATGGCGCAATCACATGAAGTGAATGGGGTACAGCTGAATTAAATGGAATCGTATAAAACAACTTGAATGAGGAATATATTTTAAGCCTATAAATACCACGTAACTGCATAAACACTTGCACGAATTCATGCATTAATTATACAACAGGAAAAATATGAACGCCGCCATGTACAATAACTACTTCTGTAATCGTAATACTTTCAAATGAGATTAAATATACGATTGTAGTGAGTGTTATTGCTCTTTGCGTTATTAGCCTTTGAAACAACATATTAAATTATGAATTAAGACAGCCTCATTAGTGCACAGAAGTAAGAAATGCAGCCGAATCCACAAGACATTTATTCATCTTCATATTGCCAAAATCTGGCTGCATTTTGTTTTCTATCCAATACAAAAAAAACACTTTCCCTTGCCAAATAGGAAACCGATTTCCTTTTGAATTGCACAGTGAGTGGGCCTTGCAGCAGAGTGTATAGCCGTCAATGCCATGCAATTTGGGTTTATTATCACCAGCCATGAACAATCCACTGCTGGATGAAGCCCTTCCCAAGCCGTCGCCATCTCCCGCCGTGCAATAATCCACCTAGCGGCTGCGAACGAGCTGATTTTGTCGCTCCATCTCCAAGGTGCACGTCTCTCTCCCATACGGTCCATTTCTTTGCTGCTACTTCTTTATCATCATCATTGACCATCGGCCACCCCCCCCACCCCACTTCTATCTAGTAATGTCTGCTGCCCAAGCCTTCTGGATCTGACCATCGCTAGGCACAACACGGCAGACTCTGCCGTAAACTCCTGCCCGTGCCGTGTCTTTCGGTTCATGGTCTGAGCTTCCCGCAAGCAATGTGCGAGTGACTGAATTCCTGCACGACCACGTGTTAGGAAATCCCGTCCCCATGGGGCGCCGCCCCCCCCCCCCCCGTAGGATTTTAGTGCGGCCACATCACAGCAAATGTGTCCCTAAGTCGTGTTGGAGACGCGAGAGTAAGCTGCCCGTGCGATAGCACTTCGGTACGAAAGCACTCTCAGTGAATGTGCGGAGGAGTACTCAGGGTGGGGGAGGTGGTTGGTTGGGGATGGGGGGAGGGGCAACATAAGTAGTTGCCGTCCACCACCATGGTTGTTGTGAAGTCACGGACAAGTTTCCATGATCCCCCACCACGCCACCGCCTCTGTCAACCCAGGAGCAGTATTAACGCGTGGGCCACACTTTCACACTTCGTTGAGCAGGCACGTCACGTGTGGTGGGGTAAAGTGTGGGCACGTTCACCCCTCGCAAGACAGCTGCTCAGAATGGAAGAGGAGACCAAATACTCTCTACAGCTCCCTCGAGTGGACCCCCCTCCTTTCGTCAGCAGCGGTGGGAGCGAGCGAGCGGTTGCGTGCCGCGCCTTTACATGCAATAACAAATAACGAAATCGAATTGTGAGAGAACAGTCGAGAAAAGGCGAAACACGTGAAATGGGCACGTCCTCAACACGAGAGGGGCTCTGCAAGGGTCCGGGATGTTGGCGAAGAGGCCACGAGGCGAGGAAAATGCTGCTTGGTGACTTGAGAAGAAAGGGGAACAAAAGTGAAATAATGAATCAATTTGTCCCCTCTGAAATGTATCGCTGGGTGCGGTGCCATCCTGCCCGTGCGACGCAGGGGTGTATAAGGGGGTACATTACCCCCCCCTCCCCCCATTTGTGATTACGTTCTCATCTAATGCATGTTGAACTTCTTTCGCACCGTATGTAGCCAACCGTGCTATTCGGAGGTGCGAGGAAAGGACAACAAACAAAACGGAAAAAAGCAGTTCTGAAGAAATGAGTTCATCAATCTAGATTATTTAAAAGTGCAAAGCTCCAGTGGCTTCCTAATATCGGACGGAAGAGCGTTCCAGACGGGCACAGAAGCGCATCTGAAATCGCGCGATGCGGTGACCACCGCCTTTGTTCGATGGCTCGCAGCCAAAACCGCTGCTGCGAGGATGCCCGCAGTTCGCGTGATGGTGGACGCTCCTTGGCGAGATCAGCGAGGTGCCGTGGTTAATTTGTGGCAAGAAATTTGAAAGCAGCTCACGGTGTAAGTGCGAAGGAGACGCACTTGGAGCCTTTCTCCCCGAACCCCCCCCCCCACAACCAACATGCCCCAGTTGCGATTGAATTCGGACGCGTGGGGGTTTTGACGGAGGCTCCACTCGAAGGGCTTTGCGTCAAATATCCAACGCTTCTGATTAGTCGCGGTGCGCTGCTCGATACCTCGACCTCTGTCGGCTTTGGAACGGTCAGGCCACGAAGGGCTTCCGTTGCTTTTCCCGAGGTTTCTGTCCAAGTTTTTACACCTCAAGCCGCGCCATTAAAGTCCCCCGTGCAAGAATATTTCGTTTTTGAAATCTCTGCCAAGTGTTTTCGGGTTGCGGCCGCGTGCTGCTCGGTAGCGTGGTACGGGTGTCCGACGTTTCGGGAGGAGCTCTGCCAGCAAGCAGAGCAAGAAGTGGGACGCCGTGCCGAAACAGCGCGCGCGGGTATGGAGATTTACAGCAGAAACGAGCAACTCTCCTGACGATTATTCACCAGTCTTCAGTGAAGTACTCGTTGAGATACTCGTTGAGGTACTCGTTGAAGGCTGAGCCGACCTAGGGGAAGAGTCGCGGGATATGACTCACAATGCAACGTCTTCACACACACACACGCAAACACACGTACCCTGTTGTTACGAGATTATTATGGATGCATTTAACCAGAACCCTCTGGAAGCTTATTTTATATTTGTTTTTGCCGTTAATACATCCGTCATGGACTTTATTCAAATACGCGCGATGCGATTTTAATCCAAACAGCATGAACGCATCGGATGCTCATGATGTTTATTCAGCACGTTGGCAATCAGTTGTTTTGTTTATTTGTGTCCTTGTGGCTTTCTTTGCATTCAAAATAAACGCAGAATCTCACCGCTCGTTGCAATATCCAAAACTACGACAACATTGCCTCCAGAATGGTGTCAGAAGTGATCAAAATACCGTAACGTGACCCCTTCAACCAGGGAAGCCTTACCGACTTAATAACAGTTTTTTTTTTAAAGATGATCCTTCTTTGAGATGGGAGGTCAGTGACTTTTTCATGAGCATTTAAAAATATTCAACGCACGTAAAACTGTTTTTCATTTTGTTACGGTGTACATTAATATATTATTGCATTATCATTTTACAGTACTACAGCAGCACCTCTAAGTCTTACCGCCGGTCACGGGGTTTGATGGAAGAGCACTTGGATTGTTGCAAGTTAAAATTACTGTTACGGGGGGTCGACCTCGACCCATCATCCCTGCGAGGTCGATAACATAGGTACTGAAACGTGTGTATAAGTCACATATTGGTGGTAATGGGATTGCGTGGAGCAGAGTTGTGTTGAGTATCAAACTCCAGATCTTACCGTGAGCCGGTGCTCTGTAGGGATTATTGTACCGTGGGATTGTGAGGGTTCGCGACGGCTTGGCGATGATGATGATGACTACAATTCCCGTGTTTGTAGAAGCATTTATATTGTTATCGTCAGCGATACGAGCCAAAATACAAAATTCCCTCGATATAATGAGTTGTATCTTCTTGGTTCTTTCGGTAAAGTCACGTAGAAGGGAAGCAATAAAACAATAAAAATAAAACATAATAAAATCATTCTCACGACGTTCTCAGGTGAAGAATTCTTCACCTGAGGACGGCTACTTGCGTTGTGGCCGAAACGTCGTGAGAATTATTTTATTATGTTTTATTTGTATTGTTTTATTGCTTCCCTTCTACGTTACTTTACCGAAAGAACCAAGAAGATGAATCCCTGCAGTCACGAAATATTTAAATCGAAATTTAATGAGCTGTACTCAAGAGTGGATACCTTTTGCATATATATATACACACACACAAAGGAATCTAATCTTTTCGTAATTCTTCTTGGTTTTTTCGGTAAAGTCACGTAGAAGGGAAGTAATAAAATAATAAAAATAAAACATAATAAAATTAAACAATTCTCACGACGTTTCGGCCACAACGCAAGCAGCCGTCCTCAGGTGAAGAATGAGACACTTCAAGCTTCACCTGAGGACGGCTGCTTGCGTTGTGGCCGAAACGTTGTGAGAATTGTTTAATTTTATTATGTTTTATTTTTATTATTTTATTACTTCCCTTCTACGTGACTTTACCGAAAAAACCAAGAAGATGAATCCCTGCAGTCACGAAAGCTTTAAATCGACTTTTCGTAATTTTCATCAATAACTTACGAAAAAATACTCTACGGATTTTAACGTCGCCGTCCTAACGAGGGCTTCTATATCGGGCGCACGTGATCACAGGGTCCTGGGCTCCCTTTGTGGTTCAAAGCAAGCAATGCTCTCTGGTCGTGGCTCTTCGAACAGATCAAGTGTCATATGTGCGTGTGAAACACGCCTGACCTGTTGAGACATCACAGACAACTGCCTCTTTCTCCCCCAACCAAACCCGCCCGCCCCTCCTCGCACGTTCGTTCTCTCTGATACTTGCTGCATTATTTAGCGGTGCTCTCACGGTGGCAATCCGAGAGTCTTTGGTTGGGTGGGTGGTGGTGGTGGTGAGGGGCGGGGGGGGACCGTGAGGCACGGCACGGGGTCCCGGTCCCGCGGTGTTCCCGCGCGCCTTTCGTGGCGTGTCAACCCGGCGGCTGTTCCTGGCCCCCGGGGCCGCGTTACCGACAACATAATCCGCGTACTGATTGACGAAGAGCCAATTCCATCGCGCTCTCGTTTCTCGCGTGAACTAAAACGACACGCGCTCGGGTGCCAGCGTCGTCAACGCGTCCTAACGCGGCTTGTGAAGAATTAAATGAACATTACGTGTGCTGCGTTTGTCATCATCATCATCATCAGCAGCAGCAGCAGCAGCATGATGAGCATCGTCATCATTAGCCGTTGCGTCTCCACTGCTCGATGAAGACCTCTCCCATACCTTCACTATGGAGTGTACACGTACCTACAGTGATCACTTACCACTGCTGTTAGCCCAATCTCTGTGGTTCTGGTGCCCAGACTTCACAACCCCACGCTGGCCAGTGGGGTGAAGCAGGGTTAATCAACCCGCAAGACTGGCATGGTGTGCAGGTGAAGGTTGCCACCCGTTCCGGGTTTCCCAGTATCATCTTATTTTCGAGGTAGCTACTGTCCTGGGAAATGTACAAGTCTTCACGGGACATTACAAGTTGCATCACAATAATACAAATGATGATGATGATGATGATGGTGATACAACACTCAAGACAATACATTGCCACGCATGTACTGTGAATGATTCTCTTTCCCATGATATGTCCCGTTTTTTTGTTTGTTAAAGAAGAAGAATAAGTGGCAACCCCCATCGGGAATGCATCCCGTCGACCCCAGATCCTGCAAGGGGTTTATCAGTTCTGGAAGGTGTGAGCGTGCAAACGCCAGGCCGAGGCAACAACGCGCGCGCAATTCTTCTTACCCCACCCCCTGCCACCCTCTATCCTGCCCCCCCCCACAACCACCTCCCCCATCTAGATGCGCCGCTGCGTTGTCTCTTCTCAGAATAGACACTTTCAAAAAGCCAGACCTGTGTCACGCAAGTCAGTGTTTGAGCGGAAGACTTGTCTCCGTAAGGTCCCAATTTTCTTAACCGTCGTGCGCAACAACAATGAGCACGGAAAGGTTCTCATGGATTTTAGTTTGTTTTGTTGCTTTTAAGGGGGGGGGGGGAGGATGGCCATCGCGACTGGCTGCAATTACGCTGGCACGGGGCGGTGGGGGGCATTGTACAGCACAAGCCGAGGTCGGGTTTGCTGGATATAACGGATTGTCCTGCTGGCACAATGAGCGCTGTGATTTGGCCAAAAGAAACGGAGGTGGTTATTGACCGGCTCGCAAGCCGAGTGTGCCTCACCGCACCTGAGGAAGCACGTGGCAACGTGACGCCATTCCCGTGGCTTGCCCAAAAAAAAAAGGATCGTTGAAGCTTAATTGTGTAATATATTTATGTTTTACAGCACAATTTTGTGTCTGTGTGTGTTTAATTTGTTGTCCTTTCCCCCACGCCTTCGTTTAGCATGGTTGGCTACGTACGGCGCGAAAGAAGTTCAACATACATACACACACGTACACAGGCCCAAATTCCCCGAAACCGCCAAGAAGCCAGGAGCAAACATCACCCTTGAAAGTGTAATAGATAACAATGAATGTCTGTTGAATGTGAGCAAGGTTATATAAGAACTTGGCAAAGAGGAGATACTGGGGGGGAATTCCAGGGTTGAGCCGTGCGACGAAACAAGGAGAAGGAGGAGAGCTGTTTTTTGACCTGCAGTTTGGTGGTTGAACAAAGTATGAATGAGACGAAACGTTCACATTTCATTGAGGCAAATGTCCTACAATTGCATATATATATTTTGTTTTTATAATGGCGTGAAGGTGACCTGCATGATACCGCAGTAGTAGTGGTGGTGGTGTGTGGTGACGTCCCCACGTGCACCATCGAACGAGGAAAAAGGAAAATCATCTTCGGGGTGAACTCTTGAAACTTTATTGTCAACAATACACACGAGGAGCTGGGAATAAATGTTGGTCTGAGTGAGGAACACGTGTACATGGTTCGGTTGTGACGAGCGGCTTGTGACGAGGTGCTGTGACGCGCAAAAAAAAGGTACAGCCGATGAACGAAATCAAAAAGATCCAGCAGCATTCCCCCCAATAATACACGGCCCCACGACATCGGATCGCATGTCAACAATATTGGCCCCGACCCTAACGGGTATTGTAAAACGTTGGATTTCGTACAACCTTGTTACCGTGAAATAGGATCCCATAGGGTTGCATCCGTTCACGCGCAGAAACCCGCTGATAACACTGGTGGTTATTAGGAAAGTTATAATTCACCCCGCCAAGGCGGTTTGATGATTTGAGGTCCCGATTCCACTGAAATCGATTCTTTTGTTGCCTTGTTTTTAGAGATTAATTTGTATTCGTTCTTGCTTTTACTGTCTCGTTTGTGGTTTTGTTCAGTCGCCAAGATGCAATATTATCACTTATTTTGTATGTAATTTGCAAACTTTGTAACTAATCGATTCTCAGACCCATGCTTGAGTGCACGTGTCGTGAATTAAGAATGTTTTTTAACGATGCATCGATGTTTTATTCCACGTCCAGTAGTTAGAAAAGCACGTGACTGGATTCCACAGGGCTAGGATTGTTAACGTGAGATCACATTCCTTCTGGCAAGTCGAGTTCATTTGCATCCAGATTGTACTCGGATGTGTTTTTTTGTTTAAACAATCCATTGGACTGGACGCAGATGTCTGTTTCCCGAATGCCTTGTAAGGACGTGGATGGCTGGGCCAGTGACTCGCGTGCACTGCACTACGATCACGGCCACCTGAGTTCTATTCCTGGTCAGGGCTCGACATCGGTGGTTGAGCGATATCCGAACTGGTCCTGTCCCGCAAGGCCCTCTCACTGACCAGCGTGGTGAAGTATGTTCAAACAAAACCTCACGAACGGCACATCGAGCGAGGGGAGGCCTTCGTCCAGCGGTTGATTGACAATTACTTAATTAATTACCTATTTATATTTTAGTGACTTTTCTCTATTTTTGCACTACTATCGCTGTTGTTTGTATTATTTGCTGTTGTTAAAAAACATAGCCTCGTAGCTCAGCTGCTTCCTCCTCTCGTCTCAACAAAGATTATGATTCTGACCAAGCTGCCTCTACGTCGGCATCACCGCATGCCAGGTGGATTGCGCGCGGCGCGAGTCTTTTGTTAGCAAGCGATTTCATTAGCAAGGGGTTACTTTTCTTTTTGCACGGCGCCGGTTGCGTTGGGGTTTTTGTTGTTGTTGCGTCAGCACTGGGTGATGTGGCACGGTGTGGTTCTGGCGACGAACCACACGTGGTGTGGGGGGGAGCGGTGGGGTGGGGGGCTGGGATGGCAGTGTGGATATTGGGGGGGGGGCGCGGTGGGGGGGGGGGGGCAAAGAACAGCATAGACCTTACACCAAGCCAGGCGTAAAATTGAAATAGAAAAGGAGAAAACAAAACAAAATAAACAGTAAAGGTCACGTCCCGTACTCGGCAAGAGCACATAACGGCACTATTTTGTGTGTGTGTTAAACACGAACAGCGAACATTAATTTAAAATAAACGTGTGATCTCTCAATCTAAAAAATAACTTTTTTTTAAATTCAGCTACAAAGTGTGCAAACGTATCTTTAAACGAGTAAATTTCACAGATCCTTAGATATCAAATACTGCTTTTGGATCGGTCGAGCGAGATAAAGGGTCCACCAATCTTTGGCCCTAGCTGGCTGTAAGATGCAGGTAGGATCCTCTAACCGACCTTATTTGGTTGTCTACCGACCGAACAAGCCCTGTCTGGACCCTGACAGTAAAGCCACCTTTTACAAGGGAGCTCCACGCAACAGACAGCGTTCCACCACCGCTGCCAGCAACATCAAGGCTCGCTCATCCCATTGCATTTGAACATCTCAAGGGGGCTAAACACTTTGCTGGCTCCACACGGGTTGTTAACACCACATCTCTTGGTCTTGTGCAGCTCCTGAACAAATATTTCCAGTGGGAAATCATACAAATCACTTAAAACAACAACAACAAAAAACGACACATCGTAAGACACAACTTTGTATCTTGCCCGAATCCGAAACATTCTAGTTGTCCATATGGTAAACACATTTACCACAATATATGATTCGTACTTCAAAAGACAAACACCAACGTCTTTTATAAACATAGTTTAAAACGGGAAGCGTATACATTAAACACATCACAGGGGGAGAAAGCGGCAGCTGTTAGACAAGTCTAAAACGGGATAGGTTACTGGTAGTTGTTGTTTTTGTCTTTGTGCAGCTGCCTACGCCTGTTGGCTGTTCGGGGGAAGTGGGAAAGTTGACCGGACTTTCCTTTAAACAGAAAAAAAGGAACAAAGACGGGGTTGAGACGGACACACAAACAAAATTAACCGTATGTACAACATAGCACTGCGACAATTATTGGTCCATCAAACAAATGGAATTGGATTTCGTTTAATCATCGGCTTTCAAGTACGTTTGAGACTCGTGTACGTTTCCTTCGCTGAACTTTTACAAAGCTGCTTGAAATGATTTCAACCCCCACCCAGCCCCCTTCGGCGGTATCGGATACAGACAAACGCGAGAGATATATGCAGCGATGAGCGTGGGGAGAGAGCCATGATTACCCGGGCGCGAACCGATACTTTAGGGGTGTGTGCGTGTGTGTGTGTGTCATGATATAGACAAGATATAGACTCCCCCTGGTGTGCTCAGTGGGCCCCCAGGGTTTTTGCATACGCACAAAACGAAGACGCCTTCTCTCGCGACCGTGACACTTTCCGTCCTCCAAAGTACACGGGGTTAAAGTGCATTGGGCGAAAACACTCTCATTGGTTCAAGGCTTCATTCCGTGTAATTCTTCATATTGCTTTTCTTCAAGTTTTGGGCTGAAGGTCCCATTTATCCGATTGTTTCGTTTTTTTTTTAAATGCAGGTATGGAAGACTATACAACAATGGAAGAAGGCTCTCTGACACATTTATACATTAGCAAAAAAATCCAGACACTACCACCCTAAACCTCTACTGTACATCCGTTCAGACTACAAAATAAAAACTGTTAGCATACTATGAAAATAATTCTTTAGAATACTATGACAGTGTACTTGTAAATAAATCTTTCAATAAAACCGTTAATATGTAGAAGTAAATATACTTTCTTCAAGTATACTTTTACAGTAATAGTTTTATAATTTACATATACATGGGCTCTACGCCCATTAGACTATATATATGTGTATTTATATATGTATATATACTTTATATATATTTGGGTAAATTACAACAATGTCCAATGGGGGGGGGGGGGGGGGCTCCTTCACAAATGTTGACGATGTTGAGGTTGCTGCATAAAAGAGACGTGGAATGCATGCAATTCCAGTCAAGGACCCACTTGGCTTCCCAAGCGACGCACGGTTTTCTGTGCCCAGTTTCTACGGCGGCGTCGCTCGTTGTTAACGTTCCAGCATAGCGGGAAAAGAAGAACACAAGCAAACCAACACCCCTAGTGGCAGATTCCCTGAGGAGCCAGACCACTCTGCTCTTCATTCCAAAGGACATTTGACTGGGGGTCAGCTTCAAGTTATCAAATGCGGACGTGAAAGCTTGCCTTTTTCTTTATTACTTCCAGCAGAAGCAGATATCACGCCTTGTGTGCGTGTTAACCCAATATGAGTCTTTCCATTTAGCATTTACACTTGTGTCTGGCGTTCCTCCTCACGGCTTGGGCGCACTTGGCGGTGGTTCGGTTGCTGAAGTTCTTGATGAGGCCTGTGCAGCATCAGGAGCTGGGCCGGAGGGCATCGCATCTCCGGGGTGGCCTGACGGGCCCGACTCCTTTCCCAAGGAGGCTGTGCTTGGTGCCGACGTGTGCGGAGTGGGATGCGCGTCCTTTGCGCCGGGCGACGGGCTGTACGATTGCGCTAACGTTTGTGCCGGAGGGGCGGAGGGCATCTTCGCGCCGGATGAGGAGGTGGACTCCGCGATCGAGGAAAGTGCACAAGAAAACTGGGTGGCGGCGGTGGCGGCGGTGGCCGTGGCTGCAACCGCGGCGGGCGTCTTGAAGGCGGCAGCCGCCTCTGGCGTAGCCGCGGCGTCTCTGGACGCAACGAGCGGGCTCATCAGGGGGCTCGCGCCGGGCGAAGGGGCCGCCGAGAGTGAGGCGACGTCTTTCGAAGCAGTGGAAAGCAGCGGGGAGTATGGCTGCTTCGACACGCTGGCGACGACCTTCGACGCCGACGCCTGCAGGGCCTGCAGCGACGAGGCGAGCGCGGTGGTCTCTTTCGGCGGCGCCGGCTGCGCCACGGGCGCGGCGGGCCCCGGCAAGCAGGGAAGTGCGGTCACGGACGAGGCGGCGCTCCTGGCCAGCGGGCTGCCCGGCGGCGTGGGCCGAGGGGAGGACGAGACGCTGGAGTCTCGCGCTGGAGCCGGCGAGAGGAAGCTCACGTGCGGCAGGGACGGCTGGGATGCCGAGAGCGGCTTGAGGTCCCGGTTGAGCCTGCCGCCGCTCGTGCCCTGCAGCGTCTGCGCCAGGGGGTGAAGCTGCGGCTGGGTCGGGCTGGCGGCGTCATGCTGGCTCGCGATCGACAGCTGCGAGCTGGCGGGGCTCGGCGAGCCCCTGCCTAGGCCCACCTCTCTGGGCCCGACCAGTTGTCCCGTCTTATTGAAGCGAGGTATGCTGTCGCTGGGCCAGTGGCCGAGCAGGGAGGATGGAGAGCCGACCAACTCTTGCTTTGGAAGCGGAGACCTTCGCGAAGGGCCGGACGATGGTGTGGATGGCCTGGACCCGAGTGGGGACACGTAGGCCTGGCTTTGTTCGGTCGGTTTGAAATGAACCGGGGAGCTCCTTCCCGTACCGGGGGACATGGTGGACTGATGGGCAAAGTGTTCGGTGGGGCCGGGTAACCACTCGGCGGCCCTCAACGACTGCTGGCTCTGAGCAGGCGAGTGTGCGGCCGAGCTGGGCGAACGCTGCCCAGCGGCCCCAAGCGGCTGCGAGCTGACGACCGCCGACCTCCGAACGCTCTCCTGCGGCGCGGGAGAGCGCTGGAAGATATCTGCGGACATCTGCGTCAGCCCGGGCGACTGCTGCCCTCGCTGACCTTGCACGGGCGACTCTTGCTTGGCTCTGGTCAGCAGCTGCGACTGCCGAGGGCTCGGCGACTGCACCATGGGGCTCTCGGAAGGCACGCTCTGCCCGCCGGCTGGCGTGCCCGCCACGGGCGGCAGCAGCGCCTCAGCCTCCGCCTGCAGGCTGTGGTGGTGCTGCATGAAGGCCAGGATGGAGGTGGTGGCCAGCAGATGCACGGCCGAGTTGAGGCCCACCGGGCTGTCCGGGTTGGTGACGGTGACGCCGAGGCGAGCCTGCTCGGCCATCTCGCGATCGCGGCTCACCATCTTCTGGATGAGCTCGCTCTCGCGGTTGTTGGAGATGCCCATGTTCCGCTCGTGCTGCACCTTGTGCAGGAGGATGGAATTCTTCTTCCCTGCAAGGCAGCAAAAATGGGGGCGTTTAATGTTTGTTGATGTTTGTTGTACCGGACGTTTGTGATATTTGTCTCGTGACCTCGAGCTGCTTTGGTTTGAATTTGCCGTGGCCTCAATCAATCTGATGGAGTAGCTGTACTAAATATATTGATCTGTTGGTATGTACTGAGCATACATTTAGGGTGGGGCCTTCAGGGTTAGGGCTGGGCCGATAAGGAAAATTTACCTCATTCATAGGACAAGCTGCCCTCTAGTAAAGTAATTATAAAACGTTACATTCGTAGCAATACTTTGGAATGTGGCTTATGTCATGCAGTCGCATTTTTTTAAAAACTAAAGTTTCAAACATTCTTCGAATATAAACCAATATAGTTTTACTCCCGACATTTTGATTTGGCATGCAAGTGAAATTGAACTGAAGACACTCCAACTTTATTTCATTTGACCGAGTTCAGCGTATGTGCATGCACGTACGTGTGGTATAGAAGCGCGCAGGGTAGGTAAAACATTTGTTTTCTCTTATTGAATATCTATCGGGTAGTTTTCATGCGACCTATATGAACGACTTCTAGGAATTCAGATGGGACTGCGTTTCCTGTTGCCATGACAGACTCTTCTTCCTGTTTGAAACGTTCCTCCCCCTCCCCGAGGGAAAGTCCCTTTCTCTAAAAACCCCTCTCCCTCCCCTCTTGTTAACATTCAAAAATTCCACTCCACCACATAACAGGGCTACTCCCCGGGCTGTTATCTCTGGGGTGGTGGTGGGGGCTCTCATTTGCACGTACAGTGAGAGTGATCCAAGACGTGAGTGAGCTAAACATCCCCTATGAGAGGCGCAACGAAAAGCAACGCTTGAGGTGATGTCACGTAAATTGTAAATGGCATTTCCCTCCAAAAACATGGCACACACACACACACTTAACTGCAAAGTGATAGGATCCATTGGACTGTTTGCTTAAGAAGGGGCAGGGGGGGTTTGTCTTCGTATTTCATTTAATCACCCGGGTGAACTGAAACGTGACTGATTTACACGCAAGCCTCGCTGTCTGATCCGCCGAAGGCTGGAAACGCGCTTGGAAACGATATTTTTTCAAAAGTATGAGTTGGGGAGTTGACTTCAGAATTAGAATCCGATTATTTAGTTAGACTGGAGGAATCCGATGAGCTATAAAGCTCTTTTCCACAGATCTCCAAGTGGGGCACGGGGTAAGAACGTTACAACAACAAACGGTGCACAAAAACACGACAGGAGTGCAAAGTACAAGAAAGGTAAACAAATCACACAAAAAAAATACAACTAAAACCATCCCAATCCTGCCAGGCAAAGCCCACGGAAGTATGAACTTATTTTTTCAGAAGCGACCTTGCCACAAATGATAGCTCAACAAAGTGAGCACAAAAATTAAATAATCAATATTGGCGAGTGCAGGATCCTTAATAAATATCGCACAACTAACTAACGATGTGTTTAACAGGAGGGAAAGATTACACGGAAAAAAACCCCCACCACAATCGGGTTCTATAAAATGGTGGAAGAAACAACCACAACAATTTTGTTTTTTTACAAAAACACGATTTAAGTACGAGAACATGGTTAAAGTGTCCATAATGTGGAGGCAGTGTTTGTTGATTATTTTGAGAGTCTTGTACGACGAATGGCATTTTCGTGTATTGTTGAACGAGTAGGCAGGCACGCGTTTAATGATAGGTGGCAAGGTGACATTGGCGTCGACTGAAAAAATGTTAATGGTTTTGCCAGCGTCACGACAACGCGTTGGGAATGTATAATGTGTTGCCATGACGATCTGACGTTATGAGAAGAATTTTATTCCCCACGCTTTGCTCGCGTTTGTACAACATCCCCCCCCCCCCGCCGCAATTCGGCCGCTATTGATTTGTGTCGACCATTAACGCGTGGAGGGGTTCGAGACGCGCCTCAGTCAAAGCCGAAAACGGGGCGATATTTGCTCATGCCGTGTCCTGCGCTAGCTCTCAGGCATGCATTATTATTATTATGTGAGTGAAAAAAAAACTCATTGTTTGCCACTAATTTGTGTTGATAATTCCTCAGAAATGTTATCCCCATCCCTCTTAGATTTCGTTGTGTTCGGACAGCGTGAGTGATTGTTGTGTGTGTGTTTTTTTTTTGTTGCGAGCAATGTTCATGCCCGTACCTTGGGGTTTCCCCCATTTTAAACCACCGTCCAATAAAGAGCGCCTTATTAAAGTTTATGACGTGGAAGTTGTTATTGCAATGTCCAGCAACTCGCTCGGTAATTGCACCTGGCCACATTTGAAAGGTAAACATTACAGCCACTTGAGCGTGACAAAGAATAAAAACCCTTTGTACATTTACAGTGGCATGTAACGGAGAGATAGGTTAGAAATTTGGGATCGAAAAGAGTGTCAATTTTTCCCCTTGTTGGTTTTCATTATTAGTTTTAATGCTGATTTCTGCCCCGTGTTTTAAAAAAATAACAACGTTGATATAAATTTAGATTTAAAGCTTTCGTGACTGCAGGGATTCATATTCTTGGTTCTTTCGGTAAAGTCACGTAGAAGGGAAATAATAAAATAATAAAAATATAAAACAATAAAAATTCTCACGACGTTTCGACTGCAACACAAGCAATCATCACCTGTGTGAAATCCAGACCTGATGATGATTGCTTGTGTTGCAGTCAAAACGTCGTGAGAATTTTTATTGGTATATTTATTTATTTATTATTTCCATTCTACGTGACTTCAAAGAAAGAACCAAGAATATAACGTTGATATAAATAATACAAATACTCATTTTGAAAAGCTGGAAACCTGAAAATGTGATGAATGTTCCAGGATATATATATATTTTTTTTTACGACCCATACACTTCTTCATCGCCGTGTAAAAGTGGCCAAAGCTCCCTTTGTTAGGAACCGAAGGAGCTTCAGCAACTTGAAGAACGTGGAGCGAAACGTCGCACACCATGCGTGCGGAACAACTCGAAAACGCGTCTCAGAGCCGCGATCGTAAAGCCGGACTTTCATTACTCCAATGTGCAAACTGTATATTTAAAAAAATACATACTCATTATGCTGTTTTAGTGTTTCTGCTGTGCTGCAAAGATGTGCCACTTAAATGAGTTCAATGGTTCAGTGTGCGTTGCGCTTGAGTTGGCATTGTCATGCGAGTGCATTTTTTCTTTCTTTTGTGAAGAGATTGCAGCCATTTAACGTCTCTAATTTAGGAGATATTCTCATTAAATGAGCCAATTAGAGAAAAAAATTTCGGTGAATGTACAATAGAATAGTAAACACTGTCATATAAAATGTAGTAATTCCCTCCAACTTAGATCATAATTTACATGTGCACATAAAAAAATAAAAAAAATTGACACTCGCATGACTGAAAATGTAGAAGCAGAGCAGTTTAGTTTTTTCCCCCTCGGATGTCTGGGTTTTATAATCTGAGCTCGATTGATCTGAATGTTCGTGATCACATTTTACTTTTGAATGCTCCGCTTCTAAGCCGAGGAAATAATTCTGCTCGGTAACAGACACATGTTGATTGGTTTTCCACCGAGAGAAGCACTCTTTACTTAAATGGATTACTGAGACCCTGGGGGACAAGGAGCTTGGCAATACGTGAGAATAAGTGTTCCCAAATTTCTCAAGTCAACTTTTACAATGTTGCTTTCTCTGGGGGGCCGTACACTAGCCTGGGGGGGGGGGGGGGCAGGGTGGGGGGGAGTAAGGGGGTGCTTCCACGGCATGATTAAATCAGCCATCCGCCAAACACCACGTAAAATATGAATTAGCGGCGAAGAACGGCCCGCGTCGCAAAGACGACTTTGCGTGGGAGGCTCCGCCGAGGGCACGCAAGTGAGTGCTAGGCGCCGCTCGCTAACATGTGTACGCTTTAAATTTTAATAGGACCCAATGTGTGGGCCCATCTTCGCTTTCGTTTGGAGGCGTCGACTGTGAGCGGAGCCTTCACAAACGGCGCGCTGGCCGTCACCCGGGGGGGGGGGGATTCCCCTTCAAAGTTGTAATCACTTCACGAACCGCGCCGGCGGTGTGGGGGTAGACGCACAGGGGCGAGCGTCCTTTGGGGCCGTCCATAAATGACGTCACGCGATTTTGACGATTTTTGACCCCCCTCCCCTCGTCACACGGCGTCACAAAAAGTCAGACCCCCCCTCAAATATGACGTCACAAAGCTCTGCCCCCCCCCCAAAATTAAACAAATCGCTTTAAACTATTGTCATTGTAGTGCGCATTTAATCTGGCGCTGCACTCTGACTTTGTAGGAGAAAACATTTATTAAAGTCTAATTAAGTAGAACGTGTTGTTTATATTTATTTAAAGTTGCGCATTTTGATGTGACGTCACATTTCTCGCACCCCCCCCCCTCCTCGTCACACATCGTCAAAAATGTCTGACCCCCTAGGTGCGTGACGTCATTTATGGACGGCCCCTTTAGCGCTCGCTCGGCTTTGACAAACGCTGACATTCTGTGGGCATTCGACCTTTTTGCTCACAGCAGATGAGCGACTCTCCAGGGGGCCCATCCATAGCGACATTTGATCTGCGATTACAAGCTGGCAAGAGACGTCTTGCATTAGGTGGCAGTGTCCCACACTTTACCCCGCCGCATGCGATCTGCTTAACTGTGGCGTAACCACCTCGGTACAGTTGGGCGGACAGAGGTGGCGTGGGTGGGGGGAGATTTAATAAATTCGCGACATTATTTCAACTCTTACCACGGGGAGATTAAGTCGGCGGCGACTTCGGGTTTGCAAATGAGTGCAGGCGGGCACCATTGATGATCATATTGTCCCATAACGTCCGGTGGTGGAGGGTTATGGTTAACACTTGCATTGTACCTACACAACGATATAACCCTAAATAAACGAATCATGAAACATAATATTGGTCGTGAAACTCGACGTATAAAATGAATAACCCACTGACGTTTGCCATAATGTTTAACTTTGTGATTTAATTTGTCTCAGGATCTCATTTCTATGACTGTGCTCGCTGTTTACGATGCCTTTGCTCTGCAGTTGAATGTGTTCCTCCAGTGTCCTGTTGCAGTTATTAGCCATTTCATCTTGGTTTTCCCTAAAAAAGAGAATGCTGCTCTCAAATGGGATCTTAAATGACAAGAGTAGTGATGATGATGATATAAATGCACAAGCCTTTTTCAATACGCTGTTGAATGAATGTCTTGACCCCATGCCATATCACCCGTGGTAATGTTTGACCATATTTCACCACAATGGTCAACGTGTGTGTGTTACCGAAGGCATTTACCAGTCCTTTTAAGTAAAGAAAATGTATTGTTTTGTTTTCTCGTACAACTATATGAAACGATGAATCTCAAAGCATTTCAAAGATAATCCACCTCTGTGAGGGCAGCTGATTGATATGAAACATTTTATGCATGTTCGCTGACTTTCATTAAATAAAAATGTTTTGCCAGTTGATTGCTTTATATACTTTCAAAGTGTACCTTAATTACGTATTGCGCGTGTTCATTTCGTGACACCTCAAATTAGACCGTCAAAACAAACATTGCCGGGGCGATTGCCTCCCAGTCCAAGGATCAACGGCCCATCTGGAACCCCAACTCGGGAATGATCCGTTCGGCTGACCTGTACCCTTCGGCTCACCTGTACCCTTCGGCTGACCTGTACCCTTCGGCTGACCTGTACCCTTCGGCTGACCTGTACCCTTCGGCTGACCTGTACCCTTCGGCATTCCGCCCCAGAGCGGGCCCAGTGTGGAAATATGTCCGTCATAAATCCTTGCACTTCAGAGATTGCACGACCTTGCTTTTAAATGGCTTGCATAATTAATCGTACGTAAGCGTGAATGATGACGGTGAATAACTGTGGTTCAACGGCTGATGCATTTGTCCAGAGAGCACTGCGGTTAAGGTTTGCCGCTCGGCTCGCCATCAGAAGACTCTCAGTTAAAATCCCGCTGGACTCGGTCTACTTAACCTTCTCATGATCGCCGTCAGCTAAAGATTAAACCACTGCTGGGTGAAGGCCTCCCCGAGGAGGAGACGTGTGACCACACTTCGCCACCTGACATTGGGAGCCCAATCATCAAACTGAGGTGACACCTAACCACTTGGGAGTTATCCAAGTTTCACTCTTATAGGGTAGATAAAATAAGTACCGCTTTGTGGGATGTCTGGAGTGGTGATGTTATGCAGAGTGTGACCGTTTAAGTAGTGAGGCACTTTTTAATTGAGAGGCCACAGTAACTTGCACAAAAAATAGCGAGACGGAGAAAGAGTTTTTTTAAAAATCCTTTATATTAAGTTCACTTGCTTGCTTGCGTGCTTACGACCGTGCAAATCTTTCGGTCGTTTTTTAACCCACTTCCCGTGATCCAATCGAGCTGACGTTTTGCACACAGACTCGTTGTGCGTGACAATTTATTTTCGTGAAATTTTTTCCCAAAATTTTACACTTTTTAGGAATTTTTATTTATTATATTTAATTACCAATTGCTTAATGGTGACAGGCAATCATCTGACCCATAGGTGGCAGCCATCTCAAGCCAGAGGACGAGAGGACTCTAGCCGCCACGCATATAAAGGATTTATAGTGAAAAACTTTGTTTTTACGGGTTAAATTTTTTCCTGTTGACTGCTAATGCGGAGGGTTTTCTTGGTTATGCTGGGGATCGTATCTTATCGCGTGTTGTTCTGCGCGACGTCTGACGTTTCGTTCCAGGTACCGAGCTTCTTTAGGAACTGAACATTGTTCTGCTGGCTGACCTGTACCCCACCAGGAAGTGAACGTTCATCTCTATGAAGAAGTTCCCAGCAGGTCGAGCGAAACGTGAAGACTTCGTGCCCAGCAACACGCGGCTACAACCCACCAACGCATCGGGGAGCTATCCAGAACTGAACACATTCGTCGATAACACCGCCCTAAAGAGGAAAGGTCACATACTAGGTGGCATCTCATGCAGTAGGCTCTTCTTTATGGCACAGAGATCAGTTTGTGTTGTTGCTGTTGCTGTTGCATAAACGACAACTGACAGTGTGGATTGATGGCAGGGACGGGGGGTGGTTCTCACCGATGCGGTTGAGCCGATCGATGGCCACCTGCTCGAAGGCGCGTCGCATCATGGGGTACTCCTCGAGCACCTCGTTGAAGTGGTCCACGGAGAGCGAGAAGAGGCGGCAGTAGGTGTCGGAGCGCACACTGGCCGTGCGACGGCCCCGCGTCAACAGGCAGATCTCTGCGGGAGACAGGAGAAGAGGCGCAAGGGGGCGGGGGGAGTGGTGGGCGGGGGGTTGAGAGTGGGGGAGAGAGGGGGAGGAGGAACCGGGGGATCTCAGCTGTCGAGGTTCTGCAGGTGATGCCCACCAGCACCTTGTACGCCACGCGTGGAATCATTTCACTCGGGCCGGGCGGTGATGGTTGGTGGATCGTGCCTACGTGGGTAGCTCGGTGCCTGGCGCTGGTAGTACAGCAAGTAGGCCGCTGACTAATCTGTGCAGCAGTTAAGTACAAAGTATGAGTGTTCACTCGGCACTTTGGATTCTTCCAACATGGGATTGGGATCGAACCCAGGACCTCCTGTATACCGGGCGAGGTGGTTAACATCTCGCCACCGTGGCCTGGGAACAAAAGTATCTCTCAGATTGGCTGGTTCATAGCACAGTCGTCTCACCACTGCGCCACCAATCTCAAACAGTTAATCGGAATTCATATTTTTTTTTTATGTGTCATTATTCTAAGCAAAATTTTTATATTGAAACCATGCAGTGTTCATCTTTGCTACTCTGTGGTCTGCCAGCATTTTTTGTTATTTGTGTTTATATATAAATAAATAACGTCAGCGTCCTCCTCCATCCATCTCAATTGTCCTTGCTCATGCGGTGCTGAACACTCACTCATGCATGACGTACTACATAGGAACCCTGTGTGTGCGCGTTGTGCGTGTGCGCGTTGTGCGTGTGCGCGTGTGCGCGTTGCGCGTGTGCGCGTTGTGCGTGTGCGTGCAGTCGCCCTCCAACAACAACGGAGGGCGGAGGAGCGACGCTCACAACAACGAGCGGAGCGCCGGGTGGCTAAAGCACAGCAAGTTGGCACAGTAGGGGACACAGGTGGTGCATCAGCCAGTCATCTCGGTCATCTCAGTCAGTCGACCCGTGGCACCTGGGTCTGCCCCGTGACCTCCTGCCAGCGGGCGTTCGACACTTCACGTGGCCTCAAGGTGCACACAGCCTGGCACAAGCGTCGTGGTGACGTCACCGCCACTTAGTGGCGAATGGCGGTTGTTGTTGTACGTGCAGTGGAGCGGTTAGCGCGCCGCGCTACGAACCAGGCGACCCCAGTTCCATTCCCGCTTGCGGACAACAACGTTGACGATTATTTGAACCGGTGCTGGGTCTCCTCTACGTAGACTCAGCCTCAAATGAGTACCTGGTGCGGTGTGTAAGATCATTGCCATTGGGGAGACAAAGGCGGTCGGGAGAGTTTGCTGGCCACCCAGCCCCTCTCGTACCACCAGGCTTTATAGGGGCTGCTCGCTAACAGCACTTGCCCCAACAGTCTGTGAAGGCTACACGGAGGGATCTTTGTCTTTGTTAGTGTGCACACGCGTGCGTGTGTGCTTGCATTCGTTCGGCGGAGATGGAACAGATGGATGTTTTTCTTCTCTGGCACATGCGAGAAGGCAGTGCAACACGTTTGCATAAGTAATTATATATACATCATTCTAAAAAGAGATATAAATGAAAAAATTGAAGGTAAATATTCTGTCGCAATCGTTTTTTCTCACGGAGAAGCACATTTTCATAAAAGAAGCATGCAAAGAGTTATATAAATAGATTTGCTGCGTATTAAAATGGGGGAGGGGGGGGGAAGACCCACCCCCTACCACCACCCACCCGCTTCACAATTCAATTATTTAAAGGTGACATCTCTGTTGCTTGAACTATAAAGCAGCTTTGCTGGATACCACGTCGAACACTCGCAGAATAAAGAACTGCGGGACCCCCTCCCACCGTCATACCCCCCCCCCCTCCAAAAATAATCCTGAGCACTCGTGATGATGCAAAAAACAAACAACAACAACAAACCTCTCCACCAGCTTCGGATACCCCCCTCCCCTCTTGCCATGCTCACCCCCTGTTGCTCACCCTGTCCCGTGCTTCCCTTTCCTTCCACCCGTTGGTACTTGTGTGTGTGTGAGTGTTGTTTGACGTTGATTAAAGAGACCCCTCTTGGAGCGAGGAGGAAGACTACCACGCCGCGTGCCGCCACCGCCGCCACACGGCCCCGCCGGCCTGCCCACGTCCCCCGCGAACTGTCGACGACCGCGCGGGGCGCATTGTCGCCCGCGTCTAAACGAGACGCTCAGCCGTGCGTCGGCGTAACATTGCGTTTAAAGGGGGAATGTGCGCGCGTGCGTGCGCGTGCGTGCGTCCGCGTGCGTGCGTGCGCGTGCGTGCGCGTGCGTGCGTGCGTCCGCGTGCGTGCGTCCGCGCGTGCGTGCGCGTGCGTGCGTGCGTAAGATTCAATTTGTGCTTAATAACGACGACAAACACAAAAAAATGGAGAATTTGCGCGGTACGCGTTCGTCTCGCGTGAAGGATGTTGCCCGGCCAGGCCAGGTGGCCCAACGGTAGAGAGAGAGAGAGCGGCTCGCGGTCGCAAGGTTGAGAGTCCGAATCCTGATTGGGGGTCGACGTAGAACGTCGTCTGGGGAAGGCAACAGCGGTTGTCCCATGATAAACTTGTCTCCGCCATAGGAATGTGGAATTTCCACCGCTGAGTCAGGGCTGTAATCGGGAGATGGTAACCGATGCCTCAATGCTCATTTGAGCGGGACGTCGCTTTGACTTTGGGTTTTTGGGATGTGACCTAATGGACTAAATTCTTTTTTTTTGCCGGGACCTTTTTTGCCGGTATCAAAGTATGCAAAAACAAGAATAGGTTTTACACTTTCTGGCAATAAAACAAGAGGTGTCAAGATGTTCTCTGGTATGACACTGCTGAGACGAGGCCATAAAGAATGATGTCTCTGGTGTAGGCCAATGAGTTTCAAATACCATGGACATATTATCAGAGTTTGTGTGCATATTCTTAGGTTTTTGTGTGTGCATGTTCACCACAAGTACGTGTGCTTAATGTAGACCCGATTCCTTGCATTTGGTGTTTGAACATCTTAACACATCCTGTTTTATTGCCAAAAATGGAAAAACCTATTATTTTCCGAACTTTTCTATGGTTTGTGCTTTTTAATTTGGTGCCATTTCTTAATTTTTTTTATTTTGCTTGGTAGGAGGGTTATAATTTGCTTGGTGTGTAGGTGTGTGTTGGGGCTTCTTACGCGCCGTGCATAGCCAACCGCGTCTATGGGATTTGATCCTCATATATATCAGTAATGTTGTTCGCATGAATGACGATGTATAGAATGAAAGTATAATTATTAATGTGAATGAGAGAGGAAGCATCTGATTGAGCTTGGGGTGATGGTCAAAACCTCCCGAAAACCCGATTCCATGGGGCTATACAAACTTCTTCTGTCTTAGCCCTAGCCGCCAAGCAGCAAAACTTCCATTTAGAAGTCCTGAGTCAAGTCCACTTTTTCTTTTTGTAAAAAAAAAAGGATAATGCTATTGAAGAGAGAATGGGAACAATACTCCGATGACACCAGAGAGAGAGAGAAAATCACGAAAGCCCCAGCTGGCTCATACTTTTTTTTTAAATTGATGAAACATGTAAGGGTTGGATTCTGTCGTTTAAAAGAGCAAAGAACGGGATAGGATTTTCTTGTGTGTGTGAGACCATGCTTTCACGTTGCATAAGGCATTCAATCAGATTATATGTGGCTGAGTAATAATGTTCTTTTCAGGACGCATGTGTGTGTGCGTGTGTGTGCGTGGGATGAGTGGTACTGGAGTGATTAGTTCAGTAATTTACAGAATAAAATCATAGCGGCCAGGTTTTATTTCTGGCAAATACACGGCAAATGAATTGAATCTGGCTTGGAACTCAACGAGGTCAAGGTAGCCTTAAAAACTAGTGCCTGGCTGCAGTCGTGTGTGTGACCACCAGCACGAAGGGCTGTCGGCCAACGCGCTAACCACTCCCGATGTGCACGGTGGCCTTGCTAGGTGCTCGCTAACAGCACTTGCCCCAACAGTCTGTTGAGGCTACACGGGAGATATGTGTCGTTGTGTATGCGCGCGGAGAACGGGTGAGCCACTAGCGCATCTGCCTGTCACCTCGACCGCTACACCCATGAACATCTGGGCCTGCCCCGTGGCCTCTCACCAGCCGGCAGCAAAGCCTTCGACAATTCAACGCGGGGTCACCAGGATCACAAGCGCCGTTGT
Organism: Lampetra planeri; assembly: GCF_965212315.1. NCBI lineage: Eukaryota > Metazoa > Chordata > Hyperoartia > Petromyzontiformes > Petromyzontidae > Lampetra > Lampetra planeri. The sequence continues at coordinate 27,589,054 of NC_136109.1, read as the reverse complement.
TACGTCACCGTCACTGAGCGGCGGGTGGCGGCTGTCGCCAGCGCGCCGCTGCGGATGCGTGGGCTGAGCGGAGACTCGAACCTCCAAAGTAGGAGCCGTCGGAGAGCTTCATCTCCTTGTTGCCCTTGGTGATGATGCTGACGACGCCGTGCTGGATGAAGTACATCTTCTTGCCCACCGTGCCCTCGCGCACGATGAAGTCCCCCGGCTGGAACACCTCGAACTGCAGCTTGATGAGCATGGCCGTCACGAAGTTGGGGTCCGCGTTGGCGAACAGCGGCATGGAGGCGACGAGCTTGCGGCAGTTGTAGCCCACGATCTCCTGATGGATGTGGGCGGCGAGGGGGAGGGGAGGGAGTCGGGGTGGAAGGGGGAGAGCCGGGGGTGTGAGTGACACGAGTAACACATTGTCCCTTCTGTACGCGCTGGAGTCCAACGCATCCTCATCGACGCACCGCCCGGAGGAAGGTTACGCTCGATTGTTATGCACAACGATGGCTGTGTAAAACGGATTCGGCCACGGGTTCTAAAGATGTGATCGTCAAATGTTTCAGAGAAGACCTATGAAGGGAAACTACCGGCCTCAGCTCCAGTAAAGACCAGTGTCAAACTCGCCGAACTCCAGCGGGGATAGAGACATGCCCGGCTTGCCTTGAGAACCAGCTCACGAATGCCCTCCCTGACTTCATCACTGAGCGGCAATCAAGTCGGACGACCAACCGCGCCTCTAGAACCAGCGTGACGGGCCTCACCTGGGGAAGGAGTCTGGGGCGGCTGAGGCTTGAACTCCAAACAGGATGTGCTCACGTGTAAGGATGAAGTGCACGCCTTCCCAAATGTCAGGGGGAAGTGTAATGCGTGAGAAATGTGGCCATTGACAGATATTGACGAAAAAAAAGTATGTGTTTGGTCCCATAAACAGGCAAACATTTTGTAGATGAGGCATCAAGTCTATCCATCACCCTGAATAATGCAAACACGAAATTAGAGGCACTGTGCTCCATTCTGAAGCCGCTTCTTAACTGAATCAATCACCATCCCGTTTTATTTGAAACAATATGAACCAGAAAATTCCAAAACAGACCGAGCTTAATGGTAAATGAATATTTGATGTTACCCATAAGCCCCCGTTACCCACACAAGTGTGTGTGTGTGTGTAAGCGAGCTCGCGAAAAGAGGGCCCATACAAATGTGTGTGTGCGTATACGGATGAAGAGGTCCTTGAGAGGGGTCATTTAGTATGCGAGAAGCTTCAGCATGATCCAGGAGAAGCCCTCTTGTCGACGGTAATTGGTTCCACGAAACCGGTCGTTGAGTGATTTGGTCGTTGAGCGAGTCTGGGAAATACCCGTTAAGGGCTTCATTCGTTCCCATAGCATCGAAAGCGACCCTTTTTCACCCAAAAAAACTGACTTTATAATATTAAAACAATGGCTATGAATACGTAAATATAGTAACAACATTATAACCACATAACATTAAAAGAAACATGGTTAATCAATGCATTCATTAATATTCACTGCAGCAGCCTGTCGCGATAACAGGGGGAATGGTCGGTAAGCGAACACATTGGGCTCTATGGAGCCTCGTCGATAAGCGATTAGTCGTGAACAGGGGTGGTCGTTAAGAGGGGTTCTAGCGTATACTATATACACTATACTACTATATACTACACTATACACTACACTACTATACACTACACTATACACTACACATTGGGCTCTATGGAGCCTCGTCGATAAGCGATTAGTCGTGAACAGGGGTGGTCGTTAAGAGGGGTTCTAGCGTATACTATATACACTACACTACTATACACTACACTATACACTACACTACTATACACTAGACTATACACTACACATTGGGCTCTATGGAGCCTCGTCGATAAGCGATTAGTCGTGAACAGGGGTGGTTGTCAAGAGGGGTTCTTTTGTAATTTTCGGCTGCTTGAGAAAAGGGCCGTTGCACAACTTCTTGCGTTGCGGCGCTCGAGGCGAACGGCCACGGTGTGTCCCGGTCTCCCGGAGAGCTTTCCGGAACAACAAAAAAACACTCTTCCTAGAGGCCTCCAGTGTTCACGTTCCCCCCGCGGGAAACGCGCGCCCCATCCGTGAAGCGGGATCGCCGGGATGAATCTTCGCGTCGGGGCGGATTGTTCACGACGCGCCGCGCTTCTCGACTTTGCGCCACCGTCCGATGGAAACTCACCCCTTGGGATGACGGTTGCCACCCGTGACGGTTAAAAAACAAAAAAACCGGAACGTGACACGGATTTGCGGCAGGCAGTGGGGCAGAAATCGGTGTGAATTGCCCTGTTTTGAGTTATTCCGCAACTGAGAGAGAGAAAAACACCCAGCACTTTTTTTGTTTTAAATGCGCAGGGGAAGACGACTTACAGATTTCCCACGGCCGACACCTCCGGTCTGGAGGCTCAGTGGTCGAGCTCGCGGCTCGCGATCGGGAAGTTGCGAGTTACAAATCCTGGTTGGGGCTAACTCAGCCAAATCATCTCTCTGGAGGTCGATAAAACGAATTGCCCACTTTTTTGGGAAGTCAACATTGGTTGTCCTCTGAGGTGACTCAGCTCCATCACAGGAACGTGGAATTTCGAACACTGGCTGGGAACTGAAATTGAGAGACGAGCGTTGCATCAATGTTCATTTGAGCGGGACATCGCTTCGACTGTCACTTGGCTACCTCGACAGGGAATGGGCCCTTGGAAAGCCAGGGCAGTTGGCAACCCGATATGAGACGTATCTTTCACCAAAACCGATGGCGGGAAAATTAAAACATATTTTCACTGCAGCCGAAACACTTTCGGATGTGTGGGCACCATCAATAAAAATAGCAATACAAATCTGGCGTGAGCCCCTTCGCATGGCAAATTGCCAATAAGCGTGGTGTCACCAAGCAGTGTTACGTCACGAGGCCAAGTGGGGGTTCATTGTCGTGGCCTTTTGTCGCCAACCTTCACGGCTCAGCCTCGCGCGAGGCGCGCAGATGTCGCAACGAAATAATGAAACCCCTGCCAGCTCAACTGCAACGTCTCACGCGAGCAGTGGGTAAGACTCCAGTGGGGGGGGTGGGCAAAGAGGGCTTTTCTTAATAAGTGCTCCAATATGTCAAGCGGTGATATTCAGCAATGTGCTCGTTACACGCACGTAAGGTATTATTTTCCGTGCGTGGTGGATTCCCAAGGAAAGCGAATATCATGGAAGAGAGAGAAAGAGAGAGAAAAAAGTACCCAAATTGGATCCAACTGTGAATTTGGAGTAAACGTGCTGCCGCTGACGACAAGTAACTGGAGCACGTCATGAGTCCTCGCCTTGGACACTACAGATTCGGTCTCACGCAGAACGCGTGGGAGCCCTTAAGACAGCTCGTGGTTTCATGTGTCGGGTGGGGGGGGGGATAATATCAGGACATATTGTGATGTGGGACGCCATTTTTCGTGTCCGCTCATGAATATAAATATTGTCCCCTTTAGCTGTAAGTGTGGGCGGTAATACATATGGAGCTATTCATTAAGCGTTCGTGTTCCGTGTTGCGGAGCAAGCTCACGGCTCCTTTTCAACCTTCGGGCCATTCCCCATCTCAGCAAAACGATGTCTCGTCTGCAGCCGCTAATGACATCGTCGCCCAGCCAGCCTGAGTGTGAACGATTACGTCGCGTTTCTTAATGTTTGTGCCAGCCGTGTCGATGTGGCTACCCGTGGCACCGGGGTCTGTCCCGTGACCTCCTGTCAGCCAGCCTTCGACACTCCACGTGGCCTCGAAGTACACCTGTTCTGGCACAAGCGCCATGATCACGTCGCCGACACTTAGTGGCGAATCGCGAGCGGCTTTTAGTATTGGTCTGGCTACCGAGTGTGCAGACGTCTGCACACTGCACTCCTCGGGGTCCCTGGGACTGAGAGGGGCTGGTGCGCCAGCCGCCGAGGATGGGTGGTAATTCAGACGAGAGGGCCCCGATTTTATTCGTGGCACCTGGGGCCCATACCAACGACGCGACGCCACTGAGTACGGTTCAGAAATTCCTGCACTTTGCCCGCAGCGCTGATGGGTTCGTGCAAAGACCACCGTGTGGTGAACACGAGATGCTAAACTGCAGGCGTTAACCGACTGGTCCGTGGAAGGCAGTACAACAAGCAGGCTACCAGCTCAGGACTTACACCATTGGAACCTAATGATGTAAATGCTTACCCCGAGCTCTCATACTCTGATGGTGCATTGTCTTTGAGTTGTGCGCCTTTTGGCGTCATCTGGTCCAACCCATGTGAGACTAGGCTCTAAGGAAAGCTGTCTCGGGCGTGGACCAATCAACTTCAAGGACAGTGCATATATTATCAGAGTTATGTTTTTTGTTTGCATTATGGCTCCAGGTATTGTGGTCTATGCAAACATGACTCCTTGTAAAAAAAGGTGTCAGTTTTGTTGCCAGATAGAAGGGTAAAAAAACAATTATCAGCTCAGGACTGTTAATGTCAGTGGCGTAGCGTGGTTGATGTGGGCCCTCGTGTAAGGAATTGAACGGAGCACCCCACTTCCAATTTCCCACCTCTTCATAGCCCCGGAAGCTCGTTTTCTCTGTCCCATACGACCCGGTAGAGTTTCACTGCCTGCACACGTAATCAATCGCTATTCCACTGGTCGTTGCAACCCAGGTCAAATTTTTTTTTTAAAGGAGACGTTTAATCTCAATGGAATCTCACAATGTTTCAAATCAAGCACTGACTACGATGATGGCGATGATGAACTTTGCTAATTGTGTATTTGAGCATGGAAACACGTGTTGTTGTTGATGTTCTCTTGACCCGACTGCTTCTTTTAAATCGTCAGTATATCATTATTAGAGGTGTAACAATGCATAGAATCATTGATTAATATTGATTCTTAAGCTCACGATGCACCCATCAAATTGCATGTGTAAGAATCAATGTTTTTTATTTGTGTCTTTTGTACGAAGTAGCTTTTCGTGACCTCTGAAGCCACTAGAGGCTGCACCATTGAACCACAAGGTCATCGACTGCATACATTGTTGTCGTAATTTCAAAGCTCTTTGTTATCTTATTTGTGCTCTCGGTATCATGTCACAAGATGATGATGCATTCATTGGGATATCTGGCACAGCAGTGCAATCGTTTTAGAGAATGGCCCACGGAAGCGGATATCACAGAGCTGTCTCTGATGTTTTTAAATCCTTTATATTAAGTTCGCTTGCTTGCTTGCTTAGGACCGTGCAAATCTTTCGGTCGTTTTTTAACCCACTTCCCGTGATCCAATCGAGCTGACATTTTCCACACAGACTCGTTGTGCGTGACAATTAATGTTCGTGAAATTTTTTTTCCAAAATTTTACACTTTTTAGGACAAAAATATTATATTTAATTACCAATTGCTTAATGGTGCAATGCTATCATCTGACCCATAGGTGGCAGCCATCTCAAGCCAGAGGACGAGAGGACTCTAGCCGCCACGCATATAAAGGATTTATAGTGAAAAACTTAGTTTTTACGGGTTATACTTGTTTCATTCACTCTCTGGTCCACACAGTAGAAAGTAGTATATTACCACTCACTCTGTATATGTGAGTGATGTTCGTATCATGATAATACGACCGCAATAAACATTTGCAGAGCTGGAATTTCGCCAAACTTAAGTGCAAACCGAATAAAATTATTCTTCATTTAAAGCTTTCGTGATTACAGAAATCCATACTCTTGGGTTCTTTCGGTAAAGTCACGTAGGTAGAAAAATAAAATAAAATAAATAACGACGTTTCGATCGCAACACAAGCGGTCGTCCTCAGGCGCAAAAAAAATCCAGCAGTGGAACTGCTGAACAGCTTGTATTGCGATCGAAACGTCGTGATATTTTTTTATTTTCTTATTTTTTTCTATCTACGTGACTTTACCGAAAGAACCAAAGAATACGAATAAAATCATGTTTTTCTTTGTGTCGTAATAGGTGACCGGGTTGAAACCATCAACTCAATCACACACAGGACGCTGCCTGGATTCGAACCCAGGTGGTGTCTCAGCGGTTGTCAGTTCCGTGCTCTCACCTCTGAATCACTCGGCCAGCTAACATTCACCACGGCGAATCACTCTTGGATCGTAGCACGGGCATGGACTCGCGCCAATTCATCGCACCTCCAAGGTGTACGAATCATCACCGTGCGTCCGTCGTGCAAGGCACTCGTTTCCCTTGGCCGAGCGTGGCGCTCTCCCTGCATCTCCCAACCGCATTCCCTCTCTCCGAACAGGACATGAAATCGGAAGCGAGGAGGTAACGGGGTGGGGGGGGGGCAGCAATCGCACCTCTCGCAGCGGCTCGTTGAGCTCCCCCAAGATGTTGTCCTCGTCGAACATCTTGCCCTGGTAGCGGTTCTCGTAGTACTCGTGGATGCGCTGGCGCAGCTCCGCCGGCAGCTTGTGGAACGACATGTACTGCTCCACTTGCTTGTACTGCACGCGGGGGGTCAATAGGTCAACGGGTCAAGGGGTCATCGACGGGTCGGTACGGCATGCACTGCTCCACTTGCTTGTACTGCACGCCCGGACACGAACAACGCGCCACGCGCGATGACCTCTCACGTCAACGTCGAGCCCTCGCATCGCCGTCGTCGAGTTGCCGTTGGCATCTCTCTCTGTCTGTCTGTGGTGCAGCCGGTCGTTCAGACAGACACGTGTGCGCGTGGACCGGGTTGGTGGTGGGGAAGGCTGACACGGATAGCCACCGTGTGGGGAGCGGTATTGAATTCGCGAAGCAGGCGTGGGTGTTGGACAAATAGCCAAATGATTCTCAAATAATAACACCGCTGGGTGAAGGCTCCAACATGGTGCGGTGGTGGTGGCGGTTGCTTACCGTCACGCAGGTGTTCTGGGTTCACAGACGTCGTGTGTTAATCACGATGATACAAAATATTTCCGATATTGTAAAACACATTCAATAATATTGTGCCACAAAAGGTCCTGTACGTGTGTGTAGGGAACGTATCGGTTGAAAGTGAGGGAGGAGGAATGGAAAGAGGATGGATGGTTTTGGAAATTGGGAAATTATTTGGAGGATAATTTGTGATGATTTATTATGCTTGTTATTCCCAGGCGAGCCTCATGGAGTCTCAAGACTCCGTTTGAGGAGGGTCCTGGCCAAGTTGTCGCAGCAGACGGGAGGGGTGATGTTGCTTCTCTCTGTAATCCCTGGTGAGTGATTTTTAGGTGGATTTTTTTTTTGCATTGTCATGTGGCCAATACCCGTTAGATTTTATGCTTGTTGTCTTCTAACTATGGGACGAAACTGGTGAAGGCACAAAACAAACCCGTGTAGAACAGTGAAAGAAACATAAAAGCTCCAAGCAGAAAGGCACCCGAGGTTGGAATAGAACTCTGGAACGTTTTTGCTGTGAGGCACAAGTGTTTGCCCTCGTAATAATAATAATACGATTTATATGTGATTTATAATATGAATTTTGGAACGTACTGCTGAAAAAAATATGCAATGAGGAGCTTAAAAAACCGTGAGCCTTACAAAAAAATGTACATTTGCTAAAATATTCCATAAAGTGGGCGAACTGGTATCAGGTATCAGAATGTAAGAGGAAAATAAACTTAACGCTTAGACATATTTTTGGTACCAAATCCAAAAACAGCAAATTTGCACCGTTGCGCAGTAATTATAAATAAAAAGAAACGTGAAATGCATGAAATTGACCTCGTGATCTCATAACGGTTTTTTTTATGATCGACAACGCTTCAAACCCACGGAGGGGTCAACCAGACGCCGGGTCAGTGTGGCTTGTGCTGTGTGTGTCCACTCGCACGACGGACGGCGGCCTGAGCAAAGGAACAATGCCCCCGGGACAGGGTGACGGGTTACGTCGCAACGCTGCTGCCGGTGCCTGCTAACGTTGGTGGGAGGACCTCCAGTGGAGGCAGCTCTTGAGAGAGTATTTTTGCCGACTGTTCCACGCTGACCCAGATGTCTCCGAATCGGCATTCGCCTGCTATGAATTTCCACACGATGGGCCACTTCGTTGAGCGATGATTTGTGGCCAGGTCGCGTCTGATCAAGAGCGAAATAGCTCAGTGGGGTCTTACCCCGTAAACAAAATAGCGATGTAAGAAGATGAAGAAGGTGGTGGGAATAACCCACGCTTTACACCACCGTAGGCAACCAACCGATTGAGTAACTGTGCTGTAATCACTAATAGGGGTTTTCCCCTTTTTTCTGGCAACAAAACTGACACCTTTTGCAAGGAATCATGCTTACATTAACCACAATACTTGCAGTCAAATGCAAACAAAAAACAATACTCTGATAATTTATGCATTGTCTTTGAAACGGATTGGTCCACACCAGAGACAGCTTTCTTTAGAGCCTCGTCTCATATGGTGTTCGACCAGATGACGCCAAAAGGCGTAGCTGCTCACCCCGAGCTCTCATTACTCTGGTAGTGCGTTGTCTTTGAACTGTGCCCCTTTTGGCGTCATCTGGTCGAACGCCATATGAGACGAGGCTCTAAAGAAAGCTGTCTCTGGTGTGGACCAATCAGTTTCAAAGACAATGCATAAATTATCAGAGTATTGTTTTTTGTTTGCATTTGACTGCAAGTATTGTGGTTAATGTAAGCATGATTCCTTGCAAAAGGTGTCACTTTTGTTGCCCGAAAAAAGAGGAAAAACCCCTATTAGTATATTTTGGTACTGACAAAGGAGGTCCCATGATGTGCTGTAACCATTTATACTGCCGGGTGGAGAGAGGCTCGGTGGAAGAGGGGGCTTGGGGGGTGGATTTGATAAGCTTTCACCGTCGTCTCAACTACCGTACCGGGAGATCAAATCGAGCCGGCCACCTCTGGATTTTGAACCCAGTGTGCTTAGCGATGTACCGCAGCAGCGTGTCAAGAAACACGAGTCACCATTGATAGCCCACTTTACCCATTAAGACACTTCCGCCGACTTCCTATCAATGAGACAAAAGTGCCTTCGTTGAGGTGCCTATTCGATACATTGATTACAAAATTAATATACTTTGAAAAAATAAAAAAGTCCATCTTCCACAGAGATGGGTCAATAGGTCACCCTTACACATTAGCTGATAGTTGATGCGCAAACGCACGCGTGCAGCCGAGTGAAAACGTTGGACGCCAATATCCCCCTTGCAAAAATGCACTTAGCAGAAATACTAATGGCATTGTGACGCATCGCGGAGAATGTCGTCGTCGCTCGCTCGCGCGCGCCCTTTCCCAAACGTGACGTGTCGTCGTCGCGGATCGAGTCGTGTTCTTGCGCGCGCAGAGCCAATGACTCCGTCGATCGTAACGGGAAGATTATTCCGCCCCCCCTCTCTCACCCCGCCGCCACCACAACCATCCCCCCACCCCCCCTCCATAAGCGCGGGCCTGCCATTATGTGGAGCCAGCTAATTAGTTCATGGTTCAAGGAGGACTGAACTTGAACAAGTCACAACCCCATTAAGGGGAAATTACACCCAGAGTTTGGCACGGCCGGGAAGGAGTTGGCAATCCGGCCTCCTCTTTCTTTCCATCACTCCTTCAACAGGAGACGTTAACTACCTCGCCTGATACACGTAGAGGTCGTGGGTTCGCTCCCTACCCTGACGCCTGCTGTTTATTTGGAGTTTGCGTGTCTCTCTCTCTCTCTCCTCGTGAACGCGTGGAATTTTCTCCGGGTCCTCCGGTTTTTTTCCCTCCACATTTAAAATCAACGTGCGATTAGTGTCATTTGACGGCTATAAATTTCCACGCGATAAGCCACTTCGTCGAGCTGTAATTTGTGATTGCCAGTTCGCTTCTGAAAAAGAGAGCTGTACAGCTCAGCGCGCCTTATCTGGTAAATACAAACATTTGTTAAAACGTTGTTTGTTAAAACGTTGTTTTAACAGAGAAGAGCGAGTGCATGGATATAAAGAGCGTGGATTATTTATAACAATAAGGACGGCGGCCGTCGGGACTGCTGCTATTTTTGTCCGCGCGGGCACGTTACGCCGATCAGGCCGGCCGGCGGTGGTGGAGATGTGTCCGTCGTGCCAGCTTATTGAACTGTCGCTACGTGCCCAATGCATTATTTAGCACGGCACATCGAGTCAGCTTTCTCAAGTAACCCAAGGTCAAGGGAGAGCTGGAAGGACTTTGCGCGTGGTGGCACGCAAACAACGAAAACGAAAGAACTTTGTTCGGGTCATAGCCGAGGCTTTTAGTACTTGGGGCGGGGGGCGGGGGCACAAAAACAACACAAACATCAACAGGAGACGTTTTGCTTTTGTGGCATGTCTGCTGATGTCAGGCTACTTTTTTAAAGATGAAAAATTATAGATACATTGCGGTCTCTCGCGCCGTACCAACAGGAGAGAGGCGTTTGGTCCGAGGCAACGCCACGCACGCGACACCCCAAGCACGGCCGAGAGGTGGGTTTGATCTCGTGATCACTGCGTGGAAGCCGCGGTGTCAATAATAGAACCATGCAAATAAATGCAGGGGTAAGATTACATATGTGGGATATTCTTTGGAGCACGTGACGTTTATCTGCACATGGCGCTAATGCGCAAAGTGGTAAAGATCCCTGTGAAGATTGTGAATAACGATAATTGATGATGATGATGATGATAATACAGGAGGCAGTTATTATTACCTGCAACGCTCCGCTTTTGGAGCACGCGTCTGTAAAATATTCGACGGCGAGGTTTTGCTCGCCGTGTTAATTTTAGACGTTTGAATTGCGCCTTCTTCTTCGTTCGCTATCACCGTTAATATTTAAACGCTAATTTTTTTTGGGGGGGGGGGGGAGCTGTGGTGGTGCCGTACTTTTAAGCAGCAGCGAGACAATTAATTATGCACGTCGAAGCGTGATGCCGCTCGCGAGGATGTGAATCACCCCTCGTCGTTCCGTAGCCCGCCACTATACGGATGCATGCGCTCGCAACCGCACGCACACAAGCCATTACTGCCGTGTTATGTCATCGATCGCTTTTAAATGTATCTCCATGCGGTTTTTTTTCCCCTTCCTTCCCCGTACCCCCCCCCCACCATCCACCTCTCGCATTTGACGCAACAAAAAAAAGAGCTCTTAAATCATCGCAGCCTTCAGTTTCATCTCAATTTCTGCGCAAATGATGACAACAATCGGGTCCCATTGCTGACACTGCAGCTGCAATGGTGCCGCGTGTTTAACGGCGGGTAATTGAGAGACAGCACAAACCTCGCCCCTTGCTATGGCATCAGCCATGGAAGGGCGCGTTCTTTTGTTAGTTTGTCAACGCTCTGCTCGTCAACGGGTTACTGCTTTCCTGATGATTTCCACCATGGTGTAATGGTTAGCAGCGATCTCAGATGTGGCCGGTTTGATCTCCTGGCTGGGGCAGTTGTAACGACAGCGCACGTTTCTTAAACACCCCTCCACCCCTCCAACACCACCTCTGTCCACGCAGCAGCTTAAATGGGTAGGCTGCAGTGAGTCGACCGGCAGGCCGGGTGTGGTGATTTAAAGTGTGGGCACTCTTCCAAGATGTCTGGCCATCTTGAACGAGTAAACCAAACATCCTCTAGGAGGGGTCCTCTTAGAGCTCCCTCTGGTGGAGGCGCTTCCGCTTGCAGTGGCACGAGCGAGCAATTGCAGGACTGCGCCTTTAGCCCTCCTTTTTTGTGCTTGAATAACGGGCGACGACTTTGGCTTAATAAAGTGCCTTCGCGATCACCTTGACTCGAGAAGAGCAGCCAAAAGCAAAGAGTTGAGCGTTTTGTTCGGGTCGTCCAAGCGATGTGGCAGACCGACAGATGGGCAGCTGCCGGCTTTCACGACAATTGCTGAAACCCCCCCCCCCCACGCGCCCCCCCCCCCCTCGAAACCTATTCCTGGGAACCCCTCGGTTGGCACGCCACTTAAACAGAGAGACGTTGTCACCCCGCTCACCCGCTCCTCTCCCCCACCGTCCCCGGCCGCTACGAAGGGTCACGAACACACGAACGCACGCACGTGTCACTGCGGCGTGCCCCACGCTGACGGACGGGGTGACCAATCAGAGGATGGTGCAGTCGCACGAGGCATGCGGAGGAGTGGACAGGCAGGGGTCGGGAAGAGGTGTGGAGGATGACGGTGGCGGAGGTGTTCGGGCGGGGGGCGGGGGCGAGAAGGAAAAGCAACGCTTGTAAAGACACAATTTTATGGACTTGAATAGCGCCTAAGCCTAAATGCGAACTCGCATCTTCAAGTCGCTGTAGAGAAACAGCGGGTTGTTTATGTGCACACAGTGTTGGTGTACGATGCTTTTTCTGCAATATTTTGCTGTCTTTTCTTGGATTTTCTGTTTGCACATAGTCACTTTAAGATGTTTTCTTGTTCATGTTTTTTTTGGTGCGGTTGCACCCGATTCAAGAGCTGAATGGCTCACAGGGCTATACCTAATAAATGAAACTTGAAACTTGAAACTTTGATATAGAGAGAGGCACACAGTCGTCCGTGCTGTCGGCTCCCTGCCCGAGTTCAAGTCCCGGGCCTCATTTGCTCTTCCGATTGTTTTGAGTGCTGAGAAGATGTGGGATTTTGGATCACACCGGCCGTGCCGTGCCTGTGCAACATCCATCAGCAGAGGCATGGGGTGTCAGTGTGGGAGGAGACTGGAGTACCCAGAGAAAGTCTGTACTCTGGGAAGGCGTAACTCGTAGTTTACGACAGATAAGTCAGCGACCAATTTGCCATTCTGTCATGGAAGAGGTTAAGGTGCAGCCCTGCAATTACTTGCTCACGCCACTGCTGGCAGAAGAGCCTCCACTCGAAGTAGCTCTCGAGAGCCTCTTTTGTGCCGGACAGGCGTCTCGAAAGGGGTAGGGGGTACCCACACTTTACCCCACCACACGTGACCCATCCGTATTGCTGGGTGGACAGAGGTAGGGGGTAGGACATCGAATCGAACCGGCGACCCCGCGCCGGACCGGACTTGCAAGTGCGGCGCGCTGACCATCACGGCCCAGCGGCGTCCCGCATTAAACAGCGGGCGAGCATCGCTAACGAATCTGGTGGAGAATTCCGCACGATGGGGGGGGGGGAGTCTCACCTTCTCCTGGTACTGGCGGCGCGAGGAGTCGAGCGACTGGATGAGCGCCGTGGCGTGCCCGATGAACATGGCGTAGCACGTGGCGCCCACGATCATGCTGAGCATGGTGAGCCACAGGTCGGCCATGCTGACGGGCGCGCGCTGGCCGTAGCCGATGCACAGCATGTGGCTCATGGCCTTGAAGAGGGCGTACGAGTACTGCTTCCCCCACGAGTCGTTCTGGCACACAGGGGTAATCGCCAAAAATGAAAATGTGTTGGTTAATATATGTGTGTATATATATATAATAATGGTTGCTGAGCACAGGCTCAAACGCTCATAATGTATGCAAATATGTTGAAGTTCTTTCGCACCGTACGTAGCCAATCGTGCTAATGCCATGCGGCGAGGAATACACTGCGATATTGAATGAAGGCATAACACACGATGAGAGGTGATACGTTTCTTGAATTGGGCAAGTTGGGACGAGGAGAAGAGGCGATTGTTGGGAATTCCAGAGTCGAGCATTGGCGAGGTAAGATGCTGGACGGGACGCGGAGTGGCCTGCGGTGTGGTGACTGAACGCCGTTGTGGAGGAGTGAAACCGATCAGATTCTGGCTCACGACAGGGGCTCAAATGTTTTCAATGGATAGTTTTCGGGGTCACTCGAAGTACGTGGCTTTTGTAGCCACACCGTAGCGAGAGTTGCACCGGATTTGGTGAGGCCGGGTGAAGACGTATTTTCTGCGTCGGTGATCTGGACAGAGCCAGCTGAAATTAAGCGCCGGTTCACGATGTCCAATTGAACAGTGAACTTTGCACGTGGATTTACCGTTTCTATTTTGAGCAAACGAACCTTTTTAATATTTTTGTATGTTCCATTTAATCCGACTTAATTACTTTGTTTAAGCAGGTGTAAGACAAATGAAATGTGTTTATCTGCGTTCCAGGCTGTACATCTCTTGCCATTGGATTGACTATGGACACGCATTTATTCAGTACTTTACAATAACCACAAACCCACCCCCCATAAATTAACGTAAAAAAACAACAACATTAAGAAATAGCATTTTAAATTGTGCACAAGATAGCTACAAAAAGTAGAACCTCGTTTGCAAGGGAGAAACTGGGTGTCGACAAAGCAAGACGCTGCACAGCAAAGCTCTTATTGCTGTAATTTAGTCGCAGGTAATTTTCAAATGTGGGATTTGGACCGTGACATCAGAACACGTTGTTACGGCTCCTGATAATAACATGACACTTAAGAGTCCTGGGCCCATGGCCAGGTCCCTAGAGCACATCCTGGTTGCAGCGAAATCTGCAGACGAATCAGTGCCGGAGTTTGAGGTTTTCAGGAGACAATGCACAGATGTACGGCCGATAGCGTGGCGAGATTTTTAACACTGCCACTGATTCACCACAGCGGGTAGAGAGAGATACATAGAAGACTCCCCCCAAAAAATGTGACCTGTCCCGAGTGGCCAACAAAAAAACCCTTCGCACCAGACGCAGATAATGGCTGCAGCGAGTTTGCCGTTGAAACGGGTCGTTGAAAAATGGGCCCCTCTTTTCGTCTGGAATGCAAAGTAAGGCCCCGTTGTGTGTTGCTGCCAGGGCAGCCGTGGCCAACGGTGTAGAGTGTTGAGGCAGTGCAACGACACCAGGGCCCACGGTGCCAGAGGGTGCCCAGGTGCCAGGATATGAAAAGGGGGTGGTGGTGTTGGTGGTGGGGTGGGGAAGGGGGTGGTAATTGGACATGGGAATTCCATCTCATTCGCTGCACCAGGGCCTATGCCAATCATGTTTTGTCACTGCACATCACGGGTGCGGGTGCCTTGTCACGGTTGCTGAGGATAGGACCACAAGTCCAATTTGCCAAGTGGCCAGCCACAAACAGCACTGTTGAAGGTGTGATGAATGTCAGTGAACACATTTCTCGAATTGAGCAAGGGTTACATAATATCTTGGGAAGGGAGACCACGGGAGGGAATTGCAAGGTCGAGCAATGGAAAATAAACGAAAAGAGGAAGTGTTTCATTTATTTTACCTGCAGCTTGGCGGATGAACACAGCGTGGGCGAGACGAAACAGTCGGATAGACCGAGTCCTCAACATGTAGTGGAGGAATGAATGAGCGAAGCATGGGAGAAGTGACCGTAGTAATAGCGATAGAAGAGCGATGAGGAGTGGATTGGCTGGCTGCAGGTGATTAGCGAGTGATTGTAGCGAATCAAGGGGTGCTGGATCGTCGTCTGTGAGTGTGTGTGTGTAGGGGGAGTGGTAGTGTAGCGGTTAGCGCTACGCTGCGCTACAAACCCGGTGACTCGAGTTCGATTCCCGCTCACGGCCAACACCGGTAACGATTATCTGAACCGGTCTTGGGCATCCCCTAGGTCGACTCAGCCTCAAATTAGTACCTGGTGTGGTGTGTAAATATTGCCACTGGGGAGACAAATGCGGCCGGGCGTGGTGCTGGCCACCCACCTCCTCGTGTGCCGTGCCGGCCTTAATAGGTGCTCGCTAACAGCACCTGCCCCAAAGGGTCTATGAGGGCGAAGTGGTTGTCTTTTGTGTGACCATGCCGTACGTATGTTGAACTTCTTTTGCACCGTACGTAGCCAACCGTGCTGATCGGAGGTGCCGGGGGAAAGCGAATCTCTGAGGTGCCGTGCGTGACGCTGCGAGGCTCACCACCATGCCGTTGAGGGAGATCCAGCAGTCGTGGGGGAATTCCTGCAGCATGGGCACCAGGAACTGGAGGCAGCCGTCCCAGTGACACAGGAGCAGCATCATGGCGATGAGGTTAACAATCCGCACCACAGCGCTCGCCAGGTCGTACGTCATGTGGAAGATCTGGCGGAGAAGGTGAGGGACACGGGGGGGGGGCGTAGTTTGGCGCTGTGACCTTGCCCCGCGGCGTTTGGAATGTGGACAAAGCCGCATGCTCGCCCTGACCTTGCTCTCCTCGGGGGGGGGGGGGGGGGGTGTAATGTGCGTGGCGTGCGCGCGTGTCCGTCTCGCGTTTTTCTTGATGGCAAGAGTACAGCTGAGTTGAAATAATTTGCAGCAATTGAATAAAATATGTTGTCTCTCCCGACCCCCCCCCCCATTGTGTTGTCGCCGTCACGTCACGAGAACCCTTTCGTGTTTAAGAACGGTCTGCTGGATGTGGACATCATGGAGCTATTTCATAGTGCCTCTAAGTGATCTTTGTTTTCACACAGTAGGGGGCCGCACTTTCTCACTGGCTCTGCCATACGATGAGAGTAATGTTCGGCACTCGATAGTCAAGCCAGTCTTTTTAAATTCTGACCCTCGAATTTAGCCAAATCAAAGTGCAGAATCAATTGAATGCCACGGTTGCTTTGCGCAGTCACTGGGCTGAGCCACGAACTCACTCCTTGCGAGAACCCAGGCTTGTTCACAGACAACGGAAGCCGGCATTAAAATTTATAATCTCAGCAGTGTCAGCTCTGAGCTCTGACCTCTGAGCCACCCGGGCACCTGATTCTCGTTGTTTTTATTTATGAAAAGGTCAATTGTTTCGGCCATTTGTTCGCATCATGGGATGTTTTTTTAGCAATGCAGTTATTCCGTGTGTGCTCATGTCGGACACATCTCAGTTGATACGCCGATCAACTTGTAATTTTGCTCGCGTTCAATGCAGCTCACCGGGACGTTTCTTTTAGGGAGGCGTGCATGATAACGGCATACCAATCACAAGATGCCTTCACTGGAAGAGGACAGTGCCCGCCAAATATTTGCCGCTACAGTTAGCGGGCACGCACAAACCGCTGTGTGCAGGTGAACTAGTAATCACCACTGTTAAAGCGCGAACACAAACCGCTGCTGTAATTGGAACCGTGTGGAAATTATGGCAATTATGAATGCACCTGCGCATAACAGCATGTCTGAATGAAAAAAAGACGCACTTGGGGCAGGACAACATGAGAGCTTTGGTAAGAAAAAAAAGGTTAAATATATGTAAAAATCTCATCCGAGTTCTTTCAATAAAAAATCGTCTATGCTCCCATGAAGAGATTTGCCCGATCAAAATTCAATGGTTGGGCTAAATATTCGGGAGGTTTTTCTTTTCCCCGTTGGTAAATGTTCGTCTTTATTTACTTCCACACAGTGTGCTGTCAAACATTCTGGTCAGTGCCAATTGGACACACGAAGTAGCAATGCATGATGCCAAACTCGCACTTCATTTTTCCCTTCATGTTAAAATGTATATCAGACCAGGCAGCTCAGTGGTAGCAAGAAGCTCTCAAGTGCAAAGTTGTGAGTTCAACTCCCGTTTGGGGGGATGACTCAGCTTATCGTCTCTCCTGGGAAGCCAACAGTGGTTGTCCTACGGATAGACTTTCCCCCGCCAAGGGAATGTGGAATTTCCACCACTGGCTCACGGATTCAAACAGGAGATGAGCCACAATGCCTCTCAATGCTCATTCGAGAGCAGGACATCACATTTGACTTTGATTGATTGTCCGTGTTAGATTGAAATGAATGCTACCGTGTTGGGGTTTCAGTTTGCTTTATTAACGAAAGAAACATGCCGCAAACACATGCTGTTGAAATGCCATGCTCTTTGGGTTGCAGTTGATGTTTCAGTAACCCCGAAACAACAAAGGGAATGCTGTGTGCATGCTTTACGCGTGCCTGTGCGGGAGTGGCAGATGAGCCCTACCATGCATTTTGAATGTTAACTCAGAGTCCCAGTGAATGGGAATTGCCTATTTCCAGGTAACCAGTTGAAACGTCATCAAATGTAAGGATTTTGTTTTATTTATTGCTTACCACGTTTTAGATTACGTTTAATCTTGCAACACAACGGCAAATACCTCTCATCAGGGTTGGAAGCAATTTACGCTGGAATATAATTACCGAAAGCCCATTAACAGTGACACACCCACAATTACCCTTAAGGGGAAAAGGTACCTGAATGCCATTAATTACTTTTGGAATATGTAATTATAATTATTACAAAACTAAATGTTACGAATTGTGGACAGGGAAAAAAATGCTGCGTTCTTTTATTTAAAGTAGGATAGATCGAAGCTCGTCTCAAGCTTTTTTACAGCTAAAATGTACACGTTTGATGAATGCACATTCTAATGCAATGAATATTTTCCAGCAAGGTACTTTGTATCTGTTTTAGGTAATTCCAAGGGATAAGATGCTCTTAAAAGGTATCTCACAATCGATTAAATGCGTTTTATCCGCGCCTGCTGAAATCAGAATGCTGCGGCATAAAACCCTGTGTACATTGCCTTCGTTAAATTAATTGAACATAGATTTTGATGGGAAAAAATTTAATACAATTAAGGAAAGCATTCTGTCATCTTACATTTTAGCGTTCACGTCGCCAAGAAAAGGTCCCGCTGAGAAAATTAACGCAATTATTGATGTAATTTTAATCTGTTGTCTTTCATTGCAGTTTCTGTTGATGTGTTGATGGCATACTCAACAGAGAGAGAGAGAAAAAGTCAAAGTATTCTTGTGATTATTTATTAATACGCCTATTTACCCAGGAAAACCTCTTGGAGTCTCAACACTCTTTTTCAGGAGGGCCTTGCCAAGTTTTCACAGTGAGGGGAAGGGGACGATATTTGTGATGTGTAATCTCAATTGAATAATTTGCAGGTAATGTTTCAGCATTGAGATGTTTTGGACGATACCGATTACATTAAAAGTGTTTTGTTATTTATTGTTATGGGAGGGAAACATGAGAGCCCGGAGAAAATCCATGCAGAACTGGTGGAGAACATACAGACTCCACACAGAAAGGCGCCCGATTCGGGAGTCGAACCCAGGTTCTTCTTGCTGGGAGGCACGCGTGTTAGCGCTGCGCCACCCTGCCGCCCACTGTTTAGCATGCATGCAATCAGCCACCTACTGTACTCAAGCCTCCTAGCTTGATGCGACAAAAATGACCACATGTCTTCCCCCGCCTACGAGATCCACTATTTGAGTCAAATAGAAGATATGAAATAAACATCAGTGGTGCTGCAAATCACCTGGCCGTGAAAATTAATAGACATTGCAATAAAATAAACCCTCACACAAACACAGACACATACGTGAATTGTACACTGCAGTTTTTAACAGAAGACACTTTCACGATGGTGTTTCAGAAGACTAACTGGTACTTTTCCGTTGGGTCTTCCACAATTTGTACACAGGATGTATTTAGTATAAACTCTTAAGCATCGATTTTGTTTATTGAAAGCGCCGGCATTCTGAGAATTATAAATGAGTAATGATTATTTTTTGTACTTAGATCAAACCTTAACAACATTCGCTACAAATACACTGTCTGCTACCTTTATGATCACAAAATGCTCCACCGTGCATATAGGTCGGTGGGTAATGTAGAATGGGAATTGGGACAGGATTGGTAACGTGAAACAAACTGCGGTGGTCCGCACTAACAGCGGCACGTGGTGCAGGAGTAGCGTATCATGGCAGTTGTCTGTTCACTCACCTCTTCCCACTGATGGATGTAACGGATGAGCCGGGAGAGTCTTAGAAGCCGTAGCAAGCTCAGGATCTTGGTAAAACGGACAATGCGGAGGGCTCTTGCAGTCTTGTACATTTCTGAGTCGATTCTGGTCTCCACGATGAGGAATATGTAGTCCACGGGTATGGACGACACAAAGTCTACCAGGAACCAACTTTTCAGATACCTCATTTTAATAATCTGTGGATCCAATATAATATCGGTGTTATCTTCTACAACGATTCCTGTTCTGAAGTTTAACACTAGATCCACTATGAAACACGTGTCCGACAACACGTTAAACACAATCCAGGCAGTTGTGTTCTCTTCGTGGAAGAAAGTGATCCCCACGGGGATTACAATGAGGTTTCCAACCATCAACAGCAGCATGATGATATCCCAGTAGAACCTGTGGGAAGGAAATTGAGCGTTAACCAAGGTTGAAATCGCGTAACAAAAAGTACTCCCTGAGTGTTGTTCCACATGAGTAATGTTATGGCTGTTCTCTAACAGAAACACTGAAAAACAATACCGGTTTTACTTTGCGGTGATACACATTATACTCCCACAGTAGTGCCCTTCAATGTATTTCATTATAAAACACACGAGATCATTGCCCCTCATTGTGTTTCATGCAGTACTCGTAAAACACACCGGATATAAAATCGTCAGAATTATGTTTTGACTGGGTACAGCTCGGTGAAGACATGAGGGAATGAGGGGGGGGGGTTCAATTGGTGACCGAAAGCACCATAATGTGAAGACAAAATAATGCATTACAGAGGCTTCCACAATATACATTATTCAACGAAAACGATTGTAAAGTTCCGTATTAAAAGGCACTTTATGTTTACGGGAACAATCTGTACCCAGGCGTGTGGCATACATGTAAATG
The DNA here is from genome assembly GCF_965212315.1 of Lampetra planeri. NCBI lineage: Eukaryota > Metazoa > Chordata > Hyperoartia > Petromyzontiformes > Petromyzontidae > Lampetra > Lampetra planeri. The sequence continues at coordinate 27,568,608 of NC_136109.1, read as the reverse complement.
AAACCACTGCATTATGATGTTGGCGCGTCCTTTGTGTGAGGTGTAGTGTGAAAAGGGCTGGCGAACAACTTCGCTGACATCATATGTTGGCCCTTAATGAGTAAAGAAAAAAAAGGCACCTTTCCAATTTTACATTCTACATTTACAATGCGGACGCGTCGCATTCTCGCGGAAATGTATCAAACGACAACGGACTTTGACGAAAGTAGCATGCAAATGTGCACCGCATCCGTTGTGTTACAACACGGGGTGTGTAACCAACGGGTGCAATGTGGCGCGCGCGTGTCTCTGCGGGCAATCTCGTGTTTGTGTATTTGCGTGAGAACATTGGGAAAAATCCAAGCGAGGACACCGTCCTGCCCCTCCCAGCCCCATCGAAAATCTGAGCGCAATCCCGTTTCAGGACCTTGGACAGCGCCGCTGGAATTCTGCGCACGTCCTGGCGACGCTGGGTCACCTTGACAGTGGCCGCAAGCAGCAGCAGCATCAGCAGCAGCAGCATCAGCAGCAGCAGCAGCATCAGCAGCAGCAGCAGCATCAGCAGCAGCAGCATCAGCAGCAGCAGCAGCAGCTCCGGCTCCGTTAACAGCACGGGCGAAATATACAAATCGAGCTCGGCTAAGATGTGCCGAGATATGTCTTAAAAAAAGGGGGGGAATTCACAATTGGAGAAAAATTGCAACTAACAGGCGAGCGCAGTGGCTAGCAATGCGCGAAGTCTTTTTTTATTGCATTCGCTTAAGGGGCCACGTATTTCCATACCGGCGTCTTTGGGCGTTGTCGAAACAGGATTGCTATGAGTCGGCTTAGCGCTGAGCCGCCTGTGTTTTGTTTAGAACTGAGCGGCGTGTACGTTTGCATATCTGTGGCCATTGAATGTTTGGGGTTAAAAAAAAATACGCAGCCCGCCTCTCACAGTTGAACGCCCTGCGCAAATGATCGCCGCGGTTATTTTGCGCTTGACGAATGGCTGCATGATGTGTTTGTAACGCAAGCCCGGTGTCTGTCGCGCAGAATTCAACTTCTGGTTGGGCCCTTATCACGTCGACTCACTGCGCAACCAGTGACCTCACACTGCAGTCAAAGTGACGTATAGTTCAGTTGTAATTAAGAAACATCTGCTAGGCAGGTAAATTATGCATCAGCTGCAAGAGACAGTGTACGACGTCACTGCTGGCCTTTATAACGAACACCTTGGAATTGATTTGAGTAACTTATTATGCGATTAAAAGGCAGCGTGAACAATGCCGCGTGTAGTGTAAGACCACCAGCCCCACAGGTGTATTCCAATGGCGGTGGAACTTCTGCTGGTGTCCTCTAGGACAGCAGTGTTATCCGATACAAAGGGTTTATAAACATGGGGAGTGGGCGACCGTGGTGGTGGTGGTGGTGATGGTGGTATACAATGTCCAGATCGTACGTATCCTTCACGCATGGAAAAAGTGCAACGAAAAATTACGTGCGCGACGTGGCTGGAGCGTTTGCTGGTGTATATATAAAAAAACAGGTTCTCACCTGGTTTAAAACACTATTACTGACTACTTAGTAAAGATGCGGCAAAGCAGTAGCGTTCACTGCGTTCGTATATTCATACCGAAATAAGTTCAAAGGTTGTTTCTTCAGTGACCCAAACACCCCGTTAAGTAAAAAAAATATTTTACAAAATGCATTATTTTTATGAATGGGGGACCGTAACCCGTTAGCAACGGGAACAAAAGAGCGAACAACACGCACAGGTTTTGTTTTGTTTAAGACAGCCGTCGTTAACGCGCACACGTGTCCTCTATAGGCAGTCGTTCGTATCATAAGTGACACGCATGACCTATGAATGTATCGATGTATCGCCAATATCTGAACGCGGTGACAGGCAACCCGCGTGTCGCTCAGCGGGGTAGCGCAGCGCCAGCACTCTCACTTACCCACCTGAAATCACTGTACGGGTGAATAATCCAAAAGCCGGCCGATTTCACCCGTTCTCGTTCCCGCTCCACCGCCTTCTCGCTCCCGAACATGCGCAGGGAGAACTTATTGACTCCCGGCTGTAACATGGCGCTAAACTGCCTCTGCATGAAGGTGGCCTGGATGCCGCACTGTTCGCCATCGTCCAGCAGCATGGGCTCGGCCGACTCGCCCTTGAGGAAGCCCACCGAATTGGCCTGGGGCCGCTGACTCTGACCTTTCCTCACGGACCCTGAGCGAGAAGCGCGTGGCGCGTCGCCTCCTGCTGCTCCCTCCTGCTGCTGCTGCTGCTGAATGCCCGCCGCGCTCTCTTCGCACTCGTAGGCACCGCCCGAGGCGCACTCCCCCTCCATGATGGAGCGCTTCTCCTCGGACAGCTCCTGGTCGTGGAAATGACGACTGGCGATAGAGGTCAGGCTCCCCTTGGTCGCTCTCCTGCAGTCCCCGTTGGTGCTACGCTTCATTTTCCTGCCCACGTCCGTCTCCTTTATATTGGACTCGCGCCCGCCGGCGCTCCTGTCCACGCCGCCTCCCAGCGACGAAGACACGGTTTTCATTCGGATGCTCTTGCCTCGCGCAATCTTCCCTCCTTCCTCCTCGTCGTCGCCAATGCCGTCGCCGCCGCCGCCTCCTCCTCCTCCTCCGCTCGCTTTGCTCTTCTTCTCCATGCTACCGTTTCCCTGGGCCGCCGCCGCCGCGCGCTGCGACAGACTGGCGCGTTCCCCCCGAATAGCGGGTGGTGGTAATTTATCCATGTCGACGGGACGCGAATGTCACAGCGTCCTCTAGCACCAACAAATCTCGCCGCACCGGACGCCGGGCGGGCGGGCGGAGGGTAGCGCTTTCCGACTTGCGCCCCGCGATCGAAGCGATTTGGAGATTATAGCAGTTTGATGCCTCCGCACTAGCGGCCCCTTCAGCCTGGGCTGGCGGTGCAGTTGACGCTGCGAGGTTTCACGCCGCAATACCTTTCCACGCGCTCCTCGTCTGATTAATTTTTATTGTTCTCTGCCTTTCAACAAGATCGTCACGTTACGCCGAAAATGTTTCCGTTACGGAAGAAATCGGGTTCTTGCATGCGTATGCAGTTCTTTGCTTTTGGGATGGGATCCAAGTATTTGATTCTGGGTGGTTTTTTTTGCATGCTTGGTTTCGCTACAAGGGTCATGTGGGGGTTTTTTTTTTGTATAATTCGAATTTCTAAGAAGCGAATGCATCTGTCGTTTTCATCTAAGTTGATCCTTTTTTGCAGAGGTGGTTCGTTCAGGACGGAACCGCATTATCATTCACGAAGCTTGATTAAACCGAAAATCATAATCCGGTTCAGAAATGGCGCAAGGGCTCATTTCACATCGCATTACTTTGAGCGAATATAAAAGTTAGATGTAAAAGCTAAAGTATATGAAAACGTGTTACTCTCAGCAACACATTTATCATCACACGCATGCGAGGGACACACATAGTACAATAATGTCCCGTTACATCCCAGACATTCATTAGGGTATAGTGAGTAGAGTTGTAGTTTCAGTTCCCCTTAACTGCCCAATAAGGCCTCACCGTGTCCCAAGACTCTTTTCAGGAGAACGCCGCATTGGGGTTTTTGTCTATTTCCATGAATCACTGGAACACTGTTCAAGGACATGGACGATGAAAATGGAACAAAAGCTGACCAGTGCACAAATAAACGCATACGCACAGAGAAGTGAAATTTTGGAATTACACTGTGATGCAGAGAGAGGAACACATCGAACGAGTTTCACCATGGAGTTGGTCGAGTTTCACCATGGAGTGGAAGCTGAGGGCAGGAATATGCCAGATAGGGCATCCACTGTGGAAATTGAACCATGGGAAGAACGGCTTTTTTGCAGGAGCTCGGTGAATTGTTGCATTGCGTGACTGTCGGGGATGGTAATGGCTTGAGGAGGCCTTCATCTAACAATGGATAGACCATGGCTGATAGCGATGATGACGTGCCATAGATTCTCAATGAGCGCACTGACTGATATACATTAATTGAAGTTGTTGATGCTTTTCTTGCAGGTGAAGTCCACGTATCCAGCATACACATTTTGTTTGATAAACATGACTTTCTCCTAATAATAAAACACTTCATATTATGAATACTTATCGTCGCAATCGGCTCTAATCTAATTCGTTATCATTGGGAATTAGTATGTTTGCTTTTGTGCTTTAAAAATGAAACCTGAGGCCACTCCTTTCAATAAAAGAAAAATCGCTTTCATTTCGCCTCTTGTAAAGTAATCGTCTTATTTATTCCCGTACTGTGAGTCTCTTGCTATCTTCGGCAAGAATAGCCTTTCTGCAAAATGCGTATCTTCAACTCGTGCAATCACCACATGACACGTTACTCCGTATTATTGCGATTGCAATTGAACAAATATGCATATATAAAATGATAATACACTGCCCTTTGCCAATACATTTCTTGATGACGGCTGCCCCTTCATACTGTGTTGATCACGTGTGTTCTTTTGGCCAAACTGCAGCACGCTGGTCAGCGCGGGTTGCTGAAGAAGTGGGGGGCGCAGGACCAATTCAGACATCACCTCGCCACTGATGTCTGTCATGGCCACGAATGGAACACACATCGTCGAGCGTGCTCGCCACTGTGCCATTGCCCCCCCCCCCCCCACTATGTGTATATATTCATACTTGATTAAAAAAAATATTAAGCCACGTGTTGCACAGGGGGAAAAGAAGACGTAAAATACGCCCATCCCTTAAATCGATAGATAGTTTTCTGCAATATGTTACTCCATATATTTCTCTCGTTTTTGTGGGTCTATTTTTTCATGAAGACAGCCATTCAGGAGAAAAACACTTTAAAACAAGCCCTTTTCAAAGAATATGGAATTTCACATCACGCAGCAATGATCGCACCCAAGTGATGCCTCGCTTGTCATTTTCAAAGAACGAGAAATCTGGCTCCACTTGTGATGTGAACAGAATAAGGGGATAAAGAGCCCTTGACGTGGTCCACTTAAAACGCATTTCTTTAGCTTTTTTTTGGTCTTGCTTTTGGAGGTGACTCGCTGTCAGAACTTGCACAGGTGTAAAGTAGTGGGTCAATTGACGTGTGACTCCACTCAGCCTGACGTGGCTTTCAGAATAGTCTTTGTGAGTGGGTCTATACAGGAAACGCAAACAATGTTCAGATATAACTGCTGCATGATTACGCGGCGTGGTTATGTAAAAGGCCCCCTACGGGCTTACCTTTCGAGCTATTAATAGCGCACTGGACTAATCTTTTCACAAGTACAGTGTGGACGGACAAATAAAATATAACATTACCATTGTCGCCATTAACACACCAAATGAAAATTGTTCATTCGGATAACGGATTTGACAATGGAAAGTTTTAGACCATATGGAGTGAAAAAGCAAGTGTTGAATTACAGCAAGTGCTAAAATGCTTCGGAAACCTTGTCACGAGTTAAACCACAATTTTGGTTAAAACGGACTCGAGAAATTATATTAGTTTCAAGAGGGGAGTGGAATTTAACTACCATATATATCAAATCCACTGCGGTGGTGAATATTTGAACGCAACACCTGCAGCTATTAATTATATAGCGCCTACGTAACACTAAGCCAGCGTCTGTCTAGGCTGCAACGCCACCCTGTGGCCGTGATGTGATGATGTTTGGATATGGTGATCGCCACTAAAATAACAGCGAGGAGGAATGATAGAGGAAACAACATTTTCGTTCAAAGCATCTTACACGTGTCACATTAATCACAGTACACTTTTTAAACCATTTTATAAATATATTCATCTGCAAGATCCGGAGCAATCGCTTTCACAATATTCAGTCACCTGTTAAGAGGAGAATCATTGAAATGTCTATAAATGGATTGCTCTGTATACATTATTTGACAGGTTTAATTTCACAATGTGTAAGCGTTTATTGATTTATGGCGTCCTTTAACCAGATGAGAAGACGTTGATATTCAGGTTTTATTTTTAAAGAGAGGGACATAATAGAGATGCCTTGTTTACAGTAGATTGAGGTAGCATCTGGAATCAGTTGCGTAACAACGCACATGACGTGAAAATACCGCTTAATTTACACGTTTTACGTTTTAAATGAAGGGATAATTCCAATTAAGTTATTGTATACATAATTGAACGCAATGTTCTAATTCTACAAGTAATTATGTCAGTGTGTAGTTAGAGTTTGAGCCATGGATCTTTGCGTTCCCTGTTAATAAGTGGCATAAGCCGGCTCGGGTGTTTTCATTTAATACTGTGCGTAGGTTAAATATTGCACGTCTGAATAAATCGCCCCATCAAGAGAGGCATTCGGGTGACAAACAGTCCCATAGATCAACAGCACAATGGAAACGTCATCTTACTAACCAGGCATTCCCCCCAACGCTTGCACAACACACGGCAAACTACCTGATAAACGAGTCCTGCCACATCTGGCCAGTCGTACATTCATGCATAGCCACTGATGAATTATCTGGATACCCGACGCCCATTGGTGGTTGGTGGTGTTGGTGGTGCGAATTCTACTATACAGTACTTCCATAATATAGTTTTTGGTGTTAGATCGACAACATCTATAATTTTCGATTTAAAGCTTTCGTGACTGCAGGGATTAATCTACTTGGTTCTTTCGGAAAAGTAACGTAGAAGGGAAATAATAAAATGATAAAAATTAAACATAATAAAATACAATTCTCACGACGTTTCGGCCACAACGCAAGCAGCCGTCCTCGGGTGAAGAACAGGGCTCAAACTCTAACTACACACTCAGATGCTGTCTTTCCGACAGCCCTGTTCTTCACCTGAGGACGGCTGCTTGCGTTGTGGCCGAAACGTCGTGAGAATTGTATTTTATTATGTTAAATTTTTATTATTTCCCTTTACGTGACTTTACCGAAAGAACCAAGAAGATGAACATCTATAATGCTAGATTATGTGGGTTTACTCTCCAACACACCGGTGTGCTGAACGAGTAACGCATTGGCATGTTTTGGTTACGTGACAAACATTCCTAATTGGCTGTGTCGGGTGGCGGCGGGTTTTACGACACATTTATGTTTACGCAATCTAACCTAAAAACCTCTATTATGGATATTTGTCGCGAAAGCCTACGTGTTAAACCGTATAATACGTATTAGTCCATGAGGCCCAGACCAGATGTTGGAATTGTCAATTGTCATTGGCGACGACCATAGCTTTGAAGTTCATTTCAAGTTCAAGTTCATTTATTTGGTATAGCCCTGTGAGCCATTCGGCTGCTGCATCGGGTGCAACCGCAACAAACAAAAAACTTAAACATGAACAAGAAAACATCTTAAAGTGACTAAGTGCAAACAGAAAATCCAAGAAGAGAGCGCAAAATATTGCAGAAAAAGCACCGTACACCAACGCTTAGTGCAGGGGTCAGCAACCTGTGGATCTTTACGGACCGCTTCGTGACATTATGTGATGTATGTATTCATTCACATGCATTGCGACTCTTGAAATACAGTATTTAGTTAGTACCGAATTCGAATTTTATTTTATTTTGGTTGCCAAAACCTGCTTTAATGGTTCCAATTTCTCAGCCTGGCCAATAATAGCGAATTTAGTGATAACCGTTTAAAACGAGTGGGGTTATGAAATCATTCACTCTTAGTAACCTAAATAAATCCGTATGAGTTAATGTTTCGCTACCTAATCCGTATGAGTAATGTTTTGCTGCCTTGGGTGGATATCGATGTTTTGCTCTGCCCATGGTTGGTGTTTGTGCGGTTATTGAGCGGTATTGAGAGTCACCACCGTGTGGATTTCGGTTGGATGGTGGCTCTGTGGCTGGTGCTCATGTGGTAGTTGGTGGTCCTGTAATGTTGTACAGGGACTCCTCTACTCATGAACGAGTTAGGTTCGTGTGGTCTGTTCGTAAGTCGATTCCAAACATGTTGTACGGCAAGTACACTTTTTACGGGGGATGGCTTTAAAAGTTGTATAATATTCTGTAGATGCCACTGGTTCTTCATGTTCTGCAGATGTAGATGCCACTGGTTCTTCATGTTCTGCAGATGTAGATGCCACTGGTTCTTCATGTTCTGCAGATGTAGATGCCACTGGTTCTTCATGTTCTGCAGATATAGATGCCACTGGTTCTTCATGTTCTGCAGATGTAGATGCCACTGGTTCTTCATGTTCTGCAGATGTAGATGCCACTGGTTCTTCACGTTCTGCAGATATAGATGCCACTGGTTCTTCACGTTCTGCAGATATAGATGCCACTGGTTCTTCATGTTCTGCAGATGTAGATGTCACCACCGCCATCTATTGCGCGGCGGTTGAACTAACGACTCTCGATCCGAACAGGCAACTGGACATCGGGGACAGGTTTGTTCGTATCTCTGAAAGTTCGTAAGTCGAATGTGCGTAAGTAGAGGAGTGTGAGTGGGGAGCGGACGCGTAGTGGTTAGCGCACCGACTACACCACGAACCCGGCGACCCGAGTTCGTTTCCCGTTCAGAGCCAACCGACATCGGTGGCGAATATCGGAACCGGTCCTGTACTTCCCGTAGGTCTACTCGGCCTTAACTGACGAGCTGGTGCGGTGTAAAACAGCATTAGGGAGTGTTAACCACCTACGCATCCGTGTGCTGTGCCGGCCTTCATAGGTAGGTGCTCGCTCACAAGGACTTTCCCCAACAGCCTGTTAAAGAGCTACACGGAGGGGGATCGTTGTCCTTGGTGGTGAATTTGGTGATGATTAAGTGTGGGTTACTGACTGACACGTGGACGTTTCCGAAGACTTCGATTCGTATTGGCGCGGTTGCTGCTGCTGGTGACGGCCAAGCAGTTGTGTAGCCTCCGACACTGCAACGTGACGAGCCTCATGGTGCACCTAGCCTGGCACGAGCGCCGTGGCGACTCAACCGCCACCCAGTGGCGATCTTGCGGCTTTGATTGTTGTTGTTGGTGGTGGTTGGTGGTTGTTGGTGGTGGTGGTTGGTAGTGGTGGTGGTTGTTGGTTGTTGTTGGTGGTTGTTGGTTGTTGTTGGTGGTTGGTAGTGGTGGTGGTTGTTGGTTGTTGTTGGTGGTGGTTGTTGGTTGTTGTTGTTGGTGGTGGTTGGTGGTTGTTGGTGGTGGTGGTTGGTAGTGGTGGTGGTTGTTGGTTGTTGTTGGTGGTTGTTGGTGGTGGTTGTTGGTTGTTGTTGGTGGTGGTTGTTGTTGGTGGTTGTGAATGACACTTGGGCCGCCCGCTGTTCGTCGTGAAAGGTTCGTTCACGCTGTACCGCCCACACCCTTCACGGCGTTGCGATCAACGTTCGGCAATTCGATTCGGCAACAATAAAGCAATTCTTATTGTAGTAATTAATAATACTGCTCGCGAAAGCCTACGCGTTAAGCGATTGTAATGTTCTTGTGCACGGGGCAACGCCGTGAATAGAGCCCCCCCCCCCCCACACACATCCTTTGCGTTAATCAATATTTGGTTACGCCGGTTCACCTCAACATATTTTATTAGTCAGTCCCGAGTTTTTAAACTCCTTCGTTTTGAATCTCACATCGCGAACCACCCAGGCCCAGCGTGTCATGCAGAGGAGGAACACTTTGAGGCAGGCCTTTGGCCAGGATCCCGCTGCGGGCGAGGCCCCGGGGCCTACACCTGAGGCCCCCACGGCTTGCTCCTCACGGCCCCTGGGACCGCCGCTCAGGGCCCAGGGCTGGGCCCTCTCCGCCTACAGCCGCCTCGTCCCGGGCCCCGTGGCCCCCAGGCCTCCCGGGGCCCTCGGGCCTCCCGGGGCCCCCGGGCCTCCCGGGGCCCTCGGGCCTCCCGGGGCCCTCGGGCCTGCCGGGGTCACGGTCGAGGCGGGCGCGGGCTTGCTGCAGAGGGCGGCAACGTGGATGGTACGGATTATCGTGCGTGACCACCACCACCATCATCGTCATTGTTGATACTCATCAGCTTCATCGTCGTCGTTGTTAGACTCATCAGCAGCATCATCATCATCGTTGTTGTTGTTAGACCCATCCATTAATCATCGTCGTCGTTGTTGTTAGACCCATCAGCAGCAGCACCACCATCATCGTCATGGTTCAGACCCATCATCATCATCATCATCGTCGTTGTTGAGACTCATCATCATCATCACCATCATCGTCATCTCGAGCATGTAACATAATCGGCACCAGAAATATTGTCATCGTCGGCATCATTGTTTTGGGCAGCTGCATGCTGTAACAACTAGTTACCAATGTTAAACATCACCACAGTTATTGTATCATGACCCATACAGGTAATCATCGTCGTTATCACTGATTACCACCATTCTTAACCGCTAGCATCTCAACATCATCAGTAACACCGTCCTCGGTTACACGTCTACACTCGTACCAACTCCATACCTGTCAATTCCTTATCAGTGCTCTACCTTATTACAGACAAATTAAGATCTTAGTGGTCACCCCGTGCCCCTTATCATTCTCAACGTTCATCCTACAGTCCCATCACAAGGGAGAAACACAAACACATACACCACAAGCGTGTTCTATTGCCAGTATCGACACGTATGGATCTGAAAACTAAATTTATCTGTACAAGAACACGGGGTAAACCATAAGGGTTGACAAGCTCATCATCACCACCATCGTCATCTTCATTATCCACGCCGTCAGTATTGTGCATTGGAATAGAGCATTGCAAATCAGTAATTACCAAGCACCCTTCACGAGGACTTTGCATCATCTAAATCGTTTTAATTTACATAACCGCACTTGTCAACACGCGTTCTCGGTTCTCAACATTTGTGATATTAATCACGTAAACAAAGATGTTGTTTACTGAAAAAGCCAAGCTATTAAGACGTGTTCAAGATAGTATCGCACGGACTCCCAATATCTTTGGTGGGCAAGTTTGCATCATTGACTAAATCCGCAGTACATTTTAATTTGTTCTCTACGCTTTGAAGATGAAAGGGAAGATGATTTGGAAGAAAAAAACCCAATGCGATTAAACAGCTATTGTGTCGAACAAATGTTACATGGGGGGGAGGGGGGGGTGTTTTGGTGGGGAAACTTCCTTGGGCAGTGTTAGTAGCAAAGTTGGTGAACATCTTCGCCGAGGATATGGGGGGGGGGGGGGGCATAAACACTTAATAAACCGCATTGATTTATCGAAATTGTGCAATTTCCCGCGGCTACTTTGCTCCGCGCTCGGCGTTTTAATCATAGGGCATGGCGTGTTTAGTGAGCGCCGTTTTAGTTCATTTCTCTTTACACTGCCAACAACAACGACGACGTTAATTCACCGCTGTGGTATTAACCCTTTCAGAGTATTTGTCGATTTACATCTTTTTAAACGTGTGCTTTGAAACGCTTGCGCTCCTGGTAAAGAAATACAGGATTAGTCAATTCTATATATTTTTAAACTGGATTCAAATATCAGATAAGGTAAGGTAATTGTTATATTCATATTACATTTTTTAGTGTGCACTTAAAGCCAAAATGTAAGTCGGGTCCTGGGTGAAGACCCCTCCCTCCCCACGTTGTCCTTCATTGGTGGGGGGCTAATGTAGTGGGGGGCTAGTGTAGTGGGGGGCTAGTGTTACTTTATTTCAGCACGCTGGTTAGTGGGAGTTTGTGAAGAGGGGGCCCAGGAGGGGTTCAGACCATCACTCGTGGGTCATGGAATATAATTGAACCGCGGTGGCGAGATGTTAGATCCCTCGCCTGGTATAGAGGAGGTCGTGGGTTCGATCTCGACCCTGACGCTTGTATATTTGGAGTTTGCGTGTCTCTCTACATGTAGTCGTGCGGCTAGTTCCTTGGGATCCTCAGGTTTTCGCTCCGCATTTAGAATCAACATGCGTTTAGGAGTATTTGGCTGCTATACATTTCCACAAGTCACAATGTTGAACTATCAATTGTGCCCAGGTCGCTTCTGGAAAAGAGCAATATAGCTCAGTAGGTCTAACCTGGTCAAATAAATTTGTTTTCGTTTAGTTCAGAACCAGCAGGGTCAATTGCGCAGTGCGCTAACCATAAACCACTGCTGTACCTGCACCACCCCTCAGCACTATGGATGCTATAATATTGTGGTAATTTTACTGAAGTGACAATTGGTTAATTCTGGATGGCAATTTACATTTTTCATCTTCATGTGTAGACATTCACGCATAGTTAGATTTTTCCCCAAATGCAGCTTAAAAGTGGTTATATATTGGTACAGCTTGTGGCACCTATTGCACGTACCCACACAAAAGTAAACATTTTCAGATGTGTCCATCCTGATCGACACTGCATGGCAGCAGCCTGTGTTGTCTTCCTTGGTGTCATGTGGATGTTCTCCTGTTTGGGCGCTTGGGCTGTTTGGGTTACCTGACAAGACAATTTACCAAATGTGGTATGGTGCAAATGAAAAACAAATTCTGCTTCCGCACCCTAATGTTGAGTGAGTGTGCATTGTTGCACCAATGGGAGTTGGGGTCAGGTAAAAGGTTATATCTGAAAGAGGACATGTTCAAATAACACTAGTGTTCATCTTCTTGGTTCTTTCGGTAAAGTCACGTAGAATGGAAATAATAAAATAATAAAAATAAAACATAATAAAATAATTCTCACGACGTTTCGGCCACAACGCAAGCAGCCGTCCTCAGGTGAAGAACAGGTCTGTCAGAAAGACAGCGTCTGATCTTGGTTCTTTCGGTAACAGACGCTGTCTTTCTGACAGACCTGTTCTTCACCTGAGGACGGCTGCTTGCGTTGTGGCCAAAACGTCGTGAGAATTATTTTATTATGTTTTATTTTAATTATTTTATTATGTTTTATTTTTATTATTTTATTATTTCCATTCTACGTGACTTTACCGAAAGAACCAAGAAGATGAATTCCTGCGGTCACGAAAGCTTTAAATCGAAACACTAGTGTTGCAGAACTCTTTAAAGTCTCTTTATAATCCACCTGCAATATTATTCCCAACAGCTTTTCTTTAATACCCTTGCATTATAGCCAGGCCATATCACTTTCTGTATACATAAGACTTACCGAAATAAGATGAGATGAGTGTCTATTCGTGCAGGATTTTGAATGCTCTGACAAGCGGAGGAAGCTTTTGATGTCCATCACCGAGTCTGGTAATTTGTCGGTAATGGATGGAGAAACTGCACTGGTAAGAACACACTAGAATTAGGCAATTGATGTAGTGTGAAGATATGAAATAACTCATTTTCGTTTTAAGTACGGACATAATTTCACCAAATTGTAATTTTCAGTCTGCAATTAATTTATCTTATTGTCTATAAATGGTGATACCCATTTGATAATGTGTATAACTTGGTGGAAATGGCTAAATGCTTTCCCAACTGCAAGTCCATTCCTTTGAGTTGGTGGGACCTGATGCCAGATGGTCCATCATGGACATGTATTTTTAGCACAGAATAACATTTGGCTTTTTATATTAGCTGACAGTTGAATTTCAGTGTTCACTACTGAGAAACATACACCCTTCCCGCTAAGGCTACATTTATATTGTAAAGTCAACAGAGGTGAAAATTGGAATATATGTGTAGAGTTGTTGGTGGATGTTAATGTTTTTAACAGTTAATCTGTGAATGCTGAAGGACATCTAGAAGTCAATCTGCCCATATTTTGACAGTCTGGTACTTTTCTTTCCCCAGGCTACAGTTTTATTTTAAATAACCACGTAAGGCAGAACAAGATGTAACTAAGAGGTGGCACAGACTATACATGCCATTATTTATTAACGTGTTATTGTAGTCATCCAGTGGGATATGTCAAATGTGGTATAAAAAAAATACATTTTCACAGCTCATTGTCAATCCAGAGTTGGACAAAGGGCTCATGCTGCCTCAGTCATGGGGTGTAGGTGGGTGAAGGGAGTTCAGACAAAACTTGCCACCAAGGCCCGGAATAAAACTCAGGCCGCCAGTATTTATAGCGCAGTAGTACACTAACTGCTAAATCACCGCTCCACCACACAATGTTACTCTTGTACTATAATTGAATAATGTAGTTTCATGGGGTTTTAAGTTACGACAAATGACCTAAATATCTTAAACAGTAATTGCTTGCATTATTGTATTTTAGTTTTTTTTTTACACACGTGCCTACATTTCATGATGTGATTAATGTCTCTTTCTGTTTATAGGAACAATTTTCCATTTATCAAGCACCGTGCATGACAAACTTGTGTCATGTCTTTCAAAAGGAAGAATGTGTTTTCTTTTCAACACAAGTTAAGGTAATTTTATTTAATTGCCTTATTTCTTAACCAGTTCCAATTTCAGTGAGCAACACCATGGAAAAGTAACCTCGGAATTAAGCGTATAATTGAATAATAAAGGATGATACAATTATAGATACCCCACTAAAATGTTTAGAAATTAAACGGAAAGCATTTTATTCCAATCCATGGTCATTTCTACCAACTCAATCCACCGATTAAATCTCTGTAACACTCTCCCCTGCAAAATATGGAGCTATTGCTTTCACAATATTTAATCATTTGTTTTAGAAAAAAGTAAGGTCGTTTGAAATAAGTGGCATATCTCTAAATGGATCGCCCTGTATATGTTAGAAATACAATAAGTCGGCAAAACACTTGTGTTAAGTAGATCACTTTTTTTCTTGGTCATGGTGTAGTGGACATTGCTATTTCATCAGACCGTTCGAGTGACTGCAGTATGTCCCTAAGCATTGGTGCGCATCACTAGCCAAGATGTAAAGGGTGTGGGGATGTTGCCATTTCATTTACGAGCCAGGGAGAAGAGATTCCAAAGCAATCAATTATAAGATGTGTTTGTGCACATGGCTACAAATTACAAGCACATACATAGTGTGTGGGCAACATCTGGACATTTTTGGAGGCACAAGAGAAGCAACCAATGTGTAATTTAATCAAAATCGTTTTGGAAACCCAGACTTGGCATCACAGTTTCAGCATGTATTGTATTTGAAAGTAACCCCAAAAGGGAAATGGCGTTTTCATCTAATTCCCATGCGTAATATGCTGGATTTTAACCGCAACACGTTGTGTTGGAGATCACATTTTGAAATGCCCCGCATTGTACAAAATGTTCATATCGACTGTGCATTTGGTGACAATGGAGCGCGCGTAGGTTTGTTTTTCACAAAGCCAACTCCACCCGAAATTGATTGAAATGGTGTTGATTGATGTGATTTAAATGTATGAGTAAATGGAAGCAATTTGCAGTCCTGTTACAGTGTCTATTACTCATATTTCAGTCTACTGTGGTGTCTGTTACATGTTTTATTCGTTGTATTTATGTAGACAATTTATAGCTTCTCTTTGTTGCTGTGTATTGGCTGCAGAAAAGCAAAGGTAAAGTTGAAGGATCAGGTTGTTTGGCATGCGTCCAAAGTATTGTACATTAAAAGATCACTGTCTTATTTCAAAGATTGAGTATGCATTAGTGGAACAGTGCCATTTCTTTGAAATTACCTTTGCAGTCTAAATAATTCCGCAATGGATTTCAGGATCTCGGCATGTGGTCAAAAATGGCCTTGGTTAAAAATAGAATCTTAATTTTGTAGCAATAAACACATCCAAGTACTTTATTTCAAAGCCGTTTAAGAGAGGTAAATGTTTAATAGTGAATTTACCATGTTAAAAAAAATAAAACATGTATTGCATTTAATTCAAATTTCATGCTTGAGATTTTTTTTCATAAAAGCCTTTGAAGCTGGCGGCAGTTTGTAAAAATTATAGATGCATTGTGATTTAGACTGATAAATAAACAGTTATTGATTTGACCATATTGTATCGTGCATTTTAATGTTTTATATAATAATCTGTTGTTGTTGGACAGGTCTAAATGTTTACATTTGCATTAAAAAAATCATTGAATTTAACCCTTTTTAATACTGTAAGATATTCTAAGTTCAAATAAACTTGACATTGCTACAGCGGTTGCCGACCTATTCGGTACAAAACAACACAATTCATCCTCAATAGCTTCATTGTAACAGGCACAAATGTTTTAAGAGATGTGTTTGCGCAGGATACTAAACAGTTAATGTTCTACACGTTGCAAGAACATTTACTTTTTTTAAAGGTATTGTGGCAGTCTTATAAATGATTTTCCAAAACATTTTCCGGGTAAGATTTTACACTACAGTATAGTTATTTGTACAAAGGAGATGTTTTGGTTCGTGGTATTGACCTTTTTTACAAAGCCTTCCCACTTTTCAGCTATAAAGATAACTTGCAATCGGCACTGACCCCCCAACTTTTACGTGAAGTTGTGAACTCCAGACTGGTAAACTTTCAAGAGCTGTTTTGTTTGGTATTTGACTTTGCAAAGTGAGTTTGTCAAAACTGCAAGTCACGTGTTGTATTTTTTTGTAACCCTTAGACAGCAGGGCGGACGTTTCGAGTGAAGTTGTACGGAGAAACCAAAGAGCAAGCCCTAGAGCAGTGCTCCAGCTGTGTGATGGTCCTCTCTAACTTCATAAGGGTTCACAAGATGACAGCGGTGCCTGCGGAGAAGCAAGTTGGTGGCGATCTCACGAAGCCACAGCCTGTGACCCATCATCTACTGGTAACCGGAAACCTCCATAATTGAGGTTTTTTGGGTTAGATGGCGTAAATATAAATGTGTTGTTAATCACGCCACCACCCAACACAGCCAATTAGGAAGGTTTGCTACGTAAACAAAACATGCCAATTCGTTACTAGTACAGCACACCGGTGTGTTGGAGAGTAAACCCACAACGTTTACAATTTGAGTACAGCGGTTCGTCGGTAATTACAACTAACATCAAACGACAGCCAGATTTGTCTGTGTCGGGTGGTGGCGGGTTTAACGACACGTTTATATTTACGTGATCTAATAAAAAAAACTCTTATGGATAATATAGGTCATGAAAGCCGACGTGTTAAACGAAACGAAGAGCTGTTGGTTCACATTCCAGTAAATAATGGTGACACAATACAGCTTGCGCAGTTATTCCTTGTAATTTATACCATTGTGGTATAATTTATAATTTATACCATTGTGGTATAAATTATTGACAACATTCAAGTAAGTTATGCATTGAATGTATAAATGAGAAAAAAAATCGGAGCACATTATATGTAATTGAGGTTCAACGTTATAAACAGCTTCTTCTTGAGATATTTTAAATACAATGTAAATAAATGTTTGATAGTCTTGAATATTTATTTTTAATTGTACTAAAGTGAGACAGATTTTGAATATTTTAATAACTGACTATTTCAGTTACTATATTCATTGAGAGTATCAGTGCTTGAGATAGAGCCATAGGTATAGCTTGTAATATTTGTGTTGGTGTACTGCTTTGAAAATCTAAAGGTCACAATTTGGTCTACCAGCGTGGCAGTGAAAACTTACATTTATCACACTATTCACTTGCAATCCAGAGATCACCAGCTCTATTGATCAGCTGGCTCAGCAGTTGAAACAGTGGGCAAGCTTCTTAAATCTCCCCCGCCTCTGTCCACCCGGCTGTATAAATGGGTACACCACCGTTAGTTGATCGGCAAGTCGTGTGTGCTGGTGTAAAGTGTGGGTACTGTCACCTCTTACCAAGGTGTCTTGCCAGCGTCGAAGAGTAGGCCAGTGTATTTTCTAAAACTCCCTCTAGTGGAGGCTATTTTCTGCCAGCAGTGCAGTATGCAAAAACAAATTTTCAAGGATACAACCTCTTCCTTCTACCATTACCTCTTTGCAAAAATGCGTTGAAACGGTGTGTGTTTTTATTTTGTTCCAAATGGAGGAACCTGCTCGGCCCACTGGGAGTTTGCCTCAAGTGCACTTCTCAGATGGCACTGCATCCATGAGTCAGCTTGCGAAGGTACATGTACAGCCTGCTTTTATTATCAATCCACTGCTGCTGGATGGGGGCCTCACCCACACCTTGTGGATCGTAAGGGATATTTAACCATACTTCACACACTGCACTGTGTGTGTTGGTGAAGATGGGCGGGGGGGGGATTGCAGAAAAAACGATGGACAATGCTGCATTGTTAGAATGTATGCTCTTTGTAACTCACATTGTTTACTTGGTTCTGTTACTTCGCGGCATAGTTTACTGTGTGGTCATACTCATCAGCTGTGGACTTTTAAATAACTTCCTTTACCACCATGTGTTTTTTTTATACGAGTATGATCCTTTCAGTTATTCCTGAATTCAGCAATTAATAGCAACGTACCAATGTGCCTAAAGAAGACTTTTTGTTTTGGGTTTATTAACTGCGGTGACATACAGATCATGAATACAGAAATTGACAAAACATTTATTTTAAATATGAAAATATGCAACAAAACCGATGTCGAAGTGGATGTTTGGAAATACATTGAGAGATAGGAAAGGAACACACGGATCAGAAAACATACGCATTGACTGTTTATAAAACTAAGCAGACTTGGACACGACATGCCACAAGGAGGGGTCATGTATGTATGAATGTTGAACTTCTTTCGCATGGCACGTAGCCAACCGTGCTAATCGGAGGTGACTGCTCGTCCAGACTAAGGACAGTGGTAGACAAATGAGGGAGACGCACCCAAAGACGGTATCAATCGCGTGAGCGATGAGATCAGCTCGTACGTTGGAGCTGGCTGGATTGTGACATTGAGAGACCATGAGAGATGGTGACGGCTTGGGAAGGCCTCCATCCACAAGTGTTAAGTTATGGCTGATGATAATTCCTCCAGGATAAATATATATAGCGACTGGTTACGATCCTTTTAAAGTCTGTGACATGTTTTTGCATGTTAATTGAGTGCAGTATATCTGTAGAATAAATCGATTTTTACTGGTAGGAACCACCTGGTTCCACCAGCCCACAGGGGAATATTGTGTCCGTCCGTCATTAATCCAAAAATGGGAGGGGTGGGGCTGGGTGGAGAACGGAGGGTGGGGAGGGGCTGGGTGGGGAGGGTGGGGCTGGGTGGGGGGTGGGATGGGTGGGGCTGGGTGGGGAGGGGTTGGTCATCCCGTGGTGCCCTTATAAAACTCAACGTTTAACCTACTCACGCCGGCTTGTGCCCGCCCTCACAGTCGGCCATATTTGCGGAATACACCACGCCGCCGTTGACCCTGGCCATTGACCGAGCAACCCAACGTTCCTACCAGCTCCCTCCGCATGAATGTGTTTTATGATCCTGATTATACACAACCATAAGGGTTACAATCGTGCTTCGCAGTGCCTGTGTGGAAATTCAAGTACTCAAAAGACTTGGCAGCCAGAGAGACAAGTTGTGCGATCCCGTAGTTGTAGATGCCTGTAACGATTTGTTGAGGGCAGCGGCTAACTCAGTGGCAGGCAGGTGATCGCTGAAGGTGACTCCTGCAATGGATGTGATGAAAAAATATCGTGGACATAAAGAGCAGTTCAGGTTTCAAGGGTTTCGTTTTTTCCCCTCCAATGCTTTTTCCTAGTAATGTGCATACATTAAAACCCGTGTGTTTAAAAAATTTTTTAATCCATTTTGAGCAAACATGCTATTTATGTTACGGAATTCTTCATCAACTGTTGGAAAAAATATCTCTGAAATGTGGTGCATGAATTTGTGCTGCAGAATTTGAATGAGTGCAAGTGGCACAAGGCTGTAGATTTTATTTTAGCGGCAACCCCTTTGCAGGTTGTACATGTGTGTGTACGCAAAGTTAAAAGGGTATGAAATTAAGTCAATTGTAAACTTCAAAAACTGAGCTTTCTTGGATGCATATATACGCTGTATTTTTATTGATGTGGTGGTGACTGTGCGGGCAAATAACAATGTATCAATGCATGGAATTTCAAGATTATTTCCTAAAAAGTTTGTTTTATTCAACCTCTGAACAGAGATATAAGTGCCAAGTTGATGAAGGTGGTGATGACCATAGTTTTCCCCCTGGCATTCATGCCCGTGTAGAGAATCGCCACTGCCGTTGAAGCCAGCCGTCGGCTCAAAGCCGCAAATCAGTGGCTAAACACGTGTAAGTTTAGAATTTATTCGAAGGGCGTGCACATTGCTCACTTGGACGTGCTCTGAGGATGGCGTTGTGTAAGCACGATCTGACAGATGGTTGACATGAAGAGGCGTTCTCTGTCGGTACAGAATTAAGCAGCTCTGCTGTTGAGCATTACACACACCGCTGTTCTACCAACTGCTGCTGTGGCTGTGCCAATGCATTGGCCATCAATTTACACGTACTATATTTACGCAATTGATCTGATTACACTTTGGTGTGCGCTTTGGCTGAGTTTTGTTAACGCTGCTGTAAAATGAGACCAGAGCGTGCGTGAAGCATTGAGCGGGGAAGACCGTTGCTCCCAATTGTAAGTCCGCGCGGCCTTACAACTGTCTAGTGTTCACGCGTCTAGACGGAGCTTGTGCGCCGCCTAACAAAAAGTCTTCATTGTAAAAACGTGCAGTTTTGAAAACAGAAAAAAAGTGTACTGCATAACCGGGATTATACATGCATGGCGTATGTATACACTATATATGTTGTACGTGTACGAAACATTGTGTCCCTGCAATCCATTACAATGGCATTTAGAAATCTATCTTTGTCTCTTAAAAGTCATTTCGGAGCCAGTGAAGCAGTGTGGTGCTAAAGCCATAAATATTCTCCCAAGAACTGCCGACCTTTCAGTGTCCTGGCCACACCGTGATTTCCCATCTAGCCAGAAGCAGATGGGAAAAAGTCTCTTCAGTAATACATTGCCGCGGTGTGGTGTGCTTGGCTGCTCTGGTCAAGGTTTGGTAAATGATGTGTTCAGCGCTGTATCGTCCGAAACCGCTTGTGGGTTACAAGGTTCGGTGTTTTACGGTGCCGTTGATTTAGCCGCAAGCCACGCGGCCTGAATTTACATCGCATCGTTCAATGGTGTGATTTACATGATGATGCCACAGTGCCACATGGCAATGTTGTACAGCACAGTATTTAAAATGATTTATGTTAAGGATGCAGCTGCCTCGTATTTTAGAAAATCGCTTTTTCCTATCTTTGTAACATGGCAACACAGTCAAGCAGATTTGTATTAAATATACAGTGGGGCTTGTATGATAAGTTTCTGAGCTAAATGTAACGATGAGAGCATTAAATTTCGATTTAAAGCTTTCATGACTGCAGGGATTCATCTTCTTGGTTCTTTCGGTAAAGTCACGTAGAAGGGAAATGATAAAAATAAAACATAATAAAATACAATTCTCACGACGTTTCGGCCACAACGCAAGCAGCCGTCCTCAAGTGAAGAACAGGTCTGTCGGAAAGACAGCGTCTTCACCTGAGGACGGCTGCTTGTGTTGTGGCCGAAACGTCGTGAGAATTGTATTTCATTATGTTTTATTATTATTATTTTATTATTTCCCTTCTACGTGACTTTACCGAAAGAACCAAGAAGATGAGAGCATTGTTGTCCTACTTTAGTATTCGTACTTGTGCTAGGTATGAAGATAAACTGACATTAAGCTGCACTCGGTGATGGTGTCGCCTAAAAATACATTGAGGAAAGCAAGGAAATACAATGTCGGCTATCCTTCCACGGTTTTTCGGCTCCTCCGCAGAGCGAGCGGCTCTCAATCGTAAGGTTTGCGAGTTCAAACACTGGTTTTGAATCAGCCCATCGCCTGTAAAATAGGTAACACTTTGTGGAGAAGTCAACAGTGGTTGTCCTATGGATTAGCCTGCCCACCCCATAGCTGTAAACCCATACGGTTTACCCGTATTCTTGTACAGGGAAATTGAGTTTTGAGGTCCATACGGCGTACAGCCGTTTCAATACGGGCACATTTTTTTGTCAATTTGTTTGTGTTTCTCTCCCTTGTGATGGGACTTTGTAGGATGAACGTTGAGATTGATACGGGGCACGGGGTGACCAATAAGATCTGAATTGGTCTGTAATAAGGTAGGCACTGATAAGGGGTTTACAGGTATACGACCCCGCCATAAGAATGAGGAATTTTCACCTCTGGCTCGGTGCTATAAATGGCAGACGAGCACTGCCTCACCGCTCATTTGGGCAGGAAATCGCTTAGACTTTTAGTTTCGTCTCAAGATCCTTGATTTTGACTCGTGCCAAACAACACGCGGCGCAAGCAACCCGAAAAACACATCGGAGAGCAATACAGCACACCCGCGAAGTAACGGATGTGTCCTGTCATACCCTCCTCCGTTCCCTGTGGTTTTTCATTGTCAGCTGACATCAGGTGCGGCCACGGCACCCTTCAGGCCCCTGGCATCGCTGCAGTCGCCCAACTTCCCCGCGCAGCAGTTGGGGCCCTTGCTGCGACTGTGTGTGCTCGATCCCAACTTCATCGCCCTCGTCGAGCGTGTGGAGCAAGAGCTGACCAAGATCATCGCCGAGGATCCATAAAGAGCTCCCGGGAAGTTGTATTTACTCATTCTAGATTTGAAGCTTTCGTGACTGCAAGGATCTTTTAGCCCCGCCCCCCCCTCCCAATACGTTCCATTCATTGGCTACCACATTCTGATAAGCTCCCCCCCCCCCCTCCCCCTTAACTTGTATTTAAGAACTTGCATCTTGGAATTCCTGCCTCACTTGATACAGCAAATCTGGCTGTGACGGTCCCACCTGATGACGGAGACTTGTGTTGCCTCCGAAACGTCGTGATTTTTATTATTTTATTTTTTATTAATTTTTATTTCATTTTTTTACCTATGTGACTTTACAGAAAAATCTAAGAGTTTGTATTTACTCAATTAGACCATTAGCACGATGAGGATGATGATGCTTTCCAAGCATTAGCTTCTGGGCCGTAACCCTGAATCGCAGCCACACAAACCACGGCAGATGCAGATACTGGATGATGCACAAGATCAAAAACTCCAGTGTGCCGATTGTGGTCACCCAGAACGTAGAACGACTCAATGCCCGCTGATTCACAAATATACCAAGGAAGCATCACAGCAATACACCACTCCGCTGCTCCTGATGCGATTATCTGGCTCAACCACCTCGGTGTAAAATTCTAGTTGTTGCTCCGTATCAATATCAGCCATCCGAAGAAGTAATTTATCCTAAATGTAAGATTAACATATAGACGTGCATGTAAGTTGTGTAAATCCTAAATAATTAAGAGGAAGATCGGATGTATGCAAGTGCATGAATAGGTTTAGAGAATAGATATTAATGAAAGAATGGATGCATCTTACGTGCACCCCTGGTAACATTTTGACGGCAGGTCGAGCGAATGGTGTGGCGTACACCTCGTGATTGATAGAAATTAATTGGTCCTCAATCTCTCATCATAGCTCATATCTGGTCACTCACAAATGTGTCCTTAACCTTACATGTTGGGGAAGGACATTTGACAGTTGTTAAGCTTTACAATTCATGGTTTATGCCAGTGACATATGTTCAGCTGAGCTAAAACGATTTACTCACCCCTCCACCACATATCCACCTCCCCCCCCTCCACCTGGCGATTCGATCATTCGTCGCAATTGAGGATCAATTCAATAATTAGTTCGTGTCATTTTCACCGCCATGTTTGTACATTTTGGTGGCTTAATTAGCCGCAAGGTAACGTTCACATATAATTAGCATAATTGGACAACATCCATTCGTACACACGTGGTCGATGCCTATAATTTGTTATCCTTAATTATTGATATTGCCGAATCAATGCCATCCTTCCACCCCCTGGTGATCGGTTGTTTTTTTCTACCATAAACTTTTCAGACGGCTCCATCTGTTGTTAATAGCTTATATTGCAGTTTGACGCGATGCGGTATTTCATCGTCGCTGTTAATCATCTCTTTCACGATGTTACATCGCAGATATTAAAAGCACGTCTGCCAAGTGGTGTGTTTACATTTGGGTAATTGCAGAGTTAAATTTTAAACGAAATTACGCATGCGTAGCGTGCGTTTCAGCTACAAAATGTGTAACCTGCTCACGTTAGTTTCAAGGTGCATTGAGGGAACAAACATATAGTGTGTTTTTGTCGACTCGTGGCTATGAATAGTTACGACTGGTATGCAGTGACGGTATTATTTATAGCAAAGTTAGACTGAGAATATTCCTGGTGTTGCAGTATGAATGTAGTGAACAAATCTTGGTTGTGCAAACAGATTTCTATCACACGTTTATGAAAAATGTACTTTGAACTTATTGCACGTGCAAAAATGTGTTCACGTGCTCTTCAGCAATTGGTGATGTGCAAAAGACAAGACAAGTATTATTAAACAAGAGCACTGCATTGTTAAAATCTGTCGCCCGTGTGGAAATTAGTGTTCCTTTATTCGGATGTGAGATTTTTTTTCCAAAATAAAGCTCCCGAATTATTTTGTTGTAGCTTCTACAAGTGATATTTTCAATGCCAATAATTAAACCCATTGAAGTGTTTTTTCTTTCTCTTTTTTTTTGTTACGAGATCACTAATGACATAGTCGGTGTTAATTTTAACTCTGTAGCCCATACCCCAGCATGTATGTAGCCAGTCACGTGTTCAGTGTGTGTGGCTTGTGCTTCACAAGTGGCAGCTGTCTTACTGTTCGGACGTGTCCAATTTTAGACCCAAGTCATTTCGTGTAGCTCGCGAACCCAATGCAGCTTTGTGCAGTTTGCAAACCGAGTTATTGACAAATGTACTGAATGTAGGCAGCTGTGTGTGGCGTCAACTTCTTGTTGGTTGCTTGAAGATCAACTAAAATCACCCAAACGGACGTTCGGTTAGACTTTAGCGGTGGTGTATAGAAGTACAGCCCGCAGCTTTTATGTGGCGAGCCTGAAAACTCGGCTGAACTTTTGCGACTCTGCGGCTATCTTGGAAATCGTCGCCGGGTTCCCGACTGTAGACTGACTTTAGAGGCCTGCGCAAGGTACACGACGATTGTTATGAACGAGACGGATGTGACGCCCAGCGTGCGGAGTGAGTGGCTCCTCGGTGTGAAGGTGCATGCGGTCGTCATCGGAGTGGACTCCTATATTCCTCTCACGGAAATCCGAAACAAGGTAAACGAGCGAATGCATGTCACGTGTGCTTAGAAGTCTTGATGCGTTTTTTTGGGTTGCAACGCATTTTGATCGGCGTGATGACTGACATTTGGCTCCACACGATTGGAGCTTTGGATATCCATGCTGAAACACGCGGCACAGCCCAAAAATACATCGGAGAGCTGGACACTTACGCTTGCTAAATTGCAGGGCCATGATGGTAACCGCTAGGGAGGCCTTCATCCGACAGTGGATTGATCATGATAGATGGTGATGTACTTGTGCTGCTAATCCTGCTGCGTTGTGTCGAGACGACTGTGCAACTGCAACTTAATGTGCCATTTAGCATGGAATTACAAAACACGTCTTGTATTTGGTAGCAGAATTATTGTATTCACAGTGGGTCAGTATAAGTGCATTATTTATCAACACGCACAACCAAGTTTTCCGTGTATTATATTTAAATAAATTGTGCACTTGGGCCAAAAAAAACATACAACAGATTGTGTTTTGTTTCTTAAAAGTTTGCTGGCGATGCCAAGTTCGTTACTTTGTGCCGGACACTGCAGTTACTGCACGTTGATGAACTTTACTCTGCAGGTTTTATTCAAGTCTTCAGCACGCATTTATCAAAAATGTACACAGATGAATCTGAAGGTATGTGCGGGAAATTTCAATTTTCAAACAATGCAGTTCTGACTTTGGTCAGTGGAAAAATGTTTACGGGGTGGTCCATTTTTCTTTAAACGTATATACAGTCCTATAATCTGTATCTTGCAGTTAATGTTTAAAAAAATATATCTCCTCCCCCCCCACATTTAGAGTATCATTACCTGTCCTAGCCTGCATTTTAAGCACTTGCAGAGACTCGGAGTGGTTGAGTTCAATGCCAAGACCTGTCGGATGATCAGTAAGGTAAGTCGTACCTGCACCGCCGGTGACATTAACCTGCACTGTGCACATGCACAACGCCCATCTGTTTGTCCGATGAAGGTTATTGCTGTAATTGCAACAGATGTTCAATTTGCCCCTGCAGTTGGAGGCTGAGGTTCTCATCCGCTCATTCAGAGACCACAATGTCATCACATCAATGGCATCTCGACTGCAGCTGCAGCAACAGCAGGATCAGACCCACTCTGGAGCGCCAGCTGTAGACCTGCGTGTGAAGGCAGCTCGCTCCACACGACTGCCAGACAGCCTGGGAAGTGGCCAGCTGCTACCTGGAAGTGTTGGATTGCGAGATGATGTGCTGAGAAGTAATGCATTTTGTTACTCCTTTAAGCCACTGCTGGATGAATGCCTGCCCACAATGTCAGTCAAAAGGGGTGGAGGGTTAACCATACCACACCATGGTGGTCAATGCAGGTTGTTGAAGGTGGGTGGGGGGGGGGGGTGATCACGGAACGAGTTCAGTTGTTGCCCGCCTTTGATAGGCATGGCTGGGAATTAGAATTGTGTCACTGGGTCGAATGTTCGTAAGTAGAAGAGTCCGTGTCCTGGATAAACATGACTGGTGGCAGGATACGAGAACAACACCTCAAGTGGAAATATCCTGATTGCTCTTTATTGAACGATAAGCCAACCACCGATGACATTCCATCAGACGGCGTTCATCAATTGGCAACACTCTACCTGTTCCTGCGAGTTAACCCTGTTTGGGATTTGAACTAATGAATTCAAGAACAAGTCTTCTGTTCATAACCCCTTTTTTGAAGCTTTATATGTTAGGGGTTTAAGGTTGGAATCGGAGTGTTTGTTATTGGTTGCAAAACTGACCTACATGTTATGCGATGCCCATACCATAATTCGTTTTAATGTTGAGCACCATATTTTTATTTATTCTGCCTCAAGACATATGTACGCTTGTGCTGTGCACATAATTAAAATCAAGGAAACCTCCAGTGCCATTTGAACATAATGAAAATACATTCATATGCGGACCAAGATTACATAGACTTACGATAATTAATAACGGGCAGATGTTTTGATGTGTTGTTACTTCGAAGCAGTGGGCAGTGTTTTCCGTACACGTGACTGATTAATCCTGTTTTGTTTGCAGCACCGGCACCAGCAGCTGCAACTGCTGTAACCAGTTCGACATTCAAGTACTGCTCACCTTCCCTGAACCTTACACTGCCGTTGCAGCGCTGTGGAGACGACGGGGTACAACACGGCACCTTTGTTGCGAAGTGAGTTCGATATCAGTGGTAGAAGATCGCGCGAAATGCGAACACCACAGTAAGGCGATTTGAATTATCCACAACGGAGATGAAACTTCTTATGTTGTTGTTGTTTGACTTGCATCCCACTGGGATTTTTGCACACAGCGTTGGTGTACGGTGTTTTTTCTGCAATATTTAGCTGTCTTTTCTTGGATTTTCTGTTTGCACTTAGTCACATATTCACTTTAAGATGTTTTTTTGTTCATTTTTTTTTTGTTGCGGTTGCACCCGATTCAAGAGCCGAATGGCTCACAGGGCTATACCTAATAAATGAACTTGAACATTTGAAAAGGACATCCCTGCAAGGCTAATGCCTAAATAATGGCCACGATGCACTTGCATAGCGAGAACATGAAACGCGCTGTGGGGTTTTCCCATACATTTAAACCAAATAAATATAATAGGCAGGGCTATACAGGACACACAAAGGGGCTGGAGTTCGATTCCCGGACACGGCTAATATTAGTGGGGTGTGATGTGTTGTAACTGGCACGCCCTTCACTCACCCATCCTGACCAGAATACCTACGATCATCACCCAGGAATGTCTGTCCTTAACGCTCGTGACGTCCCTCCACATCAAACAGCCCCCTAATTAATATTCATGAGCAGGTGACGTCCTCCAAATGAACACCCCACCCCCCTTCAAAATAATGATCGGGTGACGTCACTCCACATGGGGGGACGGGGCGCCTCCTCCCCCCTCCTCGGCGTCAACTCACAGCCCTCACTACAAAGGAAGAACCCTCACGTCACGTGATCTCCGTAACGCTGTTGAGACATCAAAGTAAAAAGGACGTCATGATGAACAAGGGATTGTAACTTTAAAATGAAATAGGTCTGTGTCACCGCGCCCTTACTAATTGCACATTAATGCAATGAATATCACGTCGCGGTCTGCATTTCGCTTGCAAGTTTCAGATTTACTGCAACACACCCGTCCTTGGACGGGCAAAAGGCTCGTGAGTAGTTCAGGAGAGTCGAGCAACCTCCACCACCGACAAGGTGTGGGGGCAGGATTCACGTATCGGTGGATTTACAGGCTGTACATTACATTATACATACATAGAACTGGGTGCAGTAATTTACTATGAAGCCAAAACATGTCTAATTAGCTTGCTTTGCTTTTAAATTTTTACGGATTTTTTTTCATCACACAGGTTCTACATTTCAGGTTCAGACTCGACGTGCATCAGCTGCGACGACTGTGGCACATTATTCTCTCCGGCGGCGTTTGCCACTCATGGGCATGACAAACAAGGCAGGTCCCTTACGACCAAAGCAGGGGTTCTGAAACTCGCCACCGATCACCCCACCACAGAGCAGCGGCAAATGTGGCTCCGTTTCCAGCTTCAGAGGAAACGTCCGACCTCGTGCTCCCCCATCGGAGGACTTCCCGCAGAAGGTTTTCTTCCCATGAAATGCATGTCGATGGATTTGTCGGGGGATGCCGTGGAGGGCTCGCCTTGCAAGATCTCGCGGCCCTGCTCGCCACCTGTCAGCAGCCAGGGAAGCGCACATGACACGGCGCTGGAGAGAGGCCAGGGTCCGTTGGGTACCCATGTTGCTCGCAATCGATCAATCAGAAATAAGTTATTGTGCGACTTTGGATTAGAGGTGGTTAAACACCATCTCTTGAAAGAAATACAACCTGAACCGGTCACCGATTCACCTTCAAGTTCATTTACAGCTAATAGCATATTTAACGAAGAGGCCAATTGCACAGAAAAAAGCAATTCTCGTGAAGAATTTGTTCCAAGTTGGAAGGAGGACGTGAGGGACCAGAGGACTGCAGTAATTTCAGATTTGCAATTACCCGACAGTTACAGTAAGGGCTGGATGTGTCCCAGCAAAAGTGCAATGTTGCCAAAAAGATGTGCGAGCATTGGCAACCTAGCCGAATTTTACCCTACAGAAAATCACGGGAATGCTATATTTGTGGACACTCAATTTTCACACCTTGGTAAGCAACCGCACGCCAAGTGTAATTCTAGCTTCAGCTCCAAGCTTGCAGCCAGCTCCAGGCCCTGTTTGGTTAAGAGTGCCAACACTGTGGTCAAAGGTGGCATTCAACTTCACAGGAAAGGGTCAGCAGAGTGCTCTGTCAATGCGGACACTTATCGTGGAGAACTCGGCCAGGTAAACCGTGAAACCGGCGAGTCTAAACACGTCATGGCAGGCATCTCTCACTACACTGGAGAAAAAAACGTAGAAATACCCACTCCAGACAAACATGTAAATGAACACGAAGAGCAAAGTGCCACCACAGCCCATACGGCCACTTCCTGTAAAGTGGGTCTGGGAGAATTCAACACCACCAATGCAACAGTGTTGTCCAGGACTTCAGGGAGGTGCCGCACGGAGGGCGGTACAGATGTCACGGACGGTAAGATCATTTGAACGCCAATTTAATCGGTGTTATGAGGCTGCTTTTTTTTTTAAACGCTTAAGATTACATTGCATGCATATTACCAAGTGTCCACATTATACTTTAAAGAGTACATTGGAAATGCACGTTTAAATATAATGCCCATTGCTTTCAGATCCCATCAATTTGCTGAAGGCTGCACATACTATGCTAGGAATAGCAATAACCCAGCTGCAGGAAGGCAAGTATCATTTTTACTTTGCACCATTTCACATACAGTAAACACACCTCTTGCTCACACTATCTTGAGACCAGTTTACCCCGTCCACAAAGCAAACCAAGGTGTTGGACCACAGCAATCGATGTGCCAGTAAACATTCCATGCTATATTTTGTGCTGCCAATAATTTTTTTTTTACAAGGGGGCTACGGTTGCATTTTGTTTTTAGCTTACTGTTTGTGCATACAGCCAAAGAATGGAAAACTATGTACGAGAAGGAACGGTGGCTGCGTACCCAAGCGGAAAAGAGGGAGGTAAAGATGACTGAAGATGTAGACACTGCCCATGAAATCCATTAACCCATTCATTAATAAACACTACACCAGCGTCTGTAACCCTTATTTTCTCTGCCATGCAACATGTAACCCAACAAGGTTAACATTTAAATCTAGCACTTGACATGTTATTGCTGTAATCTGGGTACATTTGCATATTTATTAAAAGGCTCAAATCTTTACAGTACTGGTTTTATCATTTTTATGTATGCAGTTGTTATATATTAACAGTAGTATGACTGGTCGATAACATTTTAAAGATGTTCGGTAACTGTGTAAATTTGTGTGCGATTTTTTTTTTACAAGTCTATAGGTATAGACAACCACGGCAAAAAAATGGATATTGTTTTTTTTATCATGTCAAAACTCACAAGTGATGTTACATTAACCACGTGCAGCTTCAACGTGTCTGTAATTTTACAACTAAAACAGAGGGAATATGCCAATAAAGAATAGGCTTAAAGACATGTTTTGAGTCCATTTTTCATGCACCCAAACCTACAATGCCCATCCCTCATTCAATTACACCATCTTCTCATGTACGTAAAGGGTAGTTTCCGTTGCCGCTAACGCAACTATCCTCGACTTTACATGCCTGGGTCCAAGGATATCATACAACACAACGTTCAAAGTTGAACCCATTTTACTGTCGGGTAAATAGACTGTAACAGAATTCACATTTTAGCACAATTATATTTTGCAGTACTTTTACCAGAATCCTGCAGTTTAAACAGCTTCAACATCAGTATAAAGAATGCAAAGTCATACAATGAACCCTGAAAAGTTAAACTTCCATTTGCTTTACATAATGCTTATAATGAAAACAGAAGCTGATAAAAGTTGGCTATTTTATTTAATTTGTACAATTACACCGTCTCCAGCAGGTTACACAAGCCCTAATGGGTGACATTGGAAGTGTACTTTATTTTGCTTGGACAGTGGTGCATTCGGATATAATCGCATTAAGTTAAAATGAAATTGTGTGTTTACTTGACCTTTATTTCTATTGTGCAGCAATACGCAAACGAGGGAGTTCACAGCCAAATGTAAACACTCACAATGCACTTTCCAATGGCAAATGATTTTAAATGGGGAGAAGACAATTTTCTGCAAGGACTTAGTAAGTGCATGAGCAGCCCATTTCCGATTACTGTGGTCAACAGCTTTATCCTGCACTTACCATTGTTACGCAGAACTAACAAATTACACCTAAAAAGTTTGAGATGTGTATTCTACAAGCCAAAGAGAACCAAGCAGCACATTCTTTCATCATAATCAAACTATGTCATTGAAAATAACAAGGTCAGGTGTAATAGAAGTTTTTTTTTTATAACGGAACATTTTTCCTCATCACAATCAAGGCTTCTTATTGAAGACGAGGCTTAAACATTGCAGCTTCTTCACGCATCTTGTATACTATTCACCGCAGAAGCAGAGAAGAATCTTCGAGTGAGCATCCAGAAGAGGAAAAGGTTTTCACTTCAGTTTTCTGTGACGAAGCTACTTAACTCATGCCTACATTTTACATGAAGCAATACTTGGAGTGAAAGTGTCCTCAGCAGATTCGGGGAAACCCTAAGGGAACTGTACATGGTCCATTCAATAACAAGGCGGGTGGGGGGCTCCTCAAATTAGCCGTCCTCTTTAGGCGGTGTGAACCATCCTGCAAGGAAAACATTGCATGGCATTGTCAAGAGCCGACAGTGGAGAGACGAAGGGGTGCGTTATTTATTGCGATGGGATTGTGTAAAAA
The DNA here is from genome assembly GCF_965212315.1 of Lampetra planeri. Classification (NCBI taxonomy): domain Eukaryota; kingdom Metazoa; phylum Chordata; class Hyperoartia; order Petromyzontiformes; family Petromyzontidae; genus Lampetra; species Lampetra planeri. The sequence continues at coordinate 27,536,822 of NC_136109.1, read as the reverse complement.
TAAAAGTTTAATCCTACCATTTTTTTCGTGAATCTGGACGAGGGATTTGAATGACTGCTGCGCTCTAGCCAAGCTGTATTGGTTCTGTGAAAGAAATCCATTCTGGTTTTTACCCAAAGAAAATGGATTAAAACACATATTACTGGTTGCAAAGTCATGTGCACGCAAATCAACATACACATAGAAAGTTTGAATGTTTGCACTGTAAAAAGCGTGTAAACTAGTGTGGCTTACCGTATTTGCTCCAAACTGAATGCGTGCCTTGCCCTTCACAAGGGTTGCACTGATCTGCATTATGACCGACTCGATGGAATATGCACTGCTCCAACCCTTTCACACCAGGACACAACAATTATAAATAAACTGCACAATTTAAAGTATAGCACATAGCACAGTAGCACATTGTCCAAGATGCACCACTGATTCAACAAAGGGTATAATAGTACATTACACAGTTACGTTAACGGTGCATGCAAGAGGTTATCGGGTAAAATACTATTTTTTATTAAACAGTAGAATACTTTAAATCGTGACTATGATTGAAGTCATCTAAATGTGATGTATGGTGTTGCTTGAGTAAATCAACTAAAGTAGTACCTGTTTTGTCAAAAGTTCCATACATATTGCACCTCCCCCAAGAACATATCTGGAGATGGCAAATATTCGATCAAAGGAAATTAAATGTGCAATGCATTTTAACGAAACAGATTGCATGTACAATATGTTAGCCAACTTACACCCTATTGGCAATACATTAAAATTGAAAACGTCAAATGGAGAAATACAAAATGTGATTTGTACAAGAATATTTGTTGTAGGCGATTGTCATGCTGAAAACGTTGTGTTCAGCCTTGGTAGTGGATGTCTATAAAAATGCAGTGAGATTATGGTCAGCTAAATTGTGAAGGATTTTATAAGAGTTGAAAATCTTACCCGCCAGTCAAGATTGGCGACACCACTCTCACAAACGGTGGGTCAAATGGAAAATTATCCTGAAAAACATGACATTCAGTTATTGATCACACTCAAAAGATATTTGTATATAATGATCATGTTAACCCCCAATGAATAATACAGCTTGATCCCAATTATGTGATGCAGCACAGATACACTCAAAACTTACTTTAAATGAAAAATTCATAGAAATGTGACATTTGCCCTCTTTCTCCTTCATCACCTGAAGGTCACTGTGCAAAGCACTGTCTGGGTCAACTCTACACAGGAGTGGGAAGAGCAAAATGGCAGAGTAATTAAACCAGAATCTCTTAGTAGCAATCACCTGTTCACATCTTATCGATCACGAACTTGAAGGTGTATTCGGCATAATTCAATCGAATGCATTTCTGAACTGCCAACTAACCATGGCTCAATGATAGCTGTAATTTGCTACATTCATTTTTGTATTGTGTATGTTTGGCAAATCTTCAATCAACCATCTGTTCCATACCTACATTTATTGACAAGCTGCCAAAGAGAGAGGCCAATACTCTAAAGCATTTTAAATGCTTTTTACAATATTTAACCAAATAATTTCAACGTGAAGGCACAAATAAGAAAAATACTTACTTCAGAATTTTCACATTCCATTCATAGAGACTGTCATTTACAAGGTCAACTGCATAGTTTCCTGTGAAAAGTGCACACAATTGTGTGAACCACAGTATACAAAATATTATTATTTATAAAAAAAATACAAGGTGGATGTGTTATAAAATACTGAGAAATACCAAATTACCTGCTTTGAAGCTTGCAGACCTATAAATATCCCTGAGTTCTTTCATCAGCCTGTCAGTAGCCTGGACAGAGCCAGATACTGTTCCCTGAAAACATTTATAAAAGCGAGGCCATTAGGTATGCACAAAACGTAGTGTTCAACCAACAAACACATTTAAAACATGTCAATAGTACACTTAAACATTTAACCCTAGGATGCAGCCCTCAAATACTCCATGCTGGCTGGGTCAGGAAGACCTGTTAAAGCATTGATATGTTTGCTCACAAAAAATGACCGACTGATCCCTTCATGTAATACGATGTTAAGCATATTGGATAAGGCGAGCCAACAGTCTATCATACACAATACCAAAGACATTTCATGTTTCTTTGACCCAGGGTTGCATCCCAGTGTTAAAGCTGCAATAGTACTGCAATAGTAAAAGCGTAAAACATACATTTAGGTAGTCTCTGCGCTGGTTCTGCCGGATCTTCTCTAAGACTTCCAAATTCTCTTTTTCAATCCCATCCTCGTCAGTCTTTTTCTCTTCTGGCGGCTCATCCTCTTTCATCTCATAGTGGTCCATGTCATCATTGTCCTGTCCAGTCACATGTAACAGAATGCAGACATGAATATGATAACATTTTATACTCTACCCCTTGGACCTTTTATAAAATCAATTGCCAATAACTTAATGGGAAGCAATTCTAAACATTGGCTGAACTGTCTTTAATGGTAATTTTAAGTTTTTATTTAAAACATTTCCTTAAAAAGGCACAGCCACTAAAATATAAACTATGCTCTAAGGAAAATTAACAAGTTGTAATTGAGCAATTGGCACACGTGTTTTGGAAATTGATATAACTGAAATATAAACGAGATTCACATTACAATATACACATCTTGCACTGTCCACCTAGAACATGCAGTTCCAATGACAGTTAATAAAAAATGAATAAATGATAAAGAACATTAGCCAATTTATCTTAGTGTTTTCTAAACACTTCACCTCATGTTAGTCATGCCAGACTGAATCTTGTTCAGCATTATAAGGCGTGAACATTCTTTCATATTTTGCATCACTGTTTGATACTATTGCTAATTTTTACGTATCAGAATATTAATTTAGACTGGAGGAATCCGATGAGCTATGCAGATCTTTCACACATGTCCAGTATGGGTGGGTCAGCAGGTTACATATATTGGCATATACATGTTGAAGCTGCAAAATGTTGTTTAAAATAGAATAATCTACATGCCAATGTGGAGCACTTACAAAATAAGCCTCATCCGTTAGCCATTGCCCCCCTTCTATTAATGTGTCCTTCCCACGACCACTTCTGGTCCATTTTCGAGACTTTAATGAAAAGGGTTATCTTCGTGTCCCTCCCTCCCTTCTGGCTGCGAATATGAACAAACAATTGCTTACTCTTTGGTTCTTTCGGTAAAGTCACGTAGGTATAAAATAAAGTAAATCACGACGTTTCGGGCGCAACACAAGCGTCCATCATCAGGTGGGAAAGAAAGAACCAAAGAGTATGGATTCCTGCAGTAACGAAAGCTTCAAATTAAAACAATTTCTAATTTCATTTCTAACTGCCATGCTAAATGTACTGATCACTCTTATCTGCTCTTTTTGCCTCCCTTTACAATGAGGTCAACTATCATCTTGTAATGGTTTTCCTTCATTAGAAGTTGGTTCCTGTCTTCACAGATATGGTCAACGTCTGCATCTTGATGGCAGAGTGGGATTTCTAAGTCTTTGCAGGAATCGAGCATAGAGCACTTTAGATAGTGGAGTGCAGTTAAGAGTAAGGTCCTAGAACGATAATATAAATACAATTCGCATATACTCTACAAGAAAATTAGCACTAGTGGATTCCATGGCATTATCTGGAAAAGAATTACACTAGTCATACCTCTGCCATATCTTCATCCTCTTCGTCCGAGGTCATGTTTTCATCCGTGGTACTCTAAATCGCAGAAAAAAATATAGATTGTTTATTTAATTTCATGCACCAACTTCAGTTGGATGCTAATATCCATATCTTTAGTCCCGGCTTGGCTCTGGTTTTGGCCACGAACAGCTCGGTTTGAGCTGCTCAGTTCCTTGCGAAGACACATAATCGAGTCCGTCGTGGCTCGGCTCAGCTCATGTATATTATCCTGAATGTGGCTGGGCCTACACCCAGTGCCAACTAAGTACGATTTTGCGTTGGCTCACTTCAGCTGGAGCAAAGCCTGATTTTAGCCGTGACCAAGAGTATGGGCCTTAAGCCTACAAAATTACACAAACTGACATGGCACACACAATTCTTGACATCTGCAGGCATCTACATTGGTAGAAGTGAGGTGTAAATAGTGAAATGCATCTTTATAACAACGTGACATTTTTTGCATTGCCAAGTTGTCTCATTCATGTGTAAGACGAGCGCTAAAGTAAATACACCAATGAAAGCTCACCTGCTCACTGGGGAGAGGCTGATCCAGCATTTCAATGTCGGGATGCTGCGGCAAGCCACACAGCTTGCACAAGTCTGTCAGCAACCGCTTGAGCTGCTGCAAAAGCTGCCAAATCATGTGTACGTAGCGAACACACATTAGTCTCTTACAGAATTGACGTCCGCGTTCGAACTTCCAAACAAAACTGCAGCATACACAACAGTTATTCTTATCGACCCTGAATATTTTATGTTTTGTACTTCATTAAAAAAAATCTGTACTGCATACAACCAAATAAAAATTCCCCACAAACGTACCAAAGTTCTGCTTGAGTTTATGCTGCCGATTTTCTCAAGTACAGCAGCCAAGTGAGGGTCATCTGATTCTGCAAACCATATCGGTGCCGAACTCGGGTAACCTTCCTGTTGACACACAAGTTTGGGATGGGTGAGGACAAGGACGCGTGTTATGCAAGCCGCATTTTATAACGACGCTTACAACCAAATAATACGTTCAAAGGTCTTACGATTCTACATCAGTACACACCCTGACACGCTGTTACTGTATAGCCCACTCTATATGCAAAATTTCCACTTGAACTTGTGTGCGTGGGCGCACACAGTATGCGTTGCGATGACGCTGCTGTTGCAATGCCATTCTAAGCTCGGTTTATGCTGATGGCTTAAATGCAAGTTCGTCATTTGGATGGCGATTGCAAGTCCCGGCAAGCTCAGCAAGTTTGTTTACGCTGCGAGGGGTGAGTTCCAGGGTGTCCCCTACCGCCATACACCCCCCCCGCCCCAACTCGTGTTCAAACCAAGGGGCCGCTGGTCAAACTGGACACGACGGGGTGGTGTTTCACACCAGCAGGCCACGCACAACACCCAGGCGCTCGGCCACTAAAGCTACAGTTACAGTAATAATATTATAAAATGGAAAACGACTGCGGCTGGGCACGGTGACATCACCGAAGAGAGAGCAGTCTGTTCCTGCTGCTGGTTTGGCGTGACGCACTTGTAAAAAAAAAATATTGGAGGCGATAGCCGCGCTACGAGCCAGTCTCCGTGCTCGGTTGCGTAAAACACGTCAAGTGTCACGGGGAAGTCGAGTTTGACATTCACAGCTGTCAAATAAGCCAGCAAAAACAGTCACCCACTCCCCAAAACAATATGGTGTAACCGACCACTGCCTCCACGTATCAGAACCCCTACACGCGCACACCTATAAAAACACATTCACCGCAGAAATCACAATTGGAATACAAAAAAATAACATAAATACGAACCAAACAATCAACGCCGTCCTAATAATCCCCATTTCAAAGCTCCCTCTCCTCTCCACTGTGCATTCACACAGCGGCCTACACCGTCGCGCCGCGCTAGCGGCCTCGACTAGCGAGCGCGGCCGGGCTCGTGCGCTCCTAAGGCGGCGGGAGCGAAGGAGGGGGGGCGAGGGCAGAAGCGAGGCGGGGCGGCGGAGACGTCGTCCGCCCCTCGTCCACCCCTGGCACCGGCGCTCTCCCTCACCGTAATGGTGCAGTGGACGACGAGCGGTGCGGACGCGCCGCTGAGGAAGTGGCACGCGAGTTCGTCGACGCCGCCGCTCACGATCCGAAAGCGCTCGTGGCTCTTGTCGAAGATGGACTCGAGCAGCTTGAGCTCCTGTTTCAGCGATGCCAGAGACATCTTCTGAGCATTTCTGACAACAGATAAGGATAAAATGACGACGAAGAGAGAAAGAGAGAGAGATAGACGATGGGGTTTGTGGTGGTGAGGGTGGGGGGAGAGACGAGGCTGAACGCGGCTTCGCGGAGCCCTCCTCGCTAGGCCTCCTCCTTCATGGGGAAACTTTCCTTTTGTCCAATATGGCGGCGCGGGAGAGAGCAGGCCCGGCATGCACCGCGCGGGTACTTGACGGGGAGCGTGAAGGGGGGGGGTGGGGGGAGGGAGAGCGTGGGACTCACTCACTCTCAACACTCACTAACACTCGCTCACTCTCATTCACATTCACACACTTTCATTCACACTCACTCACTCTCACACTCACTAACACTCACTCACTCTCACACTCACTCACTCTCACACTCACTAACACTCACTCACACTCACACACTCACTCTCACACTCACACACACACACTCACTCTCACACACACTCACTCTCTCACTCACTCACACACTCACTCACTCAGCACACTCTCTCACACTCACACACTCACTCTCTCACTCACACTCACTCACACACTCACTCTAATTCACTCACTCACTCTCACACTCACTCACACTCGCTCACTGAACACTCACTCACACACTCACTCTCATTCACTCACACACACACTCACTCTCACACTCACTCTCAACACTCACTCACACACACACTCACTCACTCTCTCACACACACACTCACTCACTCTCTCACTCACTCTCAACACTCACTCACACACTCACTCACACACTCACTCTCACTCACTCAAACACACACTCACTCTCTCACACACTCACTCACTCACACACACTCTCACACTCACTCACTCTCACACTCACTCTCCACTCACACACACTCACTCTCATTCACTCACTCAAACACACACTCACTCACTCTCTCACACACTCACTCACACACTCACTCACACTCACTCACTCTCACACTCACTCACTCTCCACTCACACACACTCACTCTCATTCACTCACTCTCACACTCTCTCACACTCACTCACTCTCACACTCACTCTCCACTCACACACACTCACTCTCATTCACTCACTCTCACACTCTCTCACACTCACTCACTCTCACACTCACTCTCCACTCACACACACTCACTCTCATTCACTCACTCTCACACTCACTCTCACACTCACTCACTGTCACACTCACACACTCACTCACACACTCACTCACTCTCACACTCACTCACTCACTCACACTCATTCTCATTAACTCTCTCTTACACTCACTCACTTTCTCACACTCACTCACTACTCACTTTCTCACACTCAACACACTCACACTCACTCACTATCACACTCTCTCTCTTCTCTCACTCATTCACTCACATCCTATCACACTCACTCACACTCACTCACTTAACACTCTCTCACACACTCTCACACTCATCACTCTCACACTAAAACCTCTCACACTGACCCCTCTCTCACACTCACTGTCTCATTACTCTCACACTCACTCACACTCACCACGCTCAGACTCCCTCACCACTCTCACACGCACTCACCCTCACCACCCTCACACTAACTCTCTCACACTCATCACTCTCACACTTTCTGTCACACTCACCGCACTCACTCACCACTCTCACACTCACCACTCTCACACTCACTCACACTCACCACTCTCACACCCACCACTCTCACACTCACTCACCCTCACCACTATCACACACACTCATCCTCACCACTCTCACACTCACTCACACTCACGACTCTCACACTCACCATTCTCACACTCACTCTCAACACTCACTCTCAACACTCACTCTCTCACAATTCACTCTCTCACACTCACTCACCACGCATGCCTCTCTCTCTCACACTCACTCTCACTCACCACGCGTATCTCTCTGCTTGTGAGGGAGAGTGAGAGAAGAACTCTCTCTCACACTCACTCACTCACGCCTCGTTCTCTCTGAGAAGGAGGAACCCACTTGCCACTCTTGACCTCTCCCCTCCCCTGTGTGAGTGAGGGGAAAGTGTAAGAGAGGGAGAGAGAGAAAGAGGGACTCACTCCTCCTCACTCAGGGAGAGAGTGTGAGGGAGAGAGATGGACTCCCTATTCACTCTCAATCCACCCTCTTCACTCCCACTCCTCCCTCTCGCTCACAATCTCCCCCTTCCCTCACCCCTCCATCTTCATCAGACGGAGGGGAGAGGGAGACGGAGTGAGGCTCTCACCTCCACTCTCACATGCACCTCAACATCCCCTCCCACCGCTGATCCCCATCCCAACACCTCTGTAGCAATCCCCTCTCTCACACCCCCACCTCACATCCCTACCTCACAATCCCACCACCTCCCTCACGTGCGCGAGAGAGGTAGGACAAGAGGGTAAGGGAGAGTGACGGGGAAGAGGTATGGGAGAGGCAGGGCAGAGTTGTTAACATCTCACCACCGAGATGTTAACTCCCTCGCCTGGTATACAGGAGGTCGTGGGTTCGATCCCGATCCCGACCCTGATGCCTGCTGCTGTATATTTGGAGTCTGCGTTTCTCTCTCTCTCTCTCACCGTGGTTAGGTGGATCTTTTTCTGGGGTTTCCCTCCACATTTAGAGACATGCGTTTAAAGTTTAAAGTGCTGTATTTGACTGCTATACATTTTCACGCGATAGGCCACTTCGTTCAGCTATCATTTGTGACCAGGTCGCTTCTGAAAAGAGCTAATGTTGTATCGCTCAGTGGGCCTTACCTGGTAAAATAAAAAATGGTTTAGTTTAAACAGAGTGATGGGGGGGGGGGCAGAGAAGGAAGGTGAGCCGAGAGAGCGGAGGATATCGGGGGTAAGGTCTGGATAGAGTTATGATTGATGCTCTTAGTTTTTTTAGGTAAAGTCACGTAGAAACAATTTTTTTAAAATAATATAATACGACGTTTCGATTGCAACACAAGCAATCGTCATCAGGTAGAACTAAATTTGAGAGAGAGACAAAACACGGACACGGAGACACACAGAGAGACACACAACATAGACACACAGAGACCCAATGCCTCTGTCGAGGCCTTAAATAGAGAGGGGGAGGGGGGCAGAGAGAGAGGTGGGTCTGCTGGAGCAGAGAAATTAGCATGTCAATGAGAGAGTTGTGTGGAAATCCACCCCGAAGCGGCCGGGGGAGAGAAAGAGCGAATCACGCAGCTCTCTCATTGACATGCTAATCCATCTGCTCCAGCAGAACCACCTCTTTCTCTGCCCCCCCCCTATCTCTCTATTTAAGGCCTCGACACAGAGGCATTGGGTCTTTGTGTGTCTATGTTGTGTGTCCAAAACAAGTAACCTTTGGTGAGCTGAAGAATGGCAATCAAGCGCAAGGTGGCCCCAAAAAGCGCTACAAGGACACCCTTAAAGCTTCCTTGAAGAGCTTTGCATTTGACCTGAAAAGCTGGGAACCCCTAGCACAGGACCGACCTGCCTGGAGAACAAAAGTACAGGAAGGTGCAGTCCTCTGTGAGAGTAGGAGACGCTCCTGCGCTATCTTGAAGAGGCAGCAGCGCAAATTTACCAAGCGAGGACTTGTGGCTGCACCTCAGAGCTCTACATCCTCCCTGACCTGTCCAGTGTGCCACAGGGAATTCCGGGCTCGGAGTGGCCTGTTGGGCCATCTGCGCACTCGTCAAAACCCAACAAAATGACAAACGTGCCATGGTCATCATCAACTATGATGGACGAACAAGAGAGAGAGATATATGTTGTGTCTCTCTCTGTGTGTCTCCGTGTCTGTGTTTTGTCTCACAAATTTAGTTTTAGCTGATGACGACTGCTTGTATTGCAATCGAAACGTCGTATTATATTCTTAAATTTATTTTCTTTCAACGTGACTTTACCGAAAGAACCAAAGAGTATTCCTGCAGTCACGAAAGCTTCAAATCAAGTTTTGTGATAGATGGGTAGTTTTAAATGATAGCGCTACAGTACTTACAATGGGTTAATGAATCGTGATCAGCCACAATCAATCCACTGCTGGATGAAAGCTTCCCCAAGCTGTCTCCTGCGATGTAATGATTAACTTAGCGCCTGCACACGAGCTGATTAAATCATTTCTCGAGTTGGGCGTCCCTCTCGGGCGAGTTATCTCCCCTTAGCTGCCACTCTGTCATTGTTCGCGACCATAGGCCATCATCCCTTCTAGCAACGTTTCATGCCCGAAGCCCACTTACTTTTCTGTTAGAATATTATAGTATAATTATAATAATATTATAGTAAAAATACATATACTGCACCCTTTCACCTCCGTACGTCCATAATATAGTTTAAGCGTTAACTACCAGCCCATCTGATGTGTCTTCACAAATATATATAATGCTGTTTTGAAATGCTGAATCTCGTAAATCTTGCTCAATGTAAATGCACACACACACGTGGATTATATTGCTGTTGATTATTTTAGGTTTAAAAACAATGTGTACTGTAATGTATAAGGAATACACACGGGCCCTTTGTAAATCCACTTATGGATGTATGCATCCCTACGCCATATTGGTCTTGGAGATTGTTTGACCATACTTCACCACGCTGGTCAATGCGGGTGGATGCAAGCGTTGGGCCACGGCTAATATCACTGAGAATGATATTTTATGGATACAATCCTTAATTGTATTCACGTGTTGTTATTGTGTGCCGTACATTAATTGAAGCGCCAATTGACAATTTCAGAACGCCGTTAATTGTCTATACAAACCAACAACAATACTATTATATCAAGGCACTTTTTAAAAAATAATAGGCAACGTGTTTTGTAGTTGCACTGTTAGTGGCGGGATTAGTGGTTATATCTTATTATCACGAGCTTCACAGTCGTGTTTCCAGATCCGGATAAAAAAAACATGCTGGAAAGTGGCCAATGGAATAAAAAAAAATTACATGAGAAAATTTGACTAAATTTTCAGACTAAAAAAAACTCCAAATCAAATTGCATCAAACTCACTGGTCTCAGGTAACGTATTGCGTGCCCTTTTTATTTATTGGTATTAGGGTGAGTATGATGTAATCATTTGGTTGATGTCATTTAAGTAATGTGGGTAGGCATACATTTAGTAAGGCGTCATCAATTAAGGCAGATATCGGTGATATATTACACGGCAATTGTGTTATTATAAAGAGTCAATTTCCAACTTGGTAAAAAAAAACCACTTTTAAAAGCCAAACTAAAATGCCCCTTAAAATGACATCCATTGTTTTACCTCTAAATGTCATGAACATAAACAGGAGACGTAATCCGCTAAATTAGACCCCGAGGTAAAATCCTCTGATGTGGCTCTTGTGAACCACACCATTGCGCATGCGCGGCAGCGCCCTCCTGTCTGCTTCGCACGTGGCCCTCAGCAGAACAATTTTGTCGGTGACGTCACCACCTGCTCCTGGTAATTGCAGATAATAAGTTACTGCCCAGTGCCTTATCCTAACGTTGGGTCAACGTTGGAGTGTGGTTGGAACCGTTGGACGAACGTTGTCCCCACGTTGACCCAAAGTTCCACGCTTACTGGGTGTATTGCAATTGTTGTTTACAGCGGGAGCTTTAAAGCTGCAAAACAGGAGTGTGAGTGTTGTTATTATTGTGATAGGGGTAATCGCATGCTGTTACTGAACATATATACGTTTAAATGCGCCTTAATTCATTTGGGTGTGGCAATGGAGGACGACATTAAACATAATTTAGACGTAACTTTAAAAACAATTCAAATGTGTTTGTTGTAAGCATGCGAAATCACCGTGACGAATACTTTGTACAGTACGTTTGAAAGCCGTCTAATATGAAAGGCGGGTATTGCATTTGTGTAATTTGGCGAATTCATATTTCAACTTTGCAGCAAAACTTTTTCTTGTCTTGATTTGTTCTGTATTTCTTTTTTTTTTTACACGGAAAATAAAACAGTTGCCATGAATTATTTCAGGAAAACAAAACCAACTTCACGATGCGATTTGTTTTTGCTACGTTTTCAGAACCAACACAATTTATTTTTAAACGATAGTGTATTTGAAAAAATGTGTTAAATTATATATACTCTCGTTTAATAAGGACTTATTTCACCGCTCACGAGCTATACATTTTTGCGTGCGAGATGTACACAGTACGTATAATTATTTCAGACTTCAACAATTCACTGAACATTACATTAGGCTGCCTCAATGGAACTGTTTCAAGATAAAGATTTGTTTCTTCCATTGAACACATACGCATGCTCCTGAAAGCGTTAGGATCCTGTCTTAAAAGCACAAGGCCTGCACGTACGATCATCATCACAAGCCATGGTCTGTTCACTGCTGGGTGAAGACATTTATTCTCCTATCCATGTGTTGCTCTTCCCGTCTCATGGAAATGCCAAGAATGCATCCACGTTTCTTTGCGCGAATTTTCAGAGTTTTTTTTCACATTTCCTTCGTCGGTGTCCATGTTTCAGATCCACAATTCGCAGCGAAAAATATCAACACGCTCGTCAACAACACTGCCTTGAAATAAAAATATAATACTAGCACATGTAATAATAAGAGGAATGGGCCATGGCCCAAAACGTCGCCGATAATTGTGCTCGTGCACCAATGTCAATCCATCATTACGAAATAATGTGTTTACATATGTCATAGCAGGTAATATGCATACAGAATATGGTGCACGGTGTTATTAGAGGCGTGGTCGTGGGTGAATCTTTCATGATTGTGGTTCTTTAACGTGTTGTAGTGTGAGAATGTGACAGTTGCAGGGCATCCGATGCCTACACCACCACCACGACTACAACAACGCTTTATGATGAACACAGTGACATAATGTGAAATTTCAGGCACTGAAGTTCCACCTGTCATAACAACATTAGCTCATAACTTTAGCGATAATATTATATTTCGATTTAAAGCTTTCGTGACTGCAGGGATTCATCTTCTTGGTTCTTTCGGTAAAGTCACGTAGAAGGGAAATAATAAAATAATAAAAATAAAACATAATAAAATACAATTCTCGCGACGTTTCGGCCACAACGCAAGCAGCCGTCCTCAGGTGAAGAACAGGTCTGTCGGAAAGACAACGTCATTCAGACGCTGTCTTTTATTTTATTCATATTATTTTATTATTTCCCTTCTACGTGACTTTACCGAAAGAACCAAGAAGACGAACATAATAACTTGTGCACAATTCTTAAACCCTAACCCCTACATAATAACCCCAAACTCTTTTTTTCCCAATCCAGTATGCACTAGGATGATTCATAGAGGGATTTGATGGCATTATTAACGAATAAAGTGCCGATGTCAATGTTTAAGGATATGGGGCACTGCGGTGTGAAGTGATGATTTAGAAAGCAATTTACATTAATCACATCGATGTCTCGAATACTGTGTCGCATTCTTTAAAAAATGAACACCGACCCACGATTGGGACGGCTCCTATGTGGTTAGGATCAATTCTAAGGTTCAGACATGATTAAGTTTAGGTTGAAGCCACTTTTGTCGAAAATGGAACTTGCCCTCGCCTTGGAAATGTGGAATTTCAACCACTCGCTCAGAGGTAACCATTGGGGATGGGCAATACCCTGTGGCTCATTTGAGGAGTACTGTGAATGCTGCAAAGTGTAGAGTAAATGTATATTGTAGTTGCCAAACTGGCTCGAACCTGCTCTGCAGAGTTCTGTTATGCGTGTGGAAGGACCCCATTTTGGCGCTTCCCATATATCTGCAAGGGTATGATTGCTTTAGCCTTCGGGTCGATAATAAATAGAGCTAGAATAGGTCACACCGAGGAGGGAGCTCTACCCAGAGGATAACTACCCCGGGTGAAGATGGCGGCAGAAAGAGAGCACCTCGTGTGGGAGCTTGGGGTGTTCAATCCTAATTTCGGAGCTTTCGTGACTGCAGGAATTATTCTTTGGTTATTTCGGTAAAGTAACGTATAAAGATAAGATAATAAATAATAAATTATTATAGTTTTCTGGTTAGATTTTTTGTTGCCATTTCATTTATACCTGATGATGATTGCTTGTGTTGCAATCGAAACGTCGTATGCTATTATTTAATTTATTATTTTATCTTTATACGTGACTTTACCGAAAGAACCAAAGAATAGCTTGGGGTGTTATTGAATCGCACGACCGTGTGAGATGGCAACGACTTGCCGAGGCCTTCATCCAGCAGTGTATGGATCATGGCTGATGACCAATATAATGCAGTGAAATGGCTGTAATCCAGCCCTGTAGAGGCGAGGGATGGTGGATCACTCCATTCCCGTGAGCGCCGATGTTGCCATACCATGGCTCGCCAGGAGAAGGCAGTAGAGCAAGTTGACTAACCTCAATCTGTACAGGAATAGAGTGTTTCCCCCTCGCACGTATAGGTTTTCGCCGGTTACTCCGGTTTCCTCCCACATGCATAAACACACTCATCATAAATTGGCTGAAAATAACTTTAAAAAGTAAAACCCAATGCAGGACCCTACTGAAAAATAATCCTAGAACTCGGCATGGCTTTGCAGGATAAATAAATATTTATTCACATTATATCATATTAATGCAGTGCATCAACATATACATTTTAAAGTGTCTTCTCACTCATGGAAATAATGTGGTCGAGTTAATTGTACAGAGTTGTCCAGACGTCTAGTGCCCCCCCCCCCCCATTTAATTGTCTAATACGTAATATTTCTAAAGTAATTGGGGGGGGGGTCATAGGACACCCTGTATTGTGTGGTGGGTGGATGGGAGCAGCAGTCACAGTTGTTGCGGGCTCCCCCCGCCTAGAAAATGACAGCTGCGTGATGGGTGGCGTCGGTTGCGGCTGACACCAGAGGTGACCTTCACGCACCCATGTATCCGTGTTGTATTAGCATGCACCAAATGCACGCGCGCACACGCGCTCACTATTTAACGTAGATGTATTGTTGCTGGTGGAAAACTGCCCGATGTGTGTGTGTGTGTGCCCGGCTTGGTATACTTGTATTTTTATTGACGGGGGCCCCATTGTTATATTGTTATATTTAGAGCGCTTTGTCAATCAATTGCTGGATGAAGGCTCTGCTAAGAGGTGTTTTTTGGGGGGGGGTGTGGTTTGACCATATTTCACCACACTGGTCAGTGCGGGTTTGTGAATAGCTCCCCCTCCCCCCCCCCCCATTGATGTTAGCCGTGACTGGGAATCAAACGGAGGTTGCGTGCTGACCGCTGCACCACAACGGAATGTGGTGTGTACCTCATTCTGTTTTGGCAGAATTCCACTTTGGCAAAAAACTATTTTTTTTATTTTTCTGCTGTCTTTGGTACACTGCAAGGGAATTTATTTATTTTCGAGCTACTAACCGTTCTGTATTTACACAATATATGGCGGATCATGTGTGCGTGTTTATGCAAAACTTGATGTTAAAATTTCTTCACGAGTATGGATTGTCATTGAAGCCGCTCTAATGATACTATATGCTGTGTGTGATGAACAGAAAGGCATTGTTTTTCGCCATCATTACAGTGCAGTTGGACACGGTGACACTCTACCAAATCCAGGAAGGGGTCTGCAGCACACAATGAACTTAGGACAACTCGAAAACAATACAAGTAGGATGTGGAAGGGATGTTGAAGAGTAATAATAAATGCAACATTGATATCATCACGGCTAGGTTCACACAGTGCAGAACCGAGCATTCCCATGTTTACCGATCGTTGTAAACGAATGTTGGACATGAACAGATTCGACCTAAAAACGATTGTACACAAACGGTGAAAAGCTCCGTGGTAAGGTTATGCTTTTGTGACGTTTACATTCAAAGTAAAGCCAGTTCTCTCCTTCCCCTTCCGCCTCTTCCATGTAATGTGCTGTGCGGTTTAACCTTTATTACATAAGCGCTCACAAACCACACCGTGTGCACTGACCTGCTACGAAGATATGGAATACTTGGAACAATATCAGCAATTGACCTTTATGCGGAGGAAAATGTACACGCGCTCCAATTTGAGCGCCTAATAATGTTATCGTGCACAGGTTGCTGTGAATAGAAAAAAAACATCACCCGCTGTTATTGCTAGAAAGGAATCACTTAAGAGAATTGTGAACAAGGAAGAGTTTGCTGAAATGTCAGATTCATCTCTGGGCCTATTTCACCCTTACCAGTAAAATGTTTATCAATGACCCTCTGCTGCTAGACCACCCAGACTTTATGGCTTACCAAAAATCCATAAAGAAGGTACACCACTCCGTCCTATCGTCTCCACCATTAACTCACCCACCTACAAACTGGCCCGATTTCTGTCTGAGACCTTGCTGACATTCACTGGCAAGACCACCTCAGCTGTACTTAATTCTGCTCACTTGGTATCTCTAATTAAAGACATCTCACTATCTCCAGGTGATTTGCTTGTCAGCTTCGATGTAGTTTCTTTGTTTACCTAAGTTCCTGTGCCTGACACCATTGCAATCATTGAAGATTTGGTCCAACAAGCACTGAATGCTGATGTACCGGCCCTGGTGAGACACTGCCTCACCAATACTTACTTCACCTGGAATGGTACATTATACAAACAAGTTGAAGGTACCCCAATGGGTTCTCCCTTATCTCTAGCGGTAGCCAATGTTTTCATGGAAAATTTTGAGACAGATACCGTACAGACATCCATCTTACGTCCTTCCTTGTGTAAGAGATACGTAGATGACACGTTCGTCACCTGGCCACATGGCCTGCCAGCTCTGAACCAATTATTCAACCACATCAATTTCATACACCCAGCCATCAAATTCACCATGGAGGTGGAAAAGGACGGCAAGTTACCATGTTTGGATGTTTTAATTGAAAAGAGACCAGATGGCTCATTAGGACACTCTACAGGAAAGCCACCCAATACGGATGCCTCTATCTAAAACCTGACTCCCACCACCATCCAGCCGAGAAGAATTCCCTCATCAAAACTCTACACCACAGGGCTCGTTGCATTTCCGACCATCACCACGTAGCCAGTGAACTGGAGCACGTGCACCAAGCCCTCAAGATGAATGGATATTCGGATTGCACAATCCGTAAAGCTGTCACCCCAACCGTTGGGAGAGAACCACCTGAGGACCTAATCAAAGCCATCACCTTGCCATACATAGCAGGGGTCACCAAAATATTTCCAAATCATGAGAAAACAAGATCCAGGTCCGATTCAACACAGTACATACAATTCTTGATCTGATCCCATCTGTGAAGGATGTGATCCCTGACATGCAATACCCCGGTGTCTACAAACTAAGCTGTGCCTGCGGCAGTAGTTACATTGTTGAAACTAAGCGACATGTCTCAGACCGTGTTCGTGAACACAAGGCGGATCTGAAACACGGTAGGACCAATACCTCTGCCGTGGCTGATCATTGTTTTAACGCTGTGGGCACACACGAAATAGATTTTTCCAAGACGAAGGTTCTATGCAAACCCACTGGCTATCAACAAAGATTTGTTCACGCAGCCATCCAGATATATAAACACGTACACAATTTCAACCGAGAAGATGGGTACAAACTGAGCAATCATTGAAAGGACGTTATTAACCAGGTAAAGTCATAACTGGATGTTATGCTTCCATCCTACCTGCCGATGTTAACAGTTATTTCTGACTCTCTGAGTTACATTACATTGTTAAATGTCTCTACATTAACAGGCTAAATGTCTCACTAACACAGCCACTGCTCCCTTCTCCTCGATGCGGCGGTGGCTCTCGTGGTTTAATAGGCTGAATGTGTCTCATTAACACAGCCGCTGCTGCGGGAGCCCTCTCACAATGACATGCTAATCTCCAATCTCGAGCAATGCAATGGCTTCTTCAGCACCGTAACCGCGGGGTTACATTAACAGATTGACCCAACTCTCTGAGTTATATTATCTTGTTAAATGTCTTTACATTAGCAGGCTAAATGTCTCACTAACATAGCTGCTGCTATCTACGTGACTTTACCGAAAGACCCAAAGAGTAGAATAACATTTGTTCAGAGTTGACAACGACAACATCAGATGGATAGACTACAACCTCGCGGATGAAGTTCATTGACAATATTGTCATACTTAGTAATAAACACGCTATTGGCCAAAAGGCCAGTGTAATAAAGGTCGTTTATAGTGATTGAACAAGCTCCCTCGCATATCTATATAAGTATAACATACTCAGGTTCACTTGAAGCATTCGTATACGTATGCATTGTTTCATTCATATTTGAAGAAGACCAACGATTCCTGATGAAACATGTTGTTAAACTGAATTTAACATGCGCTATGTTGATTATAGACATTGCGAGTTAATTAACATAAGCACATAATACAGGTTTTTTTTATTCATTCTAGTTGCAAAGTGTCTGCTAGATGACACTATAAATGAATGGCAGTTTTTGTCGGTAATATTCCGACTATTTCCCCCTCCTTTGGATCTGCCACTGCCTGGTACCCTATGTTCAGTGACATGTCAGTGCAGAGTCTAAGACTCCTCTGGATTGGGACATCTATCGGTCCCAATACATGATCTGAAAAGAATCAGAGGATCGTACCTTCTCAGTGGATGGACTAAGACTCACTGCGTGACCGTACCCTTGAAGGTGGTATGCGTCTGAGAAATATGAAATGTCATTGCAGAGTATAACATATGCAGGCATTGGCACAATATTACTTTATCTGGACAAAATAACTGACAATTCTATCTTCCATTCCCCCCTCCCCACTTTTCCACACTGTAGGAAATTGGTACATCGACACTTTCACGAAAGCACTAAAGATGGGATCGTTAGCCCAATGTGTAAATGTGCCTTGCGGCAGCTGCCGCTAGCAGTGATATATTGTGTCTGTGCAGGAGATGGCAGTAAACATCCACCGAACGTATTCGAGAGAGAGAGGGCTCACCTAAAAAAAATAGCTGTGCTTTCTTTTGCCCCGCTGCCGCTGCACGGTGCATGCTGATTAGAAGTGAGTTGATAGAAGATGATGTTTTTTTGGTTTCGAGTGAATTCTTTAAAAGTCTGAGTGCGGTTAAGTGCACTATAACATTTTCACGGTGTAGTTGTGATTAAAGGTTATACTTTTTGGTTGTGAAACGTCATGGGACAACATTGTTCCACTGTTTCGAACGATCATATCGCAGGGTATTTAAAGTCCACTTTCACTCTCGATAGCTTGCTGTAGTATTTTGCTACAGAAATTTCCGGGTGATTTGTGAGAATTGAACTCTCGACCCGGTGCTATCTGGCCCACGGTGTGGGCGTGTAGAATGAATAGCCATTTGGCTGCAGAGTGGGCAGGTATATTTGATGATTGCTTAAACACAAGGCATCTGAGACAGGGGGTGGTGTGGTGCCAAATGGGCTTGAATGGGAGATCACTGTTCACAAGGCATGTAATGATTTACCCCTCCCCCAACCCACGCAGCCACCCATGAATGCGTGAATTGTCAGGATTCAAAGGTCGCGATTCGATTCAAGAATCAATTCCTTAGGTACCAGACTTCATTGATATTTTAAGTGCCCTGCTCATATTGGTATGCTAATTTTAATTGTGTATACTATTGTTCCGTTAAGTATACATGTGGTATTGTTGTGCAATGACAGGAACTATGAATAATTATTTTTTACCATCTTATTTTGATTGTTTCTTATTTTCTCTCTCATTTGTATTCTGTTGTTTGTACACGAGCCGAAGCGTAACACGAGCATAACAATCGAATGCTAAATGTTTCTACGTGGCAAATAAGCACTTTTAACAGGCACGATTCGATGCGTGTGTCGTGAGCTTAATGCATCGATATGAATGATTGCATCGTCAATATTATGCACAGAGACGATCTGCGGTTTCAGAAGGTGGAAGGGGTCCACGTCTTGAAATCTTTGGCGGCTCCCGCACACACTTTCTTACTGCCACTGTAACTTTAATCGCCATGCTGTATTGATTGAAACATATATGTAAAAAATGCACTAAAATCACCGTCCCTACAGATTTAGCAATTTATGCTTAATGACCTAATTACCGGCAGAGGATATTTGTTGCATCCATGCCATTGGTTTCGGACGGACCCAACCGATAGTGGGATGTTTGCACTCTTGATCCACGGCAAAGGGATGATAAATATTTACGGCAATGAAAGCGTGAAAAAAGGAGAAAATTAGATTATGTGGCCCGGGGCGAAAGCTGAATCGGCAGAACTGCCTATGTAATGAGATAATTCCCTCTGGGGCATCTGGTCTGCATAATAAAGTGTCCCTCCCTTCCATTATAAGTGACATTGTAAACAGTTGTTTTCGCCGCTAATCTTTTTTTCCCCCCACAACCTTTAAAATCGCGCACAGCACAGGGCCCGCTTCGGTGGCTTGCTGCCGGCGTGCGCAGGAAATCTTGGACGTTTGCAGCGTGGTACGTAAAAATATATAAATCACATTTCGATACGCGTCACCTACAACGCCTGGCGAACTGCAATTCTCATGTTAATGACGGTTATCAAATAATTATCACGTGATTTAATGTGTGCTCTCACGCGGTATATGATATTTCTGTGACGTGTAAAAAAAAATAGTAGCTCTTAACCTGAATTATATCAAACGTCCCGGTATCTGTAATTACCGTGTAACGCGGGCTTGATACTGTGCGTATGTCGTTTTTGTAAATGGGGTTGGAGTAACCTTTATAATGCAAATCTGAAGAGACATTCGACCCTGGGACCACACTGGGAATGACGTGTCCCTTGCAGCAGTAGTGTGCAGGACACCCTCGAAAAGGAATTCCAAAGAAATGAAGGTTGTTTAGGCATTGTCTTTTTCTCATCGACGGCGACATATGCAATAAAGCAAACATTAAACGGTGTATTTAGAGCAACCGCTTTATGAGTAGAGAAATAATGAGACGTGTTCCGTTTTGTTTGTTTGGATGTTGGTTGAATTTAGCTATGAAATGGTAAAAAAAATGACTGCAGGAGATAATCGGGTGGCTTATAGGTCAAAGCACTGGGTCAGCATTTTTTAGATCCTGGGTTCAAATCAATACGTCAGACATCCAGGATTAAACTGTGTTCTTATTTGTAGTGAGTTCATGGTCTCAGCATGGGCATTAAATGCATGAAAAAAACGTGTATTTACACTGAATGTGCTTAATTCTAACTTTAGGAATTAAAATATAGGTTTTACTATTTTATGGGTCTTTCAGTAAAGCCACGTAGATAGAAAAATAATACAAATATCACGACGTTTCGATCGAAACACAAGCAATCGTCTCACATTTTTATTATTTTTTAGCTACGTGGCTTTACCGAAAGACCCGTAGAACATGTATTCCTGCAGTCACGAAAGCTTTAAGTCAAGATAGGTTTTACTGTTATAACAACATGGGCATGTCCCTTCAGCAGGGTATGTGGGGAAGTGCCCTTCGTGTGGCAGATGCACAGGTGTCGCCAGTCATCTCAGTCAGTAAACCAATGGCACCTGGGTCTTTCCCGTGACCTCCTACCAGCGGGCGTTCGACACTTTACGTGCCCTGAAAGTGCACATAGCCTGGCACGAGCGCCGTGGTCACGTCACCGCCACTTAGTGATGAATGACGGTTGTTGTTGTCACTGTGGATAACAGGTCACTCGAAGGGTTTTCAGAAGTAGTTCAGTGACAACTACTTCCACGGGCTGTTCTATCGAATACATGGTGATGCACTGATTTGCGAAGCGTCTCAAAACAGCATTCCGCCTCATGAAACGATGCCGATAGCCTCCCATATGAAATACAAATGGGAAATGGCCAAACAAAAAAAGATAAAATAAATAGAACATGTAAAAAAAACTGGAGTTAGTTGTGAAAAGAATCACAATTGCCTCTTCCACGGCTCCTCTGTATTCCCAAGTGAATCGCCTCTTTTTAAAGTTTCCTGAAAAAAAATCCAGTTTGCTGCAACATTAGTCGTTTGCCTCCCCATTACAATAAATAAACCAGTTTAAAAGATTACCTATTGTTGTGTAAGTTCACTGAAGCAACAGCTGCATACTTATTATTGCATCTGCATACGTCTATATACAGTTTATATCTAAATTCTATAATATATATAAATATCTAAGAAAACACATTAATTATCCTAACTTAACTTGGCAGCGCAAAGGAGGTTTGAACATTATAAAGATACATTTGACCTAAACGGATATCTAATCAGACGTATCTTTGTTGCGGAGATTACTCACGTTGGCAGAAGAACTTTGCCGTGAATTTGCATTTGAAACGACGGCGCGTAGCAAAGCGTGACGCAAACGGATTACAAGCCTCATCCATTTCGGAAAATGTCGCAGGGTAATTGAGCAAAGGATCTGCATATTGTTTCGTTGTGTATATATAAAAAAGGTCGATTGAAACTATTATTGTCTTAATATGGCAGGGGGGGGGCATTCGCAGCGATAATGATGGATTGTGTTCCACCGCCGACCGGTGACAGCACACGATAATGTTTCGCCAGCACGTGGAGGAAAAAAAAATAGCCTCGGATGCCGCGCGACATTTGCGTTAACATGCGCATGGTGTCTGCGGCCTCCGTTGTAGCAGGTTAACGTCACCTGAAGTCAACCGCGGTGCCTCGAGGCGAGGGAGGGTGGGAGGAGAGTGATGTTGACTCGCTCGCTCGCTCGCTCACGCGCGCGCGCGTGCGTGCGTGGGGAGCGGTGGTGTAGCGGTTAGCGCTGCGCTGCGCTACGAACCCCGGCGAGTCGAGTTCGATTCCCGCTCACGGCCGGCACCAGCGGCGATTATTATCTAAACCGGTCCTGTGCCTCCCCTAGGTCGACTCCGCCTCAGAGGAGTACCTGGTGCGGTGTGTAAACATCGCCACTCGGGAGACAAAGGCGGCCGGGGATGGTGCTGGCCAACCACCCTCTTGTGTAACGTCCCGGCTTTCATAGGTGCTGCTCGCTAACAGCACTTGCCCCAACAGTCTGTTAAGGCTATACGGGGTGGTAAGGGGTCTTTGTCTTATTTTTGTGATCGTTAGATTTTTGAACATCGGCCGTGGCGACTCGCTCGCGTGGGGTCGCGCGGGGCAGTGCCCGAGGGAATTCACCGCGAGTTGCGCGATTAATATTCTCGTCCACTCGGCCGCTCTTACATACACGTGTGGCAGCGGGCCGCCTGTTAAAATAATTAAAGGCAGTTTCGTCAGAGCATCCGATAGAATAATGTCACGGAAGCGATCACGGGAGTGCAAAAGAGACTCCATTATCAGGGTGAGGTGCAGGGTGTGCCCGTTTGTACCACAGAGCGCGCGTTGCCCAGCAACTCAAGGCTAAATGGATGGCATCGCCCTTTGCATTTCGTTTTTGTTTTTGGTTATATAAAAAAACAACACATCAATCCTTGGGGTTACTTTGATTATTTTTTTACGTGAAACCTGATCCACAATTTATATTTTCATCATCATAATCAGCAGCAGCAGCAGCTTTGATCCAAATGCACATCTCATGGTGCCATATCTCGCGTGATGTAGCCAGCCATTTAGCGCCTGCACAAGAAGCTGAGTTCGTTGCTCTGTCTCCGTTTAGAATGTCCCCGTGGGCATGTTCCCTCCGTTGGCCTCAACCTCAACCCCTGTCCTTCGTCTTGACAACCAGCCGTCGTGCCTTGAAGCGACGTGTCCTGGCCCAAGCCCACTTTCTTAACAGCCAAATACACGTCGGCTTTCGCGACCAATATTAGCAATTGTAAATGTTGTGAGTTTTACTCTCCAACACACCGGTGGTGCTGAACTAGTAACGAGCGGGCATGTTTTGTTTACGTGAAAAAACCTTGCCAATTATGACTTGCGTCGGGCGGTGGCGAGTTTAACGGCACATTTATATTTACGCGATCGAACCCAAACCACCTTGATTATGGAGTCAATACGACGTCTGTTAATTGTCGGCGTACGCTGTCGAATACACGCGTTCCTTTCCCGTCCCAGTGTAATTCCAAGAATGCGCCTCCACGTGCTTCTTCGCAACCCTCTTCAGCGTTGGCTCCATTCCCCTTTGCCAATGTCCCACGCCTTTGATCCGTCCGTCGTGGGAGTCTAATTGGGCGAACGCATTCCGTTCTGCGTGCGGTTCAGGTTTGACGCGACAGAACGTCCGCAGTGTCTTGGTTGTGTCTTTGTTGTTGTTGTTGTTGTTATTGTTGTTTTTGTTGTTGTTGTTGTTGTTGCTGAGCTCGGGACAATTGTCGGCGGTACGCACCGCCCCTGCAGATCCGAGTGCAGTGAGTACTGGCCGCTCACCCAGTGCTACGGCTCGCAAGGAAGGCACGGAAGGGGTTAATATCAATCCACTGGTGGGTGAAAATCCCTCCAATCCACTGACATCTCCCATGATGAAATCATTCTCCCAGCCCCTGCGCGAGAATTAATTTATTTTTCCCCATATCCTCGGTGGATAACCTTTCAGACACGCTCCATCCTTGGCTGTCACTCCATTACCATTCTTGACCCGTCGACCCTGCTGACGACATGTCTTGCCCAAGCCCCACTTACTTTTCATGAAAGTTTGAATAATTTCTCGGAGGCCCCCCTTCCCTCCGCCCGGCTCCCCCCCACCCCTCCCCCTCGGCTGACCCCCTTTGTCTTCCCGATGCGATGCCTCAATACTGTTCAGCTACGATCAGGCCTGGCCACAACCCCTCCTTAAACACACGCGCCCGTTAGAGTCGTCGCTTAAAATTAGACCACCACTTTTAATAATAACCCCAATCTTCATCTGAAACCACACGATCATCTTACGTACAATTTTATAATCGCTATGGAGCGCCTTGGGAGGAAAACCAGGCGCTGTGTAAATTTCTGTAAAATGAAATAAGATGAAATAAGATCCATGCGCTCCTCTATGCGCTGCTCAACGCAATTCCAAGCGCGCATCTCGCAATGCTGGAATGGTTAACTCGCGTTAATGACGGCGCGTAGAAACAACGGTTAATTACTGCGATAATGTTGATTTTATAGAGAATGTTCTCACTTGTATAGATTTATTTATTAATTTACAACAATTAATTGTCGACACAATAACCCCCACCCCACCCCGCGCAAGCTCTTGCCGATTCCGGCTTTGCATCGCAAAAGACGTGAACTGTCAGGCATTTCAGCTGTTGTCTAATGACCCATAAGGGCCGGGCTAGTGGGGGGTTAACGTTGGCAAAGTGTGACATCAATCAAGGGGTGGGTGAGGGGGTCACCGCGGCGGTCAGCCAGCCGAAGAAATTGAGCGGAGGGCGCCCACGTTGTCATTGCGGAAGAAACATAGTTCCCAGCGCAATGCCGCTTTCCTGAGAGGCTAAACGGGGACCTCAGGCCCCTGTGCCCGTCGATACAATCACCCCTCTCCCTCATTGGACGTGTTTACCATCCCCACTCAGGCGTGCGACGACTCCGAGTGTATCCGCCTCCATGCACCCGCCGTACGGAAGAAGCGTCGCTCAGTGCGGCCGTTCTCTTCCCGACGGCGTTCAGGGCGTGCACGCGTCGCGGGCTGCTTCAGGGACGGATCGGTATTCATACTCTTTGTGGTTCTTTCGGTAAAGTCACGTAGGTATGAAATAAAACAAATTAAATCACGACGTTTCGATCGCAACACAAGCAAATCATCATCGGGTTGGGAAAACCACAGCGAGAATTTTTTTTGCTCAAGCGGGAGAGAAACGTCGTGATTTATTTTAGTTTATACCTACGTGACTTTACCGAAAGCACCAAAGAGTTTGGGAGAGATACTGTGGCAAGAGGTTATACAGTATAAGTAAGAGAGGGGGGAGAGGTTTTCCCACCTGATGACGATTGCTTGTGTTGCGATCGAAACGTCGTGATTTCATTTATTTATATTTTTATTTTTATACCCACGTGACTTTACCAAAAGAACCAAAGAGTATGGATCCCTGCAGTCACGAAAACTTCAAATCTAGATTGCTATTCAGTGGCGGAGGTAGGAAAAGTTAGTCGGTAATAATGTATATAGATGCCTTTTTAAAAGGGCTGGATATTCTGTATTTATGAAGTCTTTTCAAGCACTTAATAAAATATATAACACAAGGTGCTTGGTAATGTGTTTTATTTTTAAAGCACACGCGACAAGAATAAATATTTTACTTCTTTGTACATTACCAGAAGTCAAAGCGATTTCCTGCTCGAATGAGCACTGGGGGTGCTGCTACAGCTCTGTGTCTGTGTTGAAAATGTCTGATTCCTATGGTGGGAGAGAGTCGATTGGAAAACCACTGTTGACTCCCCGACAAAGTTGTACTAATTTTATCGACCCCCATACGGATGATGGGCTGAGTCAACGCTCATACAGGATGTGACCTCGCAACCTTGTGATTGCTCGCTGCTCGCTGTAAGGCATCGGTTAATGATGTTTTTTTTTATTGCACCGATCTTGTCAGATTCCTCAGACGTTAAGCAGGTATGTGCCTGCATTGTGCTTGGATGGGCGTAGCACAAATTGTCAGAGGCGGCTGCTGAGCGACGCTACGTGGAGAGGGGGGGTGGGGCAGTGGGTGGCCTGACAGCAAACCCCGTTGCAGTATTGTTCACCTATGCTCACCACCTTCACAAACCCACGCTCAGCTAGCTGTGTGGTCAAATGATCCCAACAACCTACGCCGCATTGGGAGGACCTCATCAAGGAGCGGACTGCCAAAAAATAGATCAGTGCGTGATGAGTATTTTGCACGACGAATTGGAGAGGAGGCATCGTTAAGAGCTTGCGTAGTTAAATATCTATTAAGTCAATCTGAATAGTTGTAGGCCGTGAATTACTGAAAGTGAGTTTCGCCAACGCTCTCATTTTTTGTGCATTTGTATTTGGTCGGCATGCACACGAGGACCATTTAATTAGACCGGCTTCAACACCGAATTGACAAGCATAATTGACTGGATCCCTTGATTAAGATATATTTTTCATTCATTAGCAATATACGCAATACATCAACTTCATGCGGCACTATCTCAAGGTTTCCCAGGGCTTCCTTCCCATGTGCCCTTGTCATCGAACACCAGTTTTGCAATGTCAAATGGCAGGATTTAAAATAACACATTTTAATTCCGGTTCGGTTTGAAACGCAATTCTTGCATGGATGCATTTTTTTCTTGAATACCAAAGTGCAACACAGATCTTTGTATACATTCTTAGTAGATGGTCATGTCTGTTTTTTTTTGTCTTTTTCCCACTTTGTATTCCAAGTGCCCTGTCGGAATTTTGTGATGAGACAAAATATGTATTCTAAACTCTCTTAGAACAGTGCATCAATCCAAGGATATGTTTGTCGCATGATAGTCAAAGCCATTTAAAATAAATTATTATCACAGCTGGAAATTAGCAAAATTAAATCAAAGAAAATTTTAATGAGATGGATGTTGTTTGTGCAGTCATTGGTGACTAATGCATTATTGTTATTATCAACTCGCTACACCTGAGAACCCAGTTTAATCACATGCAGCTGAGACGCAGATTAGACCCTAGAATTTCAAGCAGTAAATATCACGCACCAATACCAATACCCCGGCCATTCGCCACGAAGTGACAGTGACGTCACCACAGCGCCTGTGCCAGGCCAGGTGCACTTTGAGGCTATGACGTTAAGTGTCAAAGGCTAGCTGACAGGAGGTGACGGGACAGACCCAGGTGCTATGGGCTGGCTGACTGAGAAGACTGGTAGATGCACCAGCTGTACCCCCTACTGTGCCAAATATCACACACACACACTAACTAGCAATGCACACTGATGAACAGAATCAACGCTATTGTGACCCTGCATTGCCAGTGATGCACAAAGCACACATTATAACAAATAAGTATAACCCGTAAAAATAAAGTTTTTCACTATAAATCCTTTATATGCGTGGCGGCTAGAGTCCTCTCGTCCTCTGGCTTGAGATGGCTGCCGCCTATGGGTCAGATGATTGCATTGCACCATTAAGAAATTGGTAATTAAATATAATATTTTTGTCCTAAAAAGTGTAACATTTTGGAAACAAATTTTCACGAACATTAATTGTCACACACAACGAGTCTGTGTGGAAAATGTCAGCTCGATTGGATCACGGGAAGTGGGTTAAAAAACGACCGAAAGATTTGCACGGTCCTAAGCAAGCAAGCGAACTTAATATAAAGGATTTAAAAACACAATCATCAATACCACTTTGGTCTAAAATGATACAAAATAAATAATTGGTGACGTTTCGAGCTCAGAGTTTAAGAAGGAGGGCCATTGTCCAAAGACATCGCCTCTTTTAGACATATGCGTAGTTTGTAGCGCGGCGTTATTGACGAACGTGATTTTTTGCTGGAATTTATGTTCAAGTAATTAAAGTAGCATTTCAGGCTCAACAAACTCATATTATACCAGGCCCATGCACACACATATATATTTTAGTACTATTTTTTTTTTTATTAATGTGCACTTGTTCTTGAGTTTGTTGTGTGACGTGCTACGCTTACAAATAAGTATCTTTGAATTCAGAGTGACCTTTGTGAAATTGCCCATATTCGTAGCAATTGCTCATAGTAGCAGTGTGAGGCGCCTCTTATGGGATTCCGCGCTCCAAAATTCTGCACAGTGAGCATCTGACAAGCGATTCCTGTAATTGGGTCACACTGCAAAACTGTAATTTAGCACTCTCTCTCCCTCTCTCACCTGAAGATGGTCTTTTTTTTTGTTGAACGACTTATTATAACCGATGTCACAAATTGAATTGCAAACACTCCTTTTCCCTCCGTCGGCAGTGGTGCAGCAGCACAGATAATAAAAGGCAGCCCTCGACAATCTCTAGACGCTACCTCTCTGGCCTCTACCTCTGTGTGCGCGATGTGAAAAAGGTCCATTGCCCGTAACCTTTTGTTTTTAAGGCAGTCTTATTGCTGCAATTCAGATGTTTTTGTTGGTTATCTTCTTTTCCTCCGTGTAGGTCTGAGAGTCATTAAGCATCGCAAACTATATAAGTTTAACTTTGTAGTAGAGTTTCAAAGTGTGTACATTTTTGCAATGCTTGGGAGGTTGGGCTGACGAATCTTGTAGGGATAAGTGTTATGATGTGCAGCTGAACAAGTGTTTGTTTCTGGATAGAAGTAGCGTTCAGAAAGCCTGTCCATGCGTCATCTAAGTATTCTCCACTTGTGTGGATTTGGATTATTCCAAGTGCTCCACGTACAAAGATGTTCATAATAGGAATTGGTCCAAGAAAGCGGAATTCACGTGGATGCCTACTATGTAAGACTTGACGAGCCTCTCCGAGGTGATACATTTTCAGCGCTTTGTCGATGCAGTGATTAATGAAGGCTTCTCTCCACACCGTGTTGGCAGCGGTGGTCTTTTAACCATACTTCACGACCCTGATCAGTACGGGCTGGTGCAGGGTTGAGGAACGGAGGCATAGACTGGCTCAGATCTTACTCACCGCTGATTACGAGCCATATACGAGTGTAATGAGATAGTGACATCTACTGGTTGGAAATGGGAAGCACGGGTACAGGCTCCACTATAAACATCATCCAATCTCCAAAGGGAGAGGTATCTGGGCCAAAGGTGAAGGGCGGGGCCGGACGAGAAACTCGGAGAACCGGCTGGAAAGTTCCACGAGAGGGCGTGGCCGGAGGCGGAGCCTGGGCACGCCCGCGGCTATATAAGCGGAGGAGGACTCGGACTCGGTGTCGGTGCGTGGAGTCTTGGGTCCGGACTGCGTCGCTGCTCGCCGTCATCTCTCGCCTTCGTTCGGCCACGTGGCGGATCTCCTGCGGAGTTCCACCGCCCTCCCCGGCACGCCGTCAGCCAGCGGCGAGACCGGGAGCGGACGGGCGGAACCCGCCGTGTGATCAACCGTGTGTGCAGTCTGTAGAACGGAATATCTAAGTGTGTACTTGGAGAGGAAGCCGATAACGTTGGCCTGTGCTGTGCCTGTATGTGGAATAAGGAAGAGTACCCGTTACACGACGTGTCGTGGAAGTCGCTCATGACACGAGTATCACCCTCAGGCCGCAGGGGTCAAGATTGCAGTTCTGCAACCACTGCACCACCACTCCCCTTCTTTCCTAAATAATGGCTTCAAATTCTGTCTATGTAAATAATACACACGCTGTCGGCATGTCTGCACAGATTGATGATACTGGGAAGGGATGTGAGGCAAGTTTCTTTAAATCCACCCCTCC
Organism: Lampetra planeri; assembly: GCF_965212315.1. Lineage (NCBI taxonomy): Eukaryota > Metazoa > Chordata > Hyperoartia > Petromyzontiformes > Petromyzontidae > Lampetra > Lampetra planeri. The sequence goes on along the minus strand of NC_136109.1, from coordinate 27,506,855 downwards.
CTCGCCTCCCCCACCACGAAAATCCCTCCACCTTAGCCCAATGAATGGATAACTGCACATGTAGGTCGCACGGGGTTGGGATACAATGTGAGTACTCTCCCCTCTTACAAGACGTGTCGCCAGCGTAGAAGCGTAGGCCAAAATACATTCTGGGACGGGGACGGGGGGGCTCTTTGTAGCTAGCGGTGGCGTGAGCAAGAAATTGCAGGGCTGCGCATTTGCGTCCTCCTGGCCGCTAATACGCGTGCCACTTTTGTCGATCGCGAGGCTGATCTAAAGTTAACCCAGACGAATCGCGGCGCCCGAAACGGTCGCAATTAACCGCGAGCCTGGGCTGCATCACAGGCTGTTAGCTCTCTGCCAGGAAACTGCCCACCGCGAATCGATACATCAACGTGTGATATACGACGCTTCCTTAATTCGATCGTTTTTGCACCATTCCCAGCAGTGCACCGGTCGTGTTATCATTATTATTAATTTTATTACTGCAGAATGTCAACCTCCGATAAGCATGGGTGGCTACGTACGGTGCATAAGAAGTTCAACATACGTCCGTGTCTGCGTACTGATTTCCAACATTTCTATGTGAATTAAATTGTCTAAAAAAGCAACAAAGCAGGAAGAGGGAGGAGATCAAATGTTTTAAATCCAAGAATGCTGTAATCCTATAATTTTGGTGAGAATTAACTTGTCAGCGAGATATGTTAAGCTGCATTGTCTGCACGGTAGATGTGATAGAAATAGCTATATTTCCTGGCATTGACACTGTTGGCTCCTAATGTCAAATTGCACTTACGTGTCATTATAGAGAGATAAAATCATAATTACTGGGAAGCAAAAGAGATAATTGTAGGAAAGTATTCCCCCGTGATAAATGTCACGTGGCTTCTGTCAAACCCAATATTCAAGCCTGTCGGCACTAGACAGACATTTTTGCAACAACCAAAAAAAACGACTTTTATCTGATAAATTTCCACCTCCTCGAGACACGGTCACGATTTGCCCACTCGTAAATTTTGTATGAATTTCGAAGCCAACTTTTTGTGCGCGGAAAGAAAAAGCGTTACTGCTGATGCGAGACAAATGTGAGTGAAAAAGCAGGCAAGTGGAAAGTTATGAAGTGCCTAAAAAAAAGTTTTAGTGGGATATAAAAGCATACTAATAGTTCAACTGTATGTAAAAAAAACAAAAAATACGTTAACTCGAGCGATGTTAATAAAAAAAAGTTTGGAGAATCGTATTGCAAAAGGATAACAGGGTTATTCCTCAATAACTCACCCGCAACAAGGGTAACAACTTTGACGCGGTGATGCATCAACCCTAATTCACTTAAAAGTGTGGGCTTTGTCTCCTCGCCTGCACAATAAGGGACGGTATTTGGCAAGCGCTTAGAAAGCACGATGAACCCATTAGAAGCTGACATATTCTGTGACACTCATTCCAACCTCTAATGGGAACAAAGGACATTGTTATTATTTTTTCTTCATATTATTAGGCGATAACGATGGTGCTGGCCACAGGCGCTATTTTAAAACGCAGTCCGTGGTTTTTTTTCCGGCAAAAACTTAGGTTCACTTTCGCGGCCTAAAAACACAAACACATTCTCCAAAGGTTACGCTGAGCTCCCCAAGTGGACCTTCTTTTGTTTTCCCCATTCTCTTAAACAAGAGCGTGTCGGAGACCTCTGTAAGTGGAACGGGTGCTGCGCAGTGCGGTGCATCACACGCCGCAGTTTTCGTTTTGCGTCCTCTCAGTGTTCGTCTGTGACGTCGGTGCTGCTACACCCATCGTCCTCAGGGAGTTGGCCCATGGGGCGAGTGCTGTGGGCATCACGCAATGCGTGACACGTGGTGTTTGCCACCACGGTGCGTGTGACACCGCAGAATGTGGCCCCGTCTAGTGGAGCACCACTGGTTAGTGGCACCACGGAAAGCGTGGCACGGCGAAGTGTGGCACCATCTGGTGTGGCATTACGGATCTGTGGCACCACGGAGGGTGGCACGGTGTAATGTGGCACCGTGGGGTGTGGCATTACGGATCTGTGGCACCACGGAAAGTGTGGCACGGCGAAGTGTGGCACCATCTGGTGTGGCACTACGGATCTGTGGCACCACGGAGTATGTGACACGGCGAAGTGTGGCACCATCTGGTGTGGCATTACGGATCTGTGGCACCACGGAGTGTGGCACCGTGGACACCTCGTGGCACCGTGGGGTGTGTGGCACGGCAGGCAGAGTGTGCCACGGCGGAAGGTGTCGCCCCACGTAGCGCAGCGCTGACAAAAGGCTTATCAGAGCGGCCTTGCGCGCTCGCCCGGCAAACGCACGCCACTCCGGTGGACCACCTGGCGACCGCGATCAGATAGCAGCCGCGTCGGTGACCACGTGGCCGAGCCTTGTTATTTTACAGTGCTCGGGGTCACCATCGAGCGGGAGTGTGAGCCGTACAGGAGCACCCGGCACGCTCCCGAGTGCGTGGGGTCCGGGGGAGGACGTTCGCATCCTCCCACGGTCCCTGTCATTCGCGAAGCCCTTTTGGACAATGTTTCCATGTCGATGTAGGTAAAAAATAAAATTAAAAGTTAATAAAAGTAATAATGTGATTTATCATTTTATTTTATTTCCATTATTACTTTAATGAACTTTTAATTTTATTTTTTACCTTCGTGACTTTACCGAAAAAACCTAAGAGTATGAATCCTTGCAGTCACGAAAGCTTCAAATCTAGAATCCATGTCGATGGTTGCTTGTGCACCTTTTGCCTCGTGCACCGAGAATAGTAAGACGATTCTAGATTTGAAGCTTTCGTGACTGCAAGGATTCATACTCTTTGGGTTTTTCGGTAAAGTCACGTAGGTAAAAAATATAATTAAAAAGTACTAAAACTAATAATAGAAATTTCTTATTTTATTTTATTAATATTATTACTTTGAGTAATTTTTATTTAATTTTTTACCTACGTGACTTTACCGAAAAAAACCTAAGAGTATAATAGTAAGACGTTCGTGGATCCAATTTAAGTTTTTGCAAAAATGAAAAACCTTCTTAAAACCAAAGGCCTCTTTAAACTCTAAACCTCGCACATTACAGCTCTGGGTTCTCGCCGTTATCCACGCGTGCAGATTTTTAAATGAGCATTAGCCCAAAATTACGGACTACGAATTCATTTCTCCGTCTTCGAGGCTATTGGCCCTTGAATAAGGTGATTATAAACTGTCAGCTGCAGCGGCAAAGAGTTATTTTTTTGCAGAAATAGCTTTCATCTCGAGGACGGGCGAAATGCAAAGAGGTTAACGGAGGTCAGCTGGCACACTCTTCCGTGGTTGCTGCTCACCAATTGGTCGGGGGTTCAGCAGCTGATGTCTGATGAATTGGAAGAGACAGCAGTTGAGCGCCCCACGCTGATGCCAATGGTCGCTGTCTGCTGAGGATTACATGCGCGTGCGCTCGTGTGCGCTCGTGTGTGCTCGTGTGTGCGTGTGTGCTCGTGTGTGCGTGTGTGCGTGTGTGTGGGGAGCGGTGGTGTAGCGGTTATCGCGCTGCGCTATGAACCCGGCGACCGCAGTTCGATTCCCACTCATGGCCAACAGCGGTGACGATTATTTGAACCTTTCCCGGGCCTCCCCTAGATCGACTCAGCCTCAAATGAGTACCTGGTGTGGTGTGTAAAGCATCGTAACTAGGGCGACAAAGGCGGCCGGGCGTGGTAGTGGCCACTCACCCCCTCGTGTGCCGTACCGGCCTTCATAGGGTGCTACTCGCTAACAGAACTTACCCCAACAGTCCGTGAAGGCTACACGGGGGATCTTTGTCCTTGTGTGCGAGCGTGGGCGTGCGCCCGCGGGATGAGGCGGCCGGCGCGCTATGGCCCCGCACGCTCTCGAGATGAGAAACGATGGAGAGTTCGAGACAAGACGTCGGGAGCCTGCGCGGGGAGTGGGGTGAGGGGTGGGGGGTAGGTGGGGGAGGGGAGGGGAGGGGAGGGGGGGGCCGTATGCGCTTGCCCGTACGTGCATCTGTTGCTGTGCTGCCGCGCGGTCGACGAGCCCCGGGACGCGGTCTCGTCTCTCGCGGACTCGCTTGCGCGACGTGAGGGAGCGGAACATTTGCGTGCGCAGTCGAACATTTAGGAAGAATACACAAAAAAAATGTGGCAGGCGAAAGAGTGAGCGAGAGACACGGTGAGAGAGAGAGAGAGGGGGGAGGGGGGTGGGGATGTGAACAAATGTCTCCAGCACATTGGTCTCATCTTTGATTTGCAGCCTGGATTGGAAATGTGGTAAAATTGAACTTTGACAAATGTTCCGCTGAAATCGCCGTCCACGCGTGATTTTTATACACGGGCTGGGGGTGTTTTGCTAATCTTGGGGGGGACCCCCCCTCCCTCCTCCACTTTCTTTGAAACCAACAAGGGCTGTGTGAAAGAAATGCATTTTAACACTGACACGTTGCAATATTGTACCGTGCACTACAATGTGATCCTTGTCTTAACCTGTAGCCACGATCCAAACGCACGTTTATTGGAAGCAATTTTAAAATCGAGTTTGTGACTATTACCATTTACCGCTCAAAGCTAAACCAGCTGGACTTCTTGAACTCTTGCTTTAAAGTCTGAACGACATTACGACAAAAGGACACACGCATCACATTCATCGCCATCCTCCTAAGCCACAAATGCCACTTTCAGAACCGCTATGCCACCGTTGACATAATGCGTGTGTCTTCGTGTGTTGACATAATGTCGTCTGTGTCCGTGTGTTGACACAATGTCGTGTCTCCGTGTGTTGACACAATTTCGTGTGTCTCCGTGTGTTGACACAATTTCGTGTGTCTCCGTGTGTTGAAATAATTTCGCGTGAGCTGCGTGACTTCTGATACTCGGTAGCCCATAATCGGCAGTGTACGCATTTAAGCGCGCAGTATGAATTACGTGCGCATATATACAGCATATGCATGGGTTGGTACATAGCCCTGTGACTGGGGACCTCCATTAGGAGGGCTTTGTTGGCTGGGTCATGTAGCCCCCCACATATGGACAGCTTTTGCGTGACCAAGCTGCTTTCGTTTGGTTAAACAGAGGAGATGCGCAGGTGCAGCACAGGGTACGTGAACCGACGTAGTACAGACTGGCTTGGAGTGAACTTGCTGCTGGCTGGTGCTAGCAATGCCAAGACTGGCCTCGGCAGAGGAGGCTTGCAACAGATGCCTCGAGGCGTCTGGCAGCAGTCGATATAAAGCGAATAAGTATAACCCGTAAAAACTAAGTTTTTCGCTATAAATCCTTTATATGCGTGGCGGCTAGAGTCCTCTCGTCCTCTGGCTTGAGATGGCTGCCACCTATGGGTCAGATGATTGCATTGCACCATTAAGCAAGTGGTAATTAAATATAATATTTTTGTCCTAAAAAGTGTAAAATTTAGGAATTTTTTTTCACGATCATTAATTGTCACGCACAACGAGTCTGTGTGGAAAATGTCAGCTTGATTGGATCACGGGAAGTGGGCTAAAAAACGACCGCAAAATTTGCACGGTCCTAAGCAAGCAAGCGAACTTAATATAAATGATTTAAAAAGACAGGAGGTGATGACGAGAGCGCTGGTCACGATGCAGCTTGTGGACCATCGTAGTCAACCAACTTAGCCCCTCGAACCCACAAAGCCTGTATCTATCCCACGACTTGCCGTAAGGTATGCTTTGCCATTCCCACGCGGTCTCAGAGCACATCTAGCCTGGCACAGATGTCATGGCGAGGTCACCGTCGCGTCGCGATGAATGGTCGTTATTGCGTTGTGCGTTTGAATTAAAATCGCCGAAGTGTTTTTCTTTTCTTCTTCAGCGTGACATGGCACCGTGTCTCACACCTGCTTTTATTCGTGAGTCACCCTGGTGATCGATGAGTTCATTGTTAGTTCATTTCTGCTACCTTTTGCCAGGCCACCCGTGTTTGAAATGTTCGAGTTAAAGCCACAAGGTACATTCCAGCAGAGCTTCATCTCAGCTGGGTCAGCGACCCGCACAAAATATTGACACATCCGGGCGGCACCACATCCCGTGTACCTCTGGCTATAGCAGTGGCGAGCTGCTGGTCACATGTCACCTCTGGGACGGCCTAACCAGTGACATGGTATTATTTTCGATGAGACATTAAGCCCCTGTAAAGGACCTACACCTAAATAATGAATAATTGTGCTTGCCGATGATGCTTTTGGTGCCCAGTCGGCTGATATTTTAGTCAGAGCTGTTCATCACCAACGTCTGTTCGGCAAGAAAATCGACATATTGAACCAAATAATTCAAACGCAATCATCCAACCATGAACCATCCATGCATCTTGAAACAAAAAAAAATCACTCGGACTCTCGGTTTGTCGAAAGAGCAGCTTGTGGATTTAGACACATGGATAAAGCGTAAATGCTTGAATGTCATTATGATTTTATAAAGCAGTGTTATGTTTAGACACGTGATGAATCGTGATGATTCATTTCACACATTGTGTTTTTTGTTGTTCATTGCGGTTGTGTGTTTGTATAATCTGTAGCGGCTGCATGGTTTCCATCAGCAGCGATGATATATCCACTGCCGAATTAAAGTCCTCCCCAACACCGAGACGCAGCAATCCATCCATCTCTCATGGTCATTCCATTCAGCGATCCAACTCGCCGTTGCGCCTCAGTTGATCTGCGGTGACGAGATGTTAACTAGCTCGCCTGGTATACAAGAGGTCGTGGGTTCGATCCCGACCCTGACGCCTGCTGTATATTTGGAGTTTGCATCTTCTCCCCGTGGTTGCGTGGTGTATTCTCTGGGTTCTCCGACTTTTTCACCCTCCACATTTAGAATCAATGTACGTTTACAGTATTTGACCGCTAGAAATGTCCACACGATGACCAGCCACTTCGGTGAGTTGCGGTATGATTTGTGGCCAGGTCTCTTCTGAACAAGAGCTAGAAAGCTCAGCGGGCCTTACCTGGTAAGAAAACATATATAGTTTCAACTCTAGTTTTGATAATTGGTTTTTACCCTTCTATCTGGTAACAAAACTGACACCTTTTTACAAGGAGTCATGTTTGCATAGACCACAATACCTGAACCCATAATGCAAACAAAAAACATAACTCTGATAATGTATGCACTGTCCTTGAAGTTGATTGGTCCACACCCGAGACAGCTTTCCTTAGAGCCTAGTCTCACATGGGTTGGACCAGATGACGCCAAAAGGCGCACAACTCAAACACAATGCACCATCAGAGTATGAGAGCTCGGGGTAAGGTGTCAGTTTTGTTGCCAGATAGAAGGGTAAAAACCAATTATCATATTTTTTTACAGGCAAATGAGGTTCCAATGGTGTAAACTCTGGTTTTATCCCACCGCTCCATCTCTGCTCCCGACATCAACTCTATCGTTCGTCTCGTACGAATCACCACATTGATTCTCGCGCACACACGATCCGACACACGGCTCGCGAGTTAAGAAAGAGAATTTGCACAACCATAGAATAATATTTGCGTGGCTGCGAAGCGAGCTTCATTTGGCACACACACACAGGTAATGCTCCCCCGGGGTTAAACGGTACGAACCGTAATCTGGAGCAGGTGCAATACTTTGGGCTCTGGGGTGTTTGCTAATTCTTCAGCAAAGTGGATGGCTTCCGGGCAACAGGATTATTCTGGCTGATGTGAAGCGGAGAAATGTATGGTGTGACAGTCCATCTGGATGAGCGATTTAATGTGAAGTTGCACGCAGCCTGTCGATGTGAGCACGCATGCGCACACACACACACACATGCTCTTGTGGGCACCACAACAAAGGTCGCACGCCTTCTTATACATGGTGCCCACAGGAGTGTGTGTGTGTGTAACAATACCAACACCTAGTCATTGGCCACCAAGTGACGGTGACGTCACCACAGCGCCTGTGCCAGGCCAGGTGCACTTTGAGGCCACGTGAAGTGTCGAAGGCTCGCTGCTGACAGGAAGTCTCGGGACAGATCCAGATGCCATGGGTTGTTGGCTGACTGAGATGACCGGCAGATGCACCAGCTGTACCATCTACACACGGACACTCACACACTCACTCCCTGTGGACACCACAGAGAAAAAGGCGAGCGAATTTTTTTTGGGTTCCTCTGTGAGGCATTGCCGTTGTGAAACAAACGCCATCGAACATCTGCTGAGAAGGTTGCCAAATGTGTGGGGCTGCGTACGACAAAGGGGTAACCAGCTGCTTGCATTTGCCTTTGCCAGGTAAACTCGGCAAGTGCGTTGGAGCACTGCGAAGTTTCGATTTAAAGCTTTCGTGACTGCAGGTATTCATCTTCTTGGTTCTTTCGGTAAAGTCACGTAGAAGGGAAATAATAAAATAATAAAAAGAAAACATTATACAATAAATGCTTGCATTGTGGTCGAAACGTCGTGAGAATTTTATTTTATTATGTTCATTTTTTATAATTGTATTATTTCCTTTCTACGTGACTTTACCGAGAGAACCAAGAAGATGAATCACTGCAAAGTTGTCCCGAGCGCTACGTCTGTACGTCTTTTCTCTCGTCGTCATCGTCGTCGGCCTTGCTCAGTCCCACGACGCATTGCTCCTGCGATGCAATAGTCCGCGGAACACCGGCACGCGAGCGGATTTCGTCGCTCCATCTCCTGGGTGGACGGCACTCCTTGGCTGCGACTCCGTCATTATTGTCGACCCCTCTGCCTGCGTCGCTCGTGGCGACCTATCTCGCCCAAGCCATCGTTTCCTTAGCACGTCGGATGCTCTCATTAAAGCTGCGTACGTTGCTCTGCTCTGTGCTTCCGGTGTTCAGAGGTCTGCTTAAGGCACGGCTCGGGCTGGAACACGCGCACCACACACATGTCGGTGATGTGCAGCACGTCTTCTTCGAACGCTGGGGAGCCGGAAAAGCCCCTCTCTGTACCAGCGTGGACGGCACCCTCGTGTTCACCTTCTGAAGCGCTCGCTCGTCACCGTGGCGTGCGCGATGATCACCACCACCATCACGTGACTTTTCTTTCGTGTTGTGCGCGGTGCTTTTAGCGTCACAGCGCGTGGATTTGTAGCGTTTATTTTCATTTGTTTGCTGGTGACTGTGTATTTCATATCGAAATCGCCTCCAGTGCTTTTGCTGCTGGCGGCAATAAAAGTTGTTTAAAAGTCAAAGTCTGCCTCGCCGTGGGAGTTCCAAGCATGCGTCTCCGCCACGCTTAATTGTTTACTTTTCAATTTTTGCTCCACGTTGTTTGCACGTACGTACGTTGATCTTCTTTCGCAGCGTACGTAACCAACCGTGCTGTTCGGCGGTGCGGTGCCACGATTTGTTAATGACCACGGTGATTCTCAACCACTGATTGAAAGCCTTCTCCTTTGGGCCACATTGCTACGTTGCTTTTCATCGTTTATTTTTGCATCGTTCAAGTTTGAGATTTTCCAAAGGCACTCCAACCTGCCCTTTGCCCTCTTCCTCTTTCGTCTTCTTGATGTAGGTCACGCGATCAGCGGCTGCCACGTGTATGTTACTGTATGTATGTTGAACTTCTTTTGCTTCGTACGTAGCCAACCGTAGCAGTCGGAGGAGTGGGGGGGAAGGACACCGAACTAAACACAAAAGCAGCTCTAAAGAAATGAGTTTGTCCATCTAGATTATTTAAAAGTGCATAGCTCCGGTGGTTTCCTAATGTCGGAAAAAAAGCATTCCAGACGGCCACAAAAGCGCAGAACGAGAGCACGCGATGCGGTGACCGCCGTCTTTGTCCGATGGCTAGCTGTATCCTATTATTATTTCCCTTCTACGTGACTTTACCGAAAGAACCAAGAAGATAGCTGTATCCTGCCATGGTTTTCAAGTTGCGTCCCTTCCGGCAGATATCTCCAATTGTTCCCGCCACGCCATCGCACCCCCACCTCCACGAGTCTACGGAGAATAACGCAGCAGTGTCGGGACAGGAGTTCATGAAGTTGTGCTGGGGGCTGCTGTCGTGTTGGTTTATCTGTGGCTTCAATGGCTTATGGGTGACGGTGCCCAGACGACAACAAACAAACAACAACAACAACAGCGCATGATCGCTGTTGCTACGTGAGCCGCACAGGTGTTTCCTCTTGGCGGATATTTCCAAACGTAACCATGTATGACAAACACACAAATAATATTGTACATATACCGCAACACACAGAGCCGAGTAGCCACCACTATAGGGACCCCGCAACACCGAATGCCAGTTTGGCACCACCCCTATATCCACAGCGGGCATTTATTGCCCAATGGGTTTTACCTGTGCTCAAATAACACATTCCTGCGGAGGGAGCTGGTAGGAACGTTGGGTTGCTCGGGCAATGGCCAGGGTCAACGGCGGCGTGGTGTATTCCGCAAATATGCCCGACTGTGAGGGCGGGCACAAGCCGGCGTGAGTAGGTTAAACGTTGAGTTTTATAAGGGCACCACGGGTGAGCAGCCCCTCCCCACCCAGCCCCACCCCTCCCACCCCCCCACCCAGCCCCCCCCCCACCCAGCCCCTCCCCACCCTCCCCACCCAGCCCCTCCCCACCCTCCCCTTCCCACCCAGCCCCTCCCTGCACGACGGACACAATAATTCCCCTGTGGGCTGGTGTAACCAGGAGGTTCCTACCAGTATAAAACCTAAAACCTAAAGGTCTCCGTCGTGGTGGTGGCACAGAATCATGCGCTATGTAAACACAGCTGTGATATAAGCAACACGTGCTTGTTGCTACATTGGTGGGTCGGAAGGCAAATGACAACTTCTGATATAAGCACGCTACTTCTGATATAAGCACACCTGGCCATGCTCCCCAGACGTGCGAATCTGTTCACTGTCTTACTGTAATCTCCTCGTGATTTCAGGCTGCGTTATACTTAGCCCATTTTAGGATGACGCAATGCATCTTTTATATAAGTTGTTTTTGTGTTAATATCCCGGAACTGATCGTCCCTGCTGCAGCGAGGACACTAACTCCAGACGTTGCATTATTCAAATTGTTTTTTTTCTTTTACGCACACATGAGTGCGAATGTAATGCAATATTTAAAAATATATATATGAGACGTCCGCACGAATTAACTTTCAAGTTGATGTTGATTTATTTTGTCTCTTAAAAAAATACACGTTACTTTTGCGCAACAGTCAAGAGTTCATTCTGTGCTTATTCACGACCGAAGATGCAAACACCGCACTTAATATGACGACTTGCATATGACAATATGTAGACAATACGACCACGTGATTGCATCGTGCGTACACATTTACATTATAAATATGCGCAAGCACCCGGCAATGCAATTTCGACTTACGAAGCAACTTTAATGCGACCGTATCTTAAAATGCTGCACGAATTTAGGAGGGATATACACCTGAAGATTATTTGACGGTGACATTTGTTGTTGGGAGAGATTGAAGTGGACAAGGCAGCTCGCTTACTGGGCAGGGAAGGAAAGACGATGGTGCCGATGTCGATGAAAACAAGTGCAGTGTGTGTCGCATTAATTCCAAACTTGGGAAGAAAACAAACTCCCCAAGACCAAATTGCAAAACATTTATGAGAACTTCCTTTGTGGTTGTTCATATTTATTTATAACCAGCTATGAGCTTTGCTGAGGCCAGGTGGTATCTTTGTAAATGGATACATGTTTAAGGGATCACGCCAATAATTATCATCCCAACGTTCTCTCACGTGTTTAAATAAAGGACGCAGTACACTATAACTGCATTCTGTAATATTCTCGTGCGTGATGGCAATATGTTCACGGGCTGAATGCGAATGTGTCGAGGTCTGCTAGCCACGATAGGACGTGCTGATGTTCTGATGCGGTTGATGTCTCCACCTGCGTCTGCAAGCAATGCCAAAGCCAGGATGTTTGGATCTCGAGCGAGGAGTTTATTGTGGACGTCCGCATTGTTCCACTCTGTTCGCACAGCACCTCTGGGTGCGATTCTCCGATGGTGACTGCGTGATCCCTGAAGGGGGATTGGGGCGTTTACGGGGTGGCGATGAACATTGTTGAGGTTTTTGGTTTGATGGATAGGCTGCCGTTCGCAAGCAAACGGGTCAACTACTTTGCAGTTGGCATTTCTCCACGGATATTTGGATGCATGTAGAGGGCAGTGCACTGCCATTTATTTCAGTCGTCAATGATGCTGTAACATTTTGGAATGATTCTTTACATTTTGCCAACAGCTGTCAGAGCCCACCGGACCCAATTACTCATCAAGTATGGCTGGTTTATTGAGTCCACGTTCAAACTGTGTGGGGGAGGAGCAGTGCAAGTTAATCACACACTGCGCTACCAATCTGGGGAGGCGAGTTCGATTTCTGGTGATGGCTAACAGGAGTTACAATATAATGTACTTCCACTGTTTTCCTTTATGACTGCGGGTCTCACGGAAATAAAAACAGTTTAAAAAAAAAGTCTTAATGGAATGGGCTCTCACCCGTTTTAAACGAAGTTTGATGGTGATGAAGCTGGGGCGCAGCTCATTGCCGTGTCTTGATGTCGGTTACGCATACCTCGTGATGCAGGTGAAACTGTGGATTAAAAACAAAAAATCCGTCAAGCGATCAGAGCGCTGAGCCGGTTCTGCCAAAACTTCCGTTTGAAACCTAAGTTTTCTGCTGCCCCATGTCTAAACCGGATTCTCAAATGTAGCGAGCTTGATATTCTCACACTGGTAACCAATAATGGGATAAAAAAAACATAATGCTACATTAGGGTTTACATTAGATTTGCCAAATATGAAGCTCTGCGAATAAAATAAATTGCATTATCATGACAATAGCATTGCAGAGTGTGTAAAAACGCGCCCCCTACTGTGTAAAGGATAGCATTGATAATAGAGTTTTTTTTGGGTTAGATTACGTAAATATCTAAATGTGTCGTTAAACCCGCCACCACCCGACACAACCATTTAGTAAGTGTTGTCACGTAAACAGAACATGCCAATTCGTTACTAGTACAGCACACCTGTGTGTTTAAGAACAAATCCACGACATTTACAATCTGAGTACGACGTTTCGCCGGTGATTACAACTAACTGAGGATGGCATTGCTTTAACACGTAGGTTTTCGCACGTCTGTGAGATTTTATAATGGATTCTTCGTGGTATGACACCCAACAGCATAATTATACTGAATTTGAAAAAAAGTTAAAACAAAGTCCAAAGTCGGACAGCACTGAAAGCCCACGATACGTAATATAAGAGCTGCATGTACGTGTAAGTCCACTATACTCTTTGTTTTTTTCGGTAAAGCCACGTAGGTAGAAAATTTAAATAAATGAAATCACGACGTTTCGGGCGCAACACAAGCGTCCTTCTTCAGGTGGGGACAACGTAGCGAAAGCACAACCGCTTAAGTGTGTCGTGATTTAATTTTTTTTTACCCACGTGACTTTACCGAAAAACCCAAAGAGTATGAATCCTTGCAGTCACGAAAACTTCAAATCTAGAATTAAGTCCACTATTTTTATGGGCTTTCCCAACTGGAAAAAACATATCTGATAAAGTGTCCCCAATTAACAATTGTTAATTCATTACTGTATTAGCTATGTCGATCTTCTTCTTCCACGCGTTTGTCCCACTCACGTGGGGATGCGCGCATTAGCTATGTCGATACCCCACTTAAGTTCGGTGCCAACAACAATTTATAAAGGGGTACAACTCAATTCAGGCACATTTTTCCTCATGCTGTAGTCATTAAATTCTCAATAACATTAAATTGAGGGAATCGTTATGTATAATTATCACTGTTGCAGGTCTTTGCGGATAGCCACTTAGTTTAATGATTTAGGACGAGAGACCTGGCTCTGATTGCAAATGTATCATACGCTAACATGGGCATTTTTATGGTAGCAGTCATCAAAATACAAATAAACGAGGCTGTGCCAAACCTATCTTATACATGAGCCTTCATTCTCCCGCGAGCTTTCTATCAACCACGTGCTCATACTTTAACAGAAGACGTGGCATAACATTTGATAGCTGAATCCTTTTAAAGCATTGTTTTTTGTTACTGGCCAATGCTTTAGAGTTTCTGTTTATTCTGTAAAAAAATTGCGAGGTATGCTGAAACGAATGGACGAATGGGCACAACATTTTCCAGGCATATAGAGACGTGATGCTTAATTTCTTTTTTTTTGTAATGAACATTGCAGGCCATGCTACAGATGGGAATATATTATCGATCGGGATTAACAAAACAAGATTAACTTTATGTTTGCGCGAGTTGTAAAATCGTGGTCAAACAACCTTCATCGCCATTACTGCATGGGTGAGGGGGCGGACGTGGGGGAGCCTTCGCCCAGCAGAAGATTGACAGAGGTCTCTAATTTATAAAGTCTTAAAATAATAACAAATGGCAGAACTTAATTAGCTTTGCACTGGTTGACCTCAGGTGCCTGGAGGTTGCGTTGAGGTGACGGTGATGTTGATTAAAAGAGGCCAGCCAAGTTAATTGAACAATTCCGTGCGCTTCGCATTGTTGCGACTGAATATGCCTTCTGCTGTGAGAAAATCTGCATAGGCTGCTGCGTATTGACCGCCCATGTGTAGCGAGGTGGGAGTGTGTGTGTGTGTGCAGCACCGTAGTGATATAGTGGGGTGTGTGGAGTGTGATATTGGCGGAGTAGGGTGTGGGTGGAGCATGGCAGTGGTGGAGCGGTTCGCAAACCAGATTGCAATTCCTGTCACCTGGCTTCGATTTCGTGCCATGCACCGCTGGAGCAAATTGGGTTCTGAACCAAGTTTGGGGCCTCCCTTAAGTTGACTGAACCTAAAATGGATTCGTGTTGTACTTTGCCAAACATCGACGCACTTTGGAAGGCGTACGGCTGCTGCGTGACGTTTGCATCACCAATACCCCCCCCCCCCGTGCCATCTCGGCCTTAATGGTAATCGCTAACAGCACTTTTCCCAGCAAGTCCATCGTTAACTGGGGGGGGGGGGGGGGTCTCTGTGTGTTTGTGTACATCATCATCCGTGTGGAAAGTATAGCCTTGCCAAACATTGCAGCCTCAAGGGCTTAATAAAAAGGGCCTCAGGTGCTGGACAGATATCAGTAAAAACACACTCGTGTCAATTACTGCTGTGCACGCAGTTAGTACTTGGGGCAAACCTAAAAACGACTGCATAGGGAAACTTTTCCTCCCAATAACGAATTTCCGCCACATTCACAGATCTGTCAGATGTTGCGCCACGCAGGCCTCGGAAAGAGTGGCGGCTCGAAGAAGAACAACCGCTATCAGAGGCGGTGACGGTAATGACGACTTCGGGCGAGTGTGATGTATCGTTTCCCCCCTCCCTACCCCCGCCCGTGTTATTCTTTCAAATCGTGTAGCGGGCGGCTGCACATCTGTGATTGCCATCGTCAGCGGCGGCGGTGTGTTTGCACGTTGCGACTTTCACACCGGTAAAACGCGAGAGGAGGAGCGGGGGGGGGTGAGAAATGTTGCTTTCTCCCCGCCGTAAACGTAAATCATCTTATCTCATTTATTCTGCTCCTTCGGCTGCCGCCATCGCAGCGGCATGGAAAGTTGTTCACTTATCACACCGGTCTCCACGGACACGGCTTAATTTATCATGGAATATTTTCTAGGTCCCCCCCCCCACACCGCCGCCGCTCCCCGCTCACCCACCCCACCACCGAGCCCCAAACCTTCAACCGGCCGTGTAGATGCCCCCCCCCGCACAGTGAAATATTTTCTGGAGCTCTGCCCGCCGTCCGTACAGCTCCGGCCCGAAATGAATCCTCTACGGTTTGTCCACCCCCGTTCGCTGGCTTTCGCTGCAAAGCCGTTTTATACTGGTAGGAAACTCCTGGTTACACCAGCCCACAGGGGATTATTGTGTCCGTCGTGCAGGGAGGGGCTGGGTGGGGAGGGAGGGGCTGGGTGGGGAGGGGAGGGTGGGGAGGAGCTGGGTGGGGAGCGTGGGGTGGGGGGTGGGAGAGGTGGAGCTGGGTGGGGCTGGTCACCGCGTGGTGCCCTTATAAAACTCAACGTTTAACCTACTCACGCCGGCTTGTGCCCGCCCTCACAGTCGGGCATATCTGCGGAATACACCACGCCGCCGTTGACCCTGGCCATTGACCGAGCAACCCAACGTTCCTACCAGCTCCCTCCGCAGGAGGGAGCTACCTTTTTTGCCCGCTCGCGTCCGCGTGACTGCCGGCTCCCGGGGTTGTGCGGAGCGCTCGCTCCCCGAGGCTGCGTGGTTTGCGTGATTGCGGTGTCCCCGCGATTCCGCCGCTTCTCTTGAGCGCGCGTCAGAATGTGAATCGACGAGAGGGTTTTTTTTCTTCTTCTTTTTAAACTTTACTCGCCGCCGGGTTCGTTGTTGTTCGCAACATATCTCGTCATCCGCCGGGTGAGATGTGTGTGTCGTCGGTTTGCCGCGTGCCGACGAGGACAACCTTTAAGGGCAATTAATGATGTCAGTTTTATTTTAGGATCGATTTCTCGTGGTGCGTGAGACGACTGTGAAGCCGAGTTGCGTCACTTACGGAGTGGGAAAGAAAGGCGGTATGAAAGATTAGCGGAGATGTATTATACATGGGCGAGGGTGATGAATTGTCTTGTGGCACGTGCAAATTGCAATTTGTAAAACTCTAGAAACAAAGGTCCTTCTGTCAAAAACGCACAGTCAATCTCCACTCAACGGGAGGTGACACATTTTCCACGGTCTGGAACTCCATAACCCTGGTCATGCACGCCGCTGACTCTATGGCTTTGTTCAAGGCTAGGCGTAAGACTTTTTCTCGATGTTTAAGGATTGTTTCCATCCATCCAAATGTCTCATCGAGTATTGAAATCCTCTTCCACCCGTACCCTCCTCTCGTACAAATAAAATGTTTCCTATTTGGCATGAACTCTTATGTGCTTGTCTTCATTTGTGCGTGGCATCTTACTATGCTGTTAAACGTAGCAACCGTTAAACATGAAGAACATGAGTTACGTTGTTATTGTTGAAAAATAACAGCCATGCAAGTCGTACAGTGTAATATGTTCACTTAAATCACAATCAGAATATGTATGGATACTGGAGAAATCCGATGAGCTATGAAGCTCTTCTTCACAGATATCCAGTCGGGGTGGGTAGGAACGTTACAACAACAAACAATGAAACAACACGATAGGATTGCAAAAGTACAAAAAAAGTAAACAAATCACCCAATCACGTACAAATAAAAATAAACTATCCCCACCCGAGAAGACAAAGCCCACTGAGGTATTAAAGTATTACTCAAAAGCGACCTGGCCACAAATGATAGCTCAACACCGTGGCTTATCATTTGGACATTTATAGCAGCAAAACAATCGACGCATGTTTGTAAATGTGGGGGGAAAAACCGGAGGACTCGGAGAAAAAAAATCCACGTTAAACGTAACATACCCCCCCCCCTCCCAAAAAAAACACACGCTAATGACATCAAGTTGCCACATGCTGTAACTTCGTAAATTACCTGCAACAAAACAACCCAAACCGCTCTATCCGTACTTAAATGTGAACGAGCCAAAAGTGCGAAACAAATGACCGTTGCAAAAACAACAACAACAACAACAGAGAGAGACGCATTCTAAGTGGCGATCTGCGGAACCGTTGCCCGGTTAACCAAAGCGCGCCGAGTCGGCAATGGAAAACATCCTGGGGACGATGACGGCCCAGCTTCGTCTCCGCGATGCCAAACGACGCTCCCATTACCTGCGTGCCCTTCGGGAATAGCCGTGGCCTGGTTTTCTCGGGTCCGTTCTTAACGAAGTAACCACCGCGTGAGCAAAAGACGGCGACACAACCAGTCCATGTCCTGGGGGGTTGGGTGCCGTGCCCTTGAGATCCTGGGCACGGCGAAATTAGTGGGGGGTATTTTATTTGTTGTGCTCGTTTTTGTTTACTGCCACGGATGTTGATGCCACGTTAATGCCAGTGCCAATTTAAGGCAACATTGTGTGTGTGTTTTTTCTTTTGATTTTAGTCATAGTCTTGTTCTGGTCGACGACAACTCGTGGAGTTTTTAGTCGAGGCTTCAGTCTGTCAGTGTTTAGTGAGTCGTTCTCTTAGTCTAGTCCATCAAAGCTGTCACGTTTAGCCCAGTGTCGTCGCTCATTAAATATCGACGTGAAGGGGCAGACAATTTTCTACCGACCCACAATGTTATACTGGTAGGAACCTCTTGGTTACACCAGCCCACAGGGGATTATTGTGTCCGTCGTGCAGGGAGGGGCTGGGTTGGGAGGGAGGGGCTGGGTGGGGAGGGGAGGGGAGGGTGGGGAGGGGCTGGGTGGGAAGGGTGGGGCTGGGTGGGGGGTGGGAGGGGTGGGGCTGGGTGGGGAGGGGCTGGTCACCCCGTGGTGCCCTTATAAAACTCAACGTTTAACCTACTCACGCCGGCCTGTGCCCGCCCTCACAGTCGGGCATATTTTCGGAATACACCACGCCGCCGTTGACCCTGGCCATTGGCCGAGCAACCCAACGTTCCTACCAGCTCCCTCCGCAGGAATGTGTTCAGATAAGCCGATCAGTGCATTCGGTTCATTTCTTACGTGTGTATATATAGCCAATGAACATCTTTGGTGTTCCTCGGTGCAGCTGCAGTCTCTAAAAGACGTTCCTAAAATTACCTCGGTCTGCGTCTTCGCACCGACTCGTTAAATTTCACCTCGCCCGCGGTCAGTCGCGCCTTGGTCCGGTAGCCGCTGTCATCGTCGTCGTGTTTGATGACTTTCGTTCACTCGTAGGCGTCGTCGATTGGACATTCAGGAGCGTCCTTCGATATTTTTGACGGCGACTTTTGTTGGATCAAAAAATGTAACGCTGGTTAGGCGCGAGCATCGAACCGCATCGCATCTGTGGCTGTTGGCGGACGCTTTCGCAATTCACGAGGGTTGAAGGCATTGTGCAGCATTAGCATTGCGATGTGCAGGCGTCCCTACCGATTTGCCGCTCTCCGGGGATATGGGCTGCTGAATGGAAGGGCGAAAGGTCATCAAGCTCTTTTCGATGTGGCCTGTAAAGGTTTAATCTGGACAAAACCAGCGGCGAGTTATCCCAGGTCAAGGGACGAATCAACAGGTTCAGAATGAAGCTGTCTTGTTGATTTCACAGCGAAATCCAAGCGATGTTTTGGTCTCTGCTTGGACAAAAAAAACCCAATATATATTCTTCCTCCCCGATGTGTTTTCAGATTGTGCCGTTGTTCGACACGATGTCCAATTTTTGGCTGGATGTTTTGGTAGCTTTTTTGGGAACTGATTTCTGAACTCAGCTTAGTTCCAAATATCTGAATTGTTTCTGAAGAAGCTCTTGGCTCTACAGCACATTTGAGAAAACATTCGCAGCAGTAACGTCTACATTTCTTACATATATTTTAATTATTGCGCGTTACGGATTTACATTATTAAGGTCATCGTTGATTCGTGGAATGAGCTTTTTAGATTAGAAATAGGAGGTACATTGCTGAGTCACCATAACACGCACACTTTCTGCCGAACTCTTTGTGTGCTAAGCTTGTCACCAAACTGCCGCAAGTTCGCAATTTGGCTTGTGGGTGATGCCATGTCATCGTAAATTGTGACCGTTTGGGACATTCAGCATGTGGTCCCATCTGCCCGCTCGTGCTCACGGGCTTTTAGACATTCGCGCAGCAAGAAAAAAAATGTGAGCGATTCATGCATCACCGTCCGGCACCGCGTCCAAACGAGGCGCGCACATCTCTTGGCGTTTTTCGGAGACAATACGGAGGTAGCCCCGCGAACGGGATACATGCGTGCTCAGTGAGGAGTCAATGACCCTTCCCTCGACATGAGAGCCATTGCGTAATCATTAGCCAAGTGTGCTGGACCCCTTTTCAACCTCCAAATATTTCTCGCACCACCGCATGCTGCTACTATAGTTATTTTAAATTGTACATTTCCTTTGTTAGGATGTTGTTATAATATTCTTCATCTTCTTCCACCAGGGGCCTGTAGATCACAGGGTTGGGAAGAATCAGAATATTTATTCATACTCGAGGAATGCGATGAGCTATAAAGTTCATTTTTCACGGATGTCCAGTAATATGTGAATAAACATATTGTATATATATTGTGTATGTTTAGTCATTGAGAGGTTTATGCACCTCTTCCAAGGCAGCCTCTTTATGTTATTTGTTATTATTCCAACACCACCAGCTGCCATTTTCTTCAAGTAGTTTATTTATTTATTTTGTTCGTTTTCATTGTTTGCCGCTAGCACTTTTATTTATTACATCTTAATATAAAAGCGATGCTTACGCCTCTTTTTGCTGGCCATATGTGGGCAACTTAATTGGTGCGGAAACTGTGAGTTTATAATGTATTGACTGGTATTCTGAAGCGCTATTTTCGAATTTTAAATTACGGAGCAATTATATGATAGGAATATTTTAATTTGTGGAGGTCACGAAGGTTGTGGTTTTCGACTGCTTAGCAAGTCCGCAGAATATATTTCCGTTTAATTTATGGAGCAATACTTTGTGCGATTAAAAATAACCACACTATTTAACATTTAAATGTTCAAATAATGCGCATAGACGGTGCATAAAGATGTACAATTACAGCCCCTTTGTAAATCCACTGCTAGATTTATGCCTCTTCACAATGTGTCAGTCAGACACAGGGGTTCTCGATCCATGCCTCACCACGCTTGGCATTATGGGTTGACGGGCCGTGAGAAGGGGTCCAAGACCGGTTGATATACCACTCGCCACTCATGTTAACCCCTCTTCTCCCACCATCACCGTCCCGCAGTGACCAGCGTGGTGAAGTATGGTCAAACAAAACAACCCGACACAGTGGGGCGGAGGGAGGGACCTTCATTCAGCAGTGCGAAGCAGCGGGGATGAATGACCGACCCCAAGTGCCACACGTGTCGACAAAGCGCTTCTTGTACGATAGATAGCGGCCACACCTTTCCTTTGTTTGAAACAATTTACGACGCCACAATTAAAGTTGGTGAGCGCACCTTGTAATGATGCCACCGCGGTAGACTCCCCCCGGAACTCTACCGGGCAGCGCGTCCCACTGGGTCAGGACTCGCTGGTGGGACGACGTCGCTCGGATGGCTTTGGGAACGCCTGGGAATTCCTCCAGCAAGAGATAGAGTCTGGGCATAATAGTGTATAGTGTAGTGTAGTAGTGTGTTAGTTGCTAGTAGTGTAATGCATAGTGTAGTGTATAGTAATGTATAGTGTAGCGTAGTAGTGTATAGTGTCGTGCATAGTAGTGTATAGTGTAGTGTAGTAGTGTATAGTGTAGTGTATAGTCGTGTATAGTAGTGTATAGTGTAGTGTATAGTGTAGTAGTGTATAGTGTAGTGTATAGTGTAGTGTATAGCGTAGTGTATAGTGCAGTAGTTTATAGTGTAGTGTATAGTGTAGTGTAGTAGTGTATAGTGTAGTTGTGTATAGTGAAGTAGTGTAGTAGTGTATAGTATAGTGTATAGTAGTGTATAGTGTAGTGTTTAGTGTAGTGTATAGTGTAGTGTATAGTAGTGTATAGCGTAGTGTATAGTGTAGTGTATAGTGTAGTGTATAGTGTAGTAGTGTATAGTGTAGTGTATAGTGTAGTGTATAGTGTAGTGTAGTAGTGTATAGCGTAGTGTATGGTGTAGTGTATAGTGTAGTGTAGTGCTGGAGTCCGTCGCCAGGGAAATGGAGGTCTGGACCACCACAACTCAACATTCTGCCGACACGACCTTCGCCGTGACCAGCGGATTGAGAAACGAAACGAGCGAACGAACAATTGAAGGAGTGCTGAGAGGCGGCGCTGATTGTGTGCCGTTCAAATGAGCTGCATGATTGAACTTTCTTTTTTTTTGGAACACAATGCGAGTTTCGCGGGACCCTCGGCTCCGCGAATCAACGGCCCGGCAATTATGTTTGCGTGCGCTGCACAGCCAAGCCAAAGCGTTCAGTTGCAATTGCACGCGTTGTGGGGGGCAGAGCCGGAGCCTAGGTAAAGTCCTTCCAAACGCTCTCCAACCCCTTTCTCAGAGAATGCCGCGCACCCCCGAGAGGGAGACCGATGAAGAGGAGTCATCGAGGTTCGTTTTCATGAGACACGCTTTCTCAAGGGAGCAGGGCAGGGGGAGGGGGGCGTGCAAAGATGACAGGGACAATTCGGCGTTTTACAACAACAACAACAACATCTGAATCAGTTGGTGCAGTCAAGGAAGGCTCCCTTCGAATAGCAAAATTGTCATTATTTTAGACGCTTTGATTTCTATTTATTCGCTTGTTTGTCCGTGAAAAACACAAGGCAACTCGCGTTTTCTTGAAAATGAAATATCAGAGCACGGCGTTAAGTGGAAATATTCATAAGGAGGGCATTATACGTGGCACATTGTCATTCTTGACATGAAATATGATTGGCTCTTCTGTTTGTGTGATATCAAATGCGGCGTTGCATTTGATCTCTTTTTGTGGTTGGTGTGTGTGGGGTACACCGCGGAGCTCTTTTGCTCAATTCATGCATGCAAGCAGTATTCAGGGGGTAAAATATATATTAATTCGTTGAAACGTTGTTAATATGTGAATTATCGATATTTCGTTCAAGTAAAAGGTGCCCTGCATAATAAGCGTCACATAATCATTGTTGTTACCTTGCAAACAAAAAAAGTTATTTACAAAATCACGTATTGCGCTTTTTCTCAGTTCACTGTGGATATCAAGGCCTCCCCCACGTGGTGTTTAGGGGGTCATTGGGGTCATTTCCACAACACTGCGCCATGCCGGTCAGCCCAGGCTGGGAAGAACCATTCAGATATAATTTCACCGCAATTTTACTCTTCCGTATGACAATATGTTCAGGAGCTAAATGGCAATGTCGAGTTCTGCTAGCCACGAGAGGGGTTCAGGAGAGAGAGAGTTAGTGTTCGTATGGTTCTGCTATTGCTCCATTGAAGGAGCAGAGACTACAGTGGTTCAATATGTGGTCCACTGATGTCGGTACGTGTGTTGAACTTTTTCACATCGTACGCAGCCTATCGTGCTAATCGGAGGTGCAGGCGAAGGACAGCAACAACACTAAACGCAACGAGCAGTTCTAAAGAGATGAGTTTTCAATCGACGATATTCGCCGTGGCTGAGAATGAAAGTGTGTCCACTACTCTGCATAACATGTGTGAGAGGTGCGTTGTTGCAGTGTGGGCGACATGTGGGCTGCGCGAGGACGTGTGGGTGCTTTGGCTCATCTTTCGCGGTATCCGGTGACTTAACAGATGTACGGGTACGTCTTGCGCGCACATGCACCGTGTGACGACCGCAGTGTCGCGCTAGGTAGCCGTGTGATGTTCGCGGCCTCACGTGGAGGATGATTGGCCGTCTCATTGTGCATTGGCGGGGCGATGGATCTCTACGCAGCGTTAATTAGCACCCCTCTCGGTGTCGACGGGAGAATGATTTGGTTCAATTAACAAAGAAAATCCGGCGCCAGCGGATAAGAACGATGGTGGATTTTGATTTAAAGCTTTCGTGACTGCAGGGATTCATATTCTTGGTTCTTTCGGTAAAGTCACGTAGAAGGGAAATAATAAAATAATATGAATTAAAAAACAATACAAATTCTCACGACGTTTCGACTGCAGTCGACTTCTACGTGACTTTACCGAAAGAACCAAGAATATAACGATGGTGGAGTTTTAAAAAAGCCCGTATGACCTCGTTCTGTGTTCCTCCGCGCACTCTCCCTCCTCCCCAGTCGCTTTGGGGGGGGGGGGGTGTGGAGGCGATGGTTTGAGACGGGCAAGGTGTACATCAGCCTGCGCCTGCCAAACGCATGGCTCGCGCAACTCCATCTTTGTGAAGTGCCGAGGCACAACTGGGCATTGCCGGGTCAGTGACTCGAAGTGCGAGACTTAATGAAAATCCCTGCCAACTTGCTGAGACCAGCTAAATAATGAAGAGGTCTCGCTTGGCAGGGGGAGGGCACGTGCCTGGTGCACGCTCGGCAAGAAGCCTTGGCCCGCGTAGGGACGCGCGTTGAATATTTCACGCACGCGTTTGCGAAAATCGCAAAGGGCTGTAAGAGTGGGTGGTAAAAATCCAGATGCGATGTGTAAAATTGAGGATTTCACTTTTCATAACCCTCCCCTCCCTGTAACCTACTTGAAAAGTGCACTTTGCTTTCAGCAAGAGGCTTATTACCTCTGCAGGGTTCAGAGGAAGGCGAACAAAAATAAAATAAAAACCCAAGCCATTTCTCATCTGCGTCCGTTGGGTTAAATATATTTGACCAGGCAGTGTGCAAACACAACAAGTCACCCCACTTATTGCAACATTGGCGCTTCGATGGTAAATTGAACGCTCGATCGCGACCGATGCAATCCACATCGTAAGTGGCGGTCAAGCCCAATAGGCGGTGCGGGAGACCCAAGCCGCCCACGTTTCGCTCCGCACCGCACAGCGGCAGACGGGAAATTGTTCCCCAATCTGTACGGTTCACCGCTATGACAACGTAACGAGGCGGTGTGGGGAGGGAGGTAAAAAAAACAACGGTTTTGCTATTTTTCCTGAATCGCGGGAAGCTACATATCCGCTCGACCGAAGTGGCGGTGACGAAGCTAATTTGTGTTCATACTCTTAGTTTTTTCGGTAAAGTCACGTAGGTAAAAAAATGAAATTAAAATTAATAAAAAAACATTTTATTTTCACGTAGGTAAAAAAATGGAATTAAAGTTAATAAAAAATTATTTTATTTTTATTAATTTTAATTTCATTTTTTACCTACGTGACTTTACCGAAAAAACTAAGAGTATGAATCCTTGCAGTCACGAAAGCTTCAAATCTAGAATTAATTTGTGTTCGGCGCGCAGGTAGCGGACGCGCCACGCTGCGATGGGGCTCCAGCCGACTGCTTCTCGCGTGCAGTGACGGGGCATTGACTCGCGCGACGAGAATAAATCGGTTGCCGGCGTTCCACTGTCCTTCTTTCACCTTCCCCCCCCCCCGCCCCCCCTCTCCGCAGCTTGACGTGCGGCGACAGAATTTGTGGATGATTTTTCCCCCTCGCCCCGTTAAAGTTACCTTTCTGCTGCGTCGCGCTCTCGAGTAATAGATACATCGGTGGCACGAACACCTGCCAGCCCGTCTAATGTGTCTTCAAAAAAAATAAATGCCTTTTTGGTAAAATTGGATTTCATACAGATTACAAGGACTCGCGGTCATACGTTGTGTTTTTTTATTTCACCGCAACATATTGCGGCAGGGTGTCATTGAAACGAATGTTTAGTCTTGACAGTCGGGGAAACGGTGGCTGGTTCCGCTGCTCCTTGGACGCATTGCAGCGTACATGACTTTCCTGACACGAATGAGGTTCCTTGGCGGCGAGTTGGCATTCGTTGCACACGATCGACCGATGCGATTCTGCGTGTTCTGTATGTTTCCGCTCCATCCTTCGTTGTGTCACGCAATCGGCAGCGACGCGTGGTGACGGGTGAATGCCAAGTAGGTGGTGCGGGTAAAACACATTCAAAGTTAAGACGTGTGAACGTGAAAAGAACAAAATATGTGATTATATTTCCGTGCGCGAGATTTCATTTTGACATCTTTTTTTATCGTGGAGGTAACGTAGTAAATTGCGAGTTCTTACATGAACAGGGACGCTGCTCGAATGATGCCAAATGTGCCCATTATATTTTCTCAGCGCAAGGTTAATGTATTTTTCTAATCAAAAATCTCAATCACTTGCACACAATCCTTGCCTACAGACATCCAGTACAGGTGGAGTCTCCTAAAGTATTGATGATAGTATTTCATTTATTCATCCTTTATTCATCAGTGGCAGCCTTTTTGTCAGTCCACTGCTGGATAAAAGCCTCCCCGCATCTTTTAGCCATGGGGCATTATTGATCATATTTTTTTGCCACGCCGGTCAGCGCGGGTTGTTAAAGGTGGGGAGGGCACGTTCGGTTGAGACATCGATGGCACAGATGTTAGTTGTGGCTTGAAATTGAACTCAGGTTTGCCGGATTCATGGCGCAGTGCGCTCACCGCTGCTCCGCCGCTCCCTCATCGATGACATTGAAACGATGAACGAACGATGATTCGTTGATTGTACTCAAATAAAAACGTGGCATATTGGAACAACGTGTTTCGTGTTTTACTGTCACCAGTAGATATTGAGATATTTATCTCACGTGAGCTGGTGGGTGGGCTATATCTGGAGCCGTCATCGCAGTTTTCCAATCTCCGATGGCTACTGGCCTACATAAGAGATATCGCCAGCTGACATCGCCCCAACCTCGCGGGCTTGTCATAGCTATACGCGTAGAAATGTCTAGGAAGAGAGCCATTGAGACCTTGTGCGTGTCCTTTGTTTCTGCCCGCGTATCTGCCTTGCGGAGCGTGCGTATGAGTTGCGCTGCATATCTAATTCAAAGTTTGAACGTCGCATCCAGATGCGTTCAACATTCGGGGTGATTGTTGGGCCACGATTTGGCGTGTGTGCTATAAAGAATCCCGTTCAAGAAAGGGCTAAGGTTTGAAAACGTAAAGGTTATGTGCACATTTTTGTTACGTGAAGAAAATGTGTAAGCCGTGCTGTAATTAACATGTTCTTATTTTGATTTGTATGTATACTTTAGGTACTTATCTTAATAAAGTAATTATAGTTTACACGAAGATGAAACACTTTTTTGCACATTATTAATATGTGTTTTTTTATCGACGACAATAATAAAGTATATTCTTGGTTCTTTCGGTAAAGTCACGTAGAAGGGAAATAATAAAAAAATATAAATATAAAACAATAAAAATTCTCACGACGTTTCGACTGCAACACAAGCAATCATCATCAGGTGTGAAATCCACAGACGCATTGCAGCGGACCGTCGTGGAGAATAGACTCTTTTTTCAAATTTTCTTTCTGTGGATTTCACACCTGATGATGATTGCTTGTGTTGCAGTAGAAACGTCGTGAGAATTTTTATTGTTTTATATTTATATTATTTTATTATTTCCCTTCTACGTGACTTTACCGAAAGAACCAAGAATATGAATCCCTGCAGTCACGAAAGCTTTAAATACATTTTTTTAAAAAAAATAATTAATTGTACACCAAGAATATAAAGATAGATTTTTATTCCAAAAAAGTTTACTTCATGTTAAGGTGCCTTGTGCCTCAAAGAACAAACCCTTAATTAACATAAAAACATCTTTACAGCCAGCTCATGAACATTAAAAGTTTCAAATTTCAGGAAGCCCTCGTCCAGTTAATGGACACAAAAGCAGAGTGTGTGAAAGCAGAATACATTAAACTGTGCATATTGTGCCAGCGTATACGAAGAATATAATTTCCTGAGAATAATTAGCTTGCATAATTAGGAAGCTCATCATCAAGCTGACACGTTACGGGGGCGGGGGTGGGTGTAGGGGGTGCGGGGGGGGGCTGGTCCAGAGGACGCAGCAGCGACGGCTCGTGCGATGATGGGACGCGCTGCGTGGAAATTGTCGGTTTCCGTAACGAGGTGTTGCGTGTGGGGGATTTGCCGGCGCTTCTGTCAGCCGCTGTAAGGTCAAGGTCGTGGCAACGTGGAACAGAGAGTGTCTCTCTCTCTCTCGCGCGTGAATGTTTTTTTTTTATCCCATCCGCCTTGAGTGCACCCACCGCCTCACCCCCCCCCCCCCCCGCTTGCTGCTGAGATGCCACTTTGTGAACTGGAACCCCCCCCCCAACCACTCCCACCCCCACGCTACCACCCACCAATTTTCAAGATGCTGTGCTTCCAGCATTCTCCACGATGGCCTTGTTTTAACAAAAGACAACAACAACAACAATAAAACTCCACCAATGTGTAACTTTTACTTTGGCGATCACGACCTCGTTCAACGCTCCCGCTATTGTAGATGCCACCCCCGTGGTAAGCCAATCATCCCCTGCTGGGAGAATACTCGGAACTGGGGGGGTTCACTTTATAAAACATAACAAATGCAAAGTGAAATGGAGAGAAAAAAACGGTTTTGTATTTATGTGTCTACTTATTGGCGTGGCAAAGCCATGAGCGTTTTTATTTTACGCCGGGAGAGCAGAGCAATTGAAGCCGCTTTCCCCCTACATCGCTCCGAGACATTACGAGCGAAATGCCAATTCCTGTGTGCGCGAGGTGGCCGCTATTTGGCACGACGGCGGACCGTCGTGCAGAGATAGAGACTCCGAACCGTTCGCCGCTTTACCGCGCGAAACTGCCCATCAATGGCTATCTTCTTCCGAGGGAGAGCGCAGGGCGGCGCACGCGATGAAAGAGTTCCGCGGGAGTCGGCGGCGATGTCCCAGCCCGACCAACAGGCGAGCTTGGCGCTCAGATAGCGGGGCGGAGGAGCGGCGCTTGGAAACGAAAGCAATTTGGTAGCAGCAGAGGCGCAGCGTGAGCGAAAACGGAGGGGGGTGATTTTTTTTCGTCTGATCTTCTTCCTCTGGAGGCTGGCACGTCATGATCTGGTGGGGGGAGTGGGGGGTGGCACGGCAAATGAGGCTCCCGTAGCGGTGCCGCCACTGCCAGGAGTTCTCCCCCGCCAACATCAAATGTAGCGTTTTGTTTTAAATCGCTTGAAAAAAACAACGATGACTTTACCGAAAGAACCAAGGATATGAGTAACAAATATCCGTATCACGCGACTTCTCGCTAAGTTTTCAATGGATATATCGATCCGTGTCATAGTTGATTGCATCTTAGCTTTTCCCCTCTTTTTTAATCCCCTCCCAACAACAACAACTATTAATCACGGATTTGACACGATGAAAAAAAAACACACACACACACACAAAAGTCCGTAACATTACATAACGTGTGACTAATGTTCCGGGTTTGTTTTTGTCATTGCATGACTCCTAATTGTAAGAAGGCTTTGTTCGGTGCTGGCAGACCCGAGAAGCAGTGGCAGCGGCAGCAGCAGCGGCGACGGCGGCGGTGGCATTCGCTCATTAAAACCACACTGCGCTCCAGCCCACGTGTTGCTGTTAATTAGGCGAGTGGCAGCTGCACGCTTCGATATGGCCTGGAACTCGTCCGAGCACCTCACCCATGATTATTATACCAGGGGTCCCCAACGACGCTGGACATTATTAACAAGTCTTGTCATTTTAGTAATATGACCACGCATTTGATTTTTTTTTTTGCTACTGGGGAATATACATCCACCGTATGGCACTCGGGATTTTATTACGGCTAATTTGCGTGCAAATTTGAACGCATTATTTGTTGGCAGTGCCACGCCAGAACAATCAACACATTCCTGCGGAGGGAGCTGGTAGGAACGTTGGGTTGCTCGGTCAACGGCCAGGGTCAACGGCGGCGTGGTGTATTCCGCAAATATGCCCGACTATGAGGGCGGGCACAAGCCGGCGTGAGTAGGTTAAACGTTGAGTTTTATCAGGGCACCACGGGGTGACCAGCCCCTCCCCACCCAGCCCCACCCCTCCCACCCCCCCACCCAGCTCCACCCTCCCCACCCAGTACCTCCCCACTCTCCCCACCCAGCCCCTCCCCACCCAGCCCCTCCGCACCATCCCCTCCCCACCCAGCCCCACCCTCCTCACCCAGCCCCTCCCCCACCCTCCCCTCCCCACCCAGCCCCACCCTCCTCACCCAGCCCCTCCCCCACCCTCCCCACCCAGCCCCTCCCCACCCAGCCCCTCCGCACCCTCCTCTCCCCACCCAGCCCCACCCTCCTCACCCAGCCCCTCCCCCACCCTCCCCTCCCCACCCAGCCCCACCCTCCCCACCCAGCCCCTCCGCACCCTCCCCTCCCCACCCAGCCCCACCCTCCTCACCCAGCCCCTCCCCCACCCTCCCCTCCCCACCCAGCCCCACCCTCCTCACCCAGCCCCTCCCCCACCCTCCCCTCCCCACCCAGCCCCACCCTCCTCACCCAGCCCCTCCCCCACCCTCCCCTCCCCACCCCTCCCCACCCTCCCCTCTCCACCCAGCCCCACCCCTCCCATTTTTTGATGCACGACGGACGGACACAATAATCCCCTGTGGGCTGGTGGAACCAGGTGGTTCCTACCAGTATAATACAAACTCAACACATTTGGCAATAACACTGTAGCAATGTCCGTTCTTCATAGCACATGCAAATCACTTGATTGATTTGCAGTCGCAGAGGTCACACGCAGCATTAATTCTTGGTACGTTTGTACTTCGGCAGCGCTTTACACGATGCGCGCGATGGTATTTTGTGATGCAAATCCATCGCTCTGCGATGTGACGGGCGATGTCAGTGCGTGCTTCAAGAATCTCGGTAACGATCGGCGACAGTGGAGGAGGCATTGAGGATCGCGCAATCCTGGGGTCAATTTTGGATGAGATAGGGGCGCGCCTGGAAGTATGTCACAACTATATATATATTTTTGTAATGGTAAATAAAACACAGGGGAGGGGAAGCTTGGATGTGTTCTATTTTTATATTCTTGGTTCTTTCGGTAAAGTCACGTAGAAGGGAAATAATACAATAATAAAAATATAAAACAATACAATTCTCACGACGTTTCGACTGCAACACAAGTAATCGTCATCAGTTGTGAAAAATAATAATTTATTTTTGTTGTTGCGTTTAGTCTGAGTGGATTTGTTTTCTTCTTCTTGCTACTCTGTTTTGTATTTGCGAGGTTACCTACAGCTTGCTCATAGCAATGTGAAGAATTATCAGTGGACAATTTTATATGTGCCGTGTTTGGGTGGACTAATGTATGCTGGAAATCGTAGCTCTTTGATGGCTGTAATGATGAATGGATTAATGTTGTCGTCGTTAGTCCGCAGCATTTTCAAGAAATTTCCTTGAGTAGTGGTGCCTCATAAAATGTAACTACAGTTACGCATTGCCGTTAGTGTAATATTCTCAATAGCCTAAATGATGATAACGATGACAATAATGATATACCCAGCAAAGTCACTTTTTCAAGAGGCTACTTTGGGTTGTTTGGTCGTTCCCGTTCGTGGCTTCGTGTAGGACGTAACCGGAGAGCCTGGAGAAACCCCACAGACACGAGGAGATGGACAC
The DNA here is from genome assembly GCF_965212315.1 of Lampetra planeri. Lineage (NCBI taxonomy): Eukaryota > Metazoa > Chordata > Hyperoartia > Petromyzontiformes > Petromyzontidae > Lampetra > Lampetra planeri. The sequence goes on along the minus strand of NC_136109.1, from coordinate 27,475,839 downwards.
TTGGCCCTGCCGTCTCCTGGCCTTCAGCTCCACGCCTACAGCGACGGAAATGTCCTGGAGTGGTTAACCCATCTAAGCGCTAACCAGGCCCCCCAAAAAAATCCTGCTTAGCTTTCTATTCATACTCTTTGGTTTTTTCGGTAAAGTCACGTAGGTAAAAAATAAATAAATGAAAAACAACTAAATTAAATCACGACGTTTCGGGGGCAACACAAGCTTCCGTCTTCAGGACGTCTTCAGGACGGAAGCTTGTGTTGCCTCTGAAACGTCGTGATTTAATTTAGTTGTTTTTCATTTATATATTTTTTACCTACGTGACTTTACCGAAAAAAACAAAGAGTATCAATACTTGCAGTCACGAACACTTCAAATCTATAATTAGCTTCCTATTTCTCACAAAATCGGGTGCATTTTTGAGTTATTTGGTCCTCACGCATTAACTTTCAAGAGCAGTCATTAGCGGTGCAAAATCGAGGATCTCCGCATGGTTCGTAACCAAGTTTTCTTCTAATAGGATGAAGAAACATATTTTTCTTTGTGCGTAATAGAGGTGTGGATCAGTCGTCGAAGAGATTGGCCCACATGAATCAGGGGCAGGTGTTGGGGTGACACGAGGTCGGCTCGTGTGACGCAGACGGTATAAAATCCGAATCCTGCCAGGGAGGAATGGCAAACCTATTTTGTCCACAGCAGCAAAAGAAAGGTCACAGGAAGGTCAGCCACTTGCCTGGGTGCTGTTAAACCGCGCTCTGCTATGCCCGCGCTGTCATACCTTGCGATGGAACATTTGATTTCTCCCTTAGCTTAAAGCTGCACTCTGACCTCAGTCCAACACGGTGGAGTCTCCCCGAAGATACGCGCGATTCGCATGGAGACTCGAGGCACACACTGCAAAAGAATGTTCCGCCGATGCGCAATGTTACGCCGCGCCGAGGGATCGTACGCACTTGCGTATTGCTTCGTTGCCGTGTGCGGCGGTACGAGCAGTGGTTTGGTCCGAGGTACTGCGCCGTATATCAGGTGCAGCCAGACTGTTAGCCGGTGGTCGCAGATGATCCGCACCACTTAGATCGTGGTGAGAGTGTGTCGATGGGAAATGCCGCCTGACGAATTCTGTAGAAAAACGTTAACAACGTCCATCACTGCTGGATGAAGGCCGTCGCCACCGTCTTTCACAACCCCGCGATGTAATATTGAGGCTTCACGAAACCCGATTTTCCATTTAAATGACTTCACATACAAACTCTTTGGTTCTTTCGGTAAAGTCACGTAGGTATAAAATAAAATAAATCACGACGTTTCGGGAGCAACACAAGCGCCTGAAACCTCGTGATTAATTTATATCTACGTGACTTTACCGAAAGAACCAAAGAGAATGGATTCCTGCAGTCACGAAAGCTTCAAATCAAGATTTCAGATACAAACTTTAAACGGCCGTAGTTCTATTTGGGGGAAGAAAAAAACACACGCCAGAGAAACATCATTATTCCAGTGCGCGACATCACGAGATTGCCCACGGAACGGAACTAGTTGTTGTTGGTTATTAGCACTGTCCTCAGAAGAACTGACGAAGGCCATCGGAGCACAATGTTGGTTTGTTACTTCGGGTGGACACAGACAGCCTGTTAGGAACGTCAGGATTATGATAAGGACCCAGCGCTACAGGACACTCGCTATGCACAGTGGCGGTGTCACGGATGTTGCTACAGGATATCTCATTTATTCGGCAGCCTGCCACGTCTTTGCACCGAGGCTCGGGAATAATTGATGTCCGCAATTGTTCCGTGAACCACTTTCCTGAACACAGACATCGGAAGGATGCCTCTTTCTGACAGCTGCTTATCTGCAGGCGACGCTGCATTTTGGGGTTGAGTAATTATTTTGCGGCACGCAAGCGAGAAGATGTATTAAATCTATCCGTTTAATGTGCACCCCCAAAAGCTGATAGCAGACATTCCAAGCGAACGTTTGAGAAGCACGCGGGAGACTTTTATTCACTGTGTGGGGGATACTCGCTGTCCGAGTCCAAGTGAAAGGTGCAATATTGCCCTATTTATACACAAAATCCCATGTTTCTTTCCACATAATCCACTCAAGTTTAGCCGCAAATGTTATTACGTGAAAAACGAACCGCAGATTTGATTTTCTTCTTTGAGATGGGATAGACCTTCTTGCGGAAAGGGGTAAAAATGACAAAAAATTTCCAGAAATTGCCTAAAGTGACAACAAATATTGGCAAAAAAGGCACGCGACAAAAAAATTGGCAAAAAACCACAACGGCTTTTTTTGATGTCTCTCAATGTTGGACGAGATAACTCGACGATCTCAGTTTTCACATCATCACGTTTACAAACGCATACGGATCAGAAGGGCAGGATCTCAGAAGCCGACAACTTGGCCTTTTTCACAGAGATGTAACTTTTTTTTAGACACTTGAATTAGTTTTCCCCCCTCCCCAAAGAGTATGAGCTTCTCCCCACGATCCTAAACTGTGACTCGCCTGTCGTGTTTCATTCCGGCCAACTGCTTCACAGCACCGCGCGCTCGAGATACAGACAGCACGGCAGCCCCATGACAGCAGGCTACTGTGGGGACAGTCCTGTGGAAATCTCTTCCCCGTACGCCCTCTAGCCGGGGGCGGGGGTGGTGATAGGGGGGTGTCGAGGGGGATAGGGGGTGTGGGGGTGGGGGCGAAAGGGGGTGGGGGCAATAGGAGGTGGGGGGATAGGGGGTGGGGTGGATAGGGGGGTGGGGGGGATAGGGGGTGTGGGGGTGGGGGCGATAGGGGGGTGGGGGGTAATGGGGGGGATAGGGGTTGATAGGGGGGGGATAGAGGAGGGATAGAGGGGGGTGATAGAGGGGGTGTCGGGGGGGAAATGGGGTGTGGGGGGATAGGGAGGTGGGGGGGATAGGGGGTGGAGGGGGGCATAGGGGGGTGGGGGGGGGGGTTGCGTTGCACATCCCTGGCATCTCTGCGCCCGTGGCCCCCCACGACAGCCGGCATCCTTAACTCAGCTCCCCAACCGCCACGTGGTGGAGCATTTAATTTGGTTTTAATTTATTGGCGTGTTTAGGCTTAAGTTAATTTCATGGCTGGCCTTCTGCTCCATCCTTTGATCAGCGCTGCCTAAAAAAGCGCAGCCGCCGCCAGACGAGCGAGGCCCTTGAGCGACGGAAGATGCCGAGGGACGCAGTTTTGGCCGCGCGTCTCGACAGCGACGTTCCCCACGCGGGCTGCTCGTTCATTAGTTCGCGTGCGTTGTTCGTTCAGCGAAAGTAGCAACTTGACTCCCACCACCACCACCACCCCAATCGCTCACCGTGCTGCCAACGCGGCAAAATCACCTGCAGCTGCATTCGCAGGGCCGTGGGAAGGTGGTGGGCGGCTTATGGATGCCTTCATCCAGCAGTGGATTGACCACGTCTGTTGATGATGATGATGATGAAGCGACGAACTGGGCTGTATGCAGCTTAGGTGGGGAGGGTTATGTTGCCGGCTTACAGCACCATTAAGGTAATGAGATTGGAACAGAAACTGGGGGGAAAAATACCACTCAGCCGTTCGGCTCGCAGCCGCACGATGGAATTGAGACGTTGGACTGCTCAGTGGGAAGCACGAGACTAGAAGCAATGATCAGAGTTCAGTGGTTTGATGAAGTTTCTTTTTTCGTGCGTGACAAAGCCCTGCGGTAAGGTGCTGGGTAGATTGTCACACCGCAGGCGCACGAGAGATGGCGACGGCTTTGGGGAAGGAGGCCTTCACCCAGCAGTGGATTCGTTACGGCTGACGACGGCCGTGATAACGAAGTGGGGGTGGGGTGTTACGGAGCTGCTCATTCCACCCGTCTTCCCAAGCACCCTTAACCCCTTCACCATTGAAGGTCTTGCCCCTCATCACAGGGACATCTGTGAGAAAGAGCTTTATTGCTCATCGGATTCCTCCAGTAGAAATAAATATTCAGATTTTGTTTTTTTATTTGTGCTACAATGCCCCCCCCCAGCCCACCCCCTCACCCCCACCCCCGTCCCCTCACCACCACCCCCTCTGGCAAACGAACCCAGCTTTATCATCTCGCTTCAGCACTTCTCTTGCAGCGCCTTGGTTATTGGTACGCAATTCCGTTTTAGTTTGGCGTTTCTGAAAATACAACGCCAAGGGGGAAAACGTTTCATTCGTAAAAATTAACCCGTAAAAACAAAGTTTTTCACTATAAATCCTTTATATGCGTGTTCAATGGGCCACAACCCAGCCCACATTGGTCTTTGAAACGGGCGGCTAAAGTCCTCTCGTCCTCTGGCTTGAGATAGCTGCCACCTATGGGTCAGATGATTGCCTGCCACCATTAAGCAATTGGTAATTAAATATAATTTATTTTTTACTAAAAAGTGTAAAATTTTGGAAAAAAATTTTCACGAAAATAAATTGTCACGCACAACGAGTCTGTGTGCAAAATGTCAGCTCGATTGGATCACGGGAAGTGGGTTAAAAAACGACCGAAAGATTTGCACGGTCGTAAGCGCGCAAGCGCGCAAGCAAGCGAACTTAATATAAAGGATTTAAAAAAAGGATTGTACACGCTTCGCAATAGTTTCAGCCTGTTTAACTTTCGTTTATTCGCATCTCATGTGCGAGCAAGTGTTAAATAAATCATAGATCTTGGAATAAAAATGCATTCGTCTTCATAGAAAACTAAAATTAGGAATGTTTTACTTGCAGAAACCACGCAGTGTATCCTCACAAGCATGCAGGCGTAATTTCGTGTGTATGGGGCATAAACTTGGACTCTTGATAAACGAAGCAAAAACTGAAAAATCTTGAAATGTGAGTTGTTTGGTTCAATGCAATGGCAAGAAAGAGCCACGGGGAAGTTCTGGAGCAGGCTTAGGAGGAGAGAAGTGTGATTAAAACAATACAGAAAAGGCGAATGATGTGTTTGCCGGGGCATATTCTCAGAGGGAAGGCTTGATGAAGGAAGTTGTGGACGGACGAGGTATGTTGGGAAATAGCTCAGGATGTGACTTGAAGGAGGGAATGGGGGACATTGAAGAATAAATCAAAAAATCAGACAAGAGCTGCCAATTGACAAATGCCTGAAGAAGAAACGTCCTCACAAGATGTAGCCAATGAGCAACACTCCTCCAACTGCTGCTTCAGGAGTTGTATTTGATCGCGCCTGCCGAGTGTGCCTGTCACACGGCGTCTCTATGTATCGGCCCATCGGCCCCAAGTGGTCCCAGCAGGGTTGACGGGAACAGGCCCGGTGGCACGTGGGGTTGCTCGGTTTAAGCGAACCAATCAAAAGCTTAGGACCCCCAAGGAGCTCAAGGGACCGTGGATTTATGACTAAATCCGGGGTAAAGGAGGTATCAGCTCAAAATCCTAATAAACACGGTTTAATTAAAACGCAGAGCCAATTAATCCCTCGTCTGTCTTGTCTGCATCTCTCCTCTCATTTCACTGCATCTCTATTTTGTCTATGTTTCTCTTATCCCATTAAATCTGTTTGTTGGCTTTTGTTATTTCAGAAATGAGGTAAATTTTTTACAAATTGAAAAAGAGGGAAACACCCAAAATATTTGTTTAGATCAGGGCTCCCAATGGGCCAGCACCACCACCAGCCGGTTTTGCAGAATTAACATTTGCGCATAATGATTCAAGAGCACACAGGAAGAGAGGAGAATGCCACGTTGTGCCATCACGTCAGATAGTTTTGTTTTCCTTGGACGGGCCTGACGTCAAGTAAAAAGTAAAAATAAATACAGTCCTGCAATTTTTTGCTAATGTCACTGCTGGCAGATGGGCCTCTATTCGAGATCACTTTGGCCTACTCTTTTACGCCGGCCAGACATCGTTGAAAGAGGTGGGAGTAACCCACACTTGAGCCCACCGCACACGACCTGCCAATCGACTACCTGTGGTTTGTATCCTATTTTTACTGCCGGGTGGGCATAGGCGAGGGAGGTATTTTAAGAAACTTGCACCATTGCTTCAATTGCCCACGCCGGGAGTTCGAACCGGCGACCCCTGGACTAGTGCTAGCGATTGCAGAACACGGACGGTGATTTCACAGTTTCTTGTCAACTGCTCGAGGATCGATCTTCGTAGAAAACAGCGCAACAACAACAACAACAAAGTCATTGAAAAACAGAAAAATAACAAACTATTCTTAACAGGGTTAAGCAAACATTTTTTCGTCCCATTTCTGCGTCTCCACATCCGTGTTCATCTCTCTGCGTCGGATAGCGATGTACAATCGACGGGGGGGCTCTCAAAATTAATGTAGTTTTTGTTTCACGCCGGCGTTCCCTTGGGCGTCACGGCTCTCTCCCTCCGCCCTGGCCAGGCCTTCGAAAGGCAGGGTCCGCGAACGCTGCTGTGCTTTGGTGGGATTATAGCGTGGGTTGGGGGGGGGGTGTAGAGAATAAAAAAAATCCATCATTGCCAGAATGTTTCACTCTTTCAATTATTTTGGTGTCTGCCTCCTGAATGCGAGCCTGGGTTGGGAAATTGCTTCCGAGTCGTATTGTGCACGCCGAGGCTCATTCTCAATTATTGTCGGCCGTGGCGTTCTTGAATGGCAGGGCGTTCCTCCTCGAGCCGTTTGATGCCGTCAGGGGATAATTGGTTTTAATGGACAATATGGAGACGCGTGTTTGAGCAGGTCACGGAGGTCATGCGGCCACACGTGCCCTAATGAATGCTGCTACGTCGCGTAATTGCGCCCTGTCCCTCTCCACCTAATTACAGGACGTGTGGGAAGGGCTGCACGGGGCATCATTTCGGGGAAACATTTTTTTTGTCTCCAATGTATACGAATTAGATTCATGAACTTCTCAAATAGGTTAATTGCAGATTTAGATCAATTTCAAATTAGTTTTGTGTTTAGCACATGGTTCATTAGTCAAATTGAAATTAAAGATGCAAATAAATAAGTCGATGAGAATTTCGCATGCACACCAGCTAGATATAACGCGCCTGCTTTATTGAGAACACTCCACTCTTTCTCCAGTTCCTGTGGCTTTTCAGCTCCAGTCGATGGGGTAATGCTTACTAAGATTGGGGACACCTGCGGAAGCGTGATTGGGCAGTGCTAATTGGGATGCACTTCTCCGTGCTTTTTAGCAATTGTGGCGAGCAACGTGAGCTCTTAGTCAATTTGCAGGTTATTGGCGTGTCTCCTGGAATAATTCCACAGCGCCTCGTGAAAGAGTCATCCGTGGCATGTGGTCATTAGCGCC